>NC_034596.1:54209806-54236300 GCF_900095145.1 Mus pahari
AAAAAAAAAAAAGAATGTATTTTGCAATTTTTTTATCTAAGTAATACTTACGTTTAAGGTATAATAGGAAATACAAAGCTAACCAAATATATAATATAAAAAGAACAAAAAGTAAAACCCATGTGATCATCTGAGTAGATGGAGAAGAAGGACTTGATAGACTATGCTTTTAAAAAAACACTGAGAAGATGAGGCTTAAATGTGACCTTCTAAACCTGGGTGGGGAGAAACATCTATGAAAAACTAGTTACCGTCACACTTGGTGAGGAGAGCCTTGGGTGTTTTCCTATTACAGTCACACTCAAGACAAGGATTTCTGCCCTTGCTCCTTATATAGTAGAGGTCACAGTCAGGGCATGTGAGGAACAAAAAGTACATTAAACTTTTTCTTGTTGGAAAATGAGTAAAACTTTTAGTGTCCACATACGACACAATCACATGCAGAAATCCTAATGAATATAGTTTTTTTTTTAGATATTTTCTTTATTTACATTTCAAATTCTATCCTGAAAGTTCCCTATACCCTCCCCCCACCCTGCTCCCCTACCCACCCACTCCCACTTCTTGACCCTGGCGTTCCCCTGTATTGGGGCATATAAAGTTTGCAAGACCAAGGGGCCTCTCTTCCCAATGATGGCTGAATAGGCCATCTTCTGCTACATATGTAGCTAGAGACTTAAGCTCTAGGGGTACTGGTTAGTTCATATTGTTGTTCCATCTATAGGGTTGCAGCCCCCTTCAGCTCCTTAAGTACTTTCTCTAGCTCTTCCACTGGGGTCCCTGTGTTCCATCCAATAGCTGACTGTGAGCATCCACTTCTGTGTTTGCGAGGCACTGGCATAGCCTCATAGGAGTCAGCTATATCAGGGTCCCTTCAGCAAAACCTTGCTGGCATATGTAATAGTGTCTGGGTTTGGTGGCTGATGATGGGATGGATCCCCGGGTATGAATTCAGTTTTATAAACCTTAAAATAATAAAAATGTCTGGTAGATTTTCAGCATAAACCAATGTATAAAAATCACCTGCAATTCTATACAGTCAAAAAAACATCACTTATGTTATCATCAAAACATACTTTAAGCTGGGCGGTGGTGACGCACACCTTTAGTCCCAGCACTTGGGAGGCAGAGACATGTGGATTTCTGAGTTCGAGGCCAGCCTGGTCTACAAAGTGAGTTCCAGGACAGAGCTATACAGAGAAACCTTGTCTCAAAAAAACAACAACAAAAAAAAAAAAAAAAAAAAAAAAAAAAACTTCAAAAATTAGAAACTAGCCGGGCGTGGTGGCGCACGCCTTTAATCCCAGCACTTGGGAGGCAGAGGCAGGTGGATTTCTGAGTTCAAGGTCAGCCTGGTCTACAAAGTGAGTTCCAGGACAGCCAGGGCTACGCAGAGAAACCCTGTCTCGAAAAACAAAAAAACAAAAAACAAAAATTAGAAACTAGTGAAATGTGTATTTGTGAATAAGAAGGTGTCATGTAGTTAAACCTAGGGGACCCCCTAAGTTGATCTAAAGATTCAGTTTGATCCTACCAGACTCTCAGAAACTTTGTTGTAGGAACTATAAGCTAATGATAAAGTAATCCTAAATTTAAGTATTTTACAAGACAAGCTGTTTCATTATTTCTTTTCTTTTTTGGATACTATATTTTTAAAGAGTCTTTAAAATAAAAAAGCAGACAATGTTAAACTTCCTGCTTTCAAAACTTGCTACAGAAGTACATTAATCACACTTGTCAAAACAGTGTGGCAGTAGCATGGGTATTGACATCTAGATCAATGGAATAACATCTAGGTAGAGTTGAGAAAATAGCCTGGAGCTAGCATTGAGAGAGAGACAGAGACAGAGACAGAGAGAGACTGATTCTGGCCATTTGTAATTCTTCCTTTAAGAGCTGTCTGTGCAGCTCATTAGACCATCGGTTGTATCGGTCACTTTTAACTGCTGTGACAAAGTAAATATGTATGAAAATTTCTGATATTTTGGTTGTGAACCTAGCCTTTAACGGCTGAGCCATCTCTCCATCCCTGCATGAAATACATTTCCCACTTTGGGATCCATCCCATTTGCAGACACCAAGCACTATTGTGGATGACAAGAAGTGCTTGCAGACAGGAGTCTGATATTGCTCTCCTCTGAGAGCCTCTGCCAGCATCTGACCAATACAGACACATATACAACCATCCTACTGAGCCTGGGGACCCCAGTGCAAGAGTTAGGGAAGGACTAAAGAAGCTAAAGGGAATTGCAACCCCATAGGAAGAACAACAATATCAACTAACCACACCCCTTAGAGCTCGCAGAAACCAACCGAAGAGTACACATGGGCAGGTACATGGCTAGGCCTTGTCTGACATCAGTGGGAGGAGAGGTCCTTGGTCCTGTGGAGGCTTGATGCCCCAGAGAAGGGGGATGCTAGAGGGGTGAGGTGGGAGTGGGTGGGTGGGGTAGCACCTTTTCAGAGGCAAAAGGAGGGGGAAAGGGTAGGGGTTCATGGAGGGAAAACCTGGAAGGAGGACAACATTTGAAATGTAAACAAATAGGGGCAGGAGAGATGGCTCAGTTGGCTCAGCGGTTAAGAGCACTGGCTGCTCTTCTGAAGGTCATGAGTTCAATTCTCAGCAACCACATGGTGGCTCACAACCATCTGTATGTAACTGGATCCTATGCCCTCTTCTGTTGTGTCAAGGACAGAATGGTCATATACATAAAATAAATAAATCTTAAAAAAAGAAATGTAAACAAATAAAATAATTAATAAAAATGTTTTTAGAAAGATACATTTCATCATATATTAAAATAATTATAAAAGGGAAATCTTGAGTAGCAGTCAGTTTGCTGAAGAGACTGAACTCATGAAATATTCAGGAAACCATCTTTGATTGGAACTTTTTATTGAACTTTTGATTCCTGACTCTAATATAGTGCCTGTGTGAAGTGCATGTTTGATAGCTATTTGTGTCATGGCTGGCTGGCTGACTGGCTACCCTCCCTGTTTCTTGCTGTTATCTCAGAGAGTGAAGCTTTCTCACAGTTTGATGGAACTGAAAATTATGTTTAACTTTAAAGCAGTGCTCAGTGGACACATTCACCATCAGTCAGTTAGTTCTTCCATCCACAGATTTCAGATGCGCTCTCCTGGCACTGGAACGCTGAGCATTATATTCATATAATGTGAGCTACAAGAGCTATGTTAAGATACTGGTACCTGCATGCTAAACTTAATAGAGAACCCGGAGGCAGAAGACTGACCCAGTCTGGATGATTCAGTACAATTTGTTAGTGTTGCTGATTTGCATTCTGCTCCCATTGGTAGGTAGAGTCAACATGATTTATTCGTTTATTGTAATACTTTAATTCCAGTGAACTCCCTGTTTTCTAATAAAATAGATATAATGTGACTTTATTTCATATGAAGAACTTAGGATGCTGGTACCTATCTTTTTGGTGTGAGTAGCTAGAGTAAGAGGTCAAATGAGCTGGTCATCAACATAGCAGAGCAAACTTCAACAAAAGTTCAGGGCTTGCGATGACTGATTTCATAAAATAGTCCTTCATAGAGTCTGTACCGTTGAATTCTTCTCTCATGATAGAGCAGACAAGAGAGCTGAAACAAAATGATTCTCTCCAAACATTCGATCACAGCATCTGAGAGACACCCATTAGGTGCCAACTGTCCATACGTCTCCTGCCTGCTGGTCTTTCTTCCAAAGGGCCAGGTTCTATATTGTTGCCATTAGCAGCCCGTCAATTCATCTCTGAACATTTTTAGTAGCTCAGAAATCCGTGCGGTGAAAGTACTGTTGTTATTTGTTATGTGATCGCTTTTTAGTATCCGTAGTGGGTTCACCAAGAGAGTTATGCCGGGAAAGGCTTTCGACGTTCTTAGAGAGCTTTAAATCATTCTTCACGCAGATACCCACACTAAGAAAATGGAATCTAGAGTTTCAGAATCAATATTGTACTTACTCTTCCACGTCTATGGAGACCTAATCAATATTTGTAAATGAACATATACTGTATTTGTATACATACATTCCTATATGCATTAAGTGCTTGAGATGTTTATTTTTTTATTTTTGGAAGGTAACTTCAAATTCTTTAGTCAGTTTTTATTCCACAGACATTATCACGAACAGCCTTAAAAAATAATTTCTGGTTTGTGCCAACAAAAGGCAGGAATGGCAGCAAGATTACATTCTTCTCCTGCCACATTCCATACATGGTACTTAATCAGACAGGTTGCTGCAACTTTTGCCATGTTAAAGACATTTTAAGAATCAGTAGCTTCATTTTTTTATTGTAACTTACCCATTTGTAAGTTCTGCAGTAGATTTCATCAGTAAAAAATGGAAGAAGAATTTTGGCTTTTGATAATCTGCAAAGCACTGACAAAATGCTTGAGAAGCCGTGCATATACTTAGACTCTGTTTCGAATCGCTGCGTTTCTCAGGATAATCACTGGTGAAATGCAGACCCATCGAGGATGCGCATGCAAGTCGCTGCTGTGGTCTGAAACCCGAGAGACTGTGGTAGAGACTCCTCCCAGGCTCTACACTAGAATTACAGTAGTCTTCCTTCGGAGTGAACTTGTCAGCCCTCTGCCAAACGGAATGTTCTTTGGAACACGACAAAAAGAGGTTGTGACTCCATCAAGCACTGACAGTCCTTGTCTATTTGTGTTTGCCTCCCTCTACTGCCATGACTTTCTTCTATGATGTGGCCATAAAATTCTACTCTGTTTCTTTTACTTGGATCTCTTTTCATTATTTCAGCTTTCCATGGTGTGCTCTAGCAGGGCCTGAAGCTCCTGTCTGATTTATGGGCTTGCACAGTTGTCATCTTTAATTTCTCTTCTCTCCTCTCCTCTCCTCTCCTCTCCTCTCCTCTCCTCTCCTCTCCTCTTCTCTTCTCTTCTGAGTTGATATCACCATTTCTAGGATCCTGTGTCTTCTTTCTT
This sequence comes from Mus pahari, assembly GCF_900095145.1. NCBI lineage: Eukaryota > Metazoa > Chordata > Mammalia > Rodentia > Muridae > Mus > Mus pahari. The sequence continues at coordinate 54,214,769 of NC_034596.1, forward strand.
GCTTTCTTCCTTAAGTACCTTCTAGAGCTTCTAAATATATAATTCAAATGTGAACACCACGTCCATTCACCACTAATACGCTAGTACTCTCCACTTTTCCTGCTGATTTCATACTGAACTGATTCTACAAGGAGCCAAATCAATTTGCCTTTGTAGACTTTTTCTCATGGAAGATATTAAATTTATTTCACCTTGGTATTCTGAAATCTCTTAAGATATCTGGGAATATACTACTTTCATTTATTGTGATCTGTTCTTAAAGATTATTTCAATCTGAAGATTCTCTCCTTTCATCACGGAAAATTATTCCTTAAGATTATTTTTAAGCGCCCCCCCACCCCTGATGTTTCTTTCTGGTTTCCTAATTGCCAGAACTTATATCTCATAGAAAGATTAATATTTTTCTTAACATTTTTAAATCCTTAAATTTCTGATGTGTGCTCTTAAAAAAATGTCATCACTTTACTTCAAGTCCCTTTTTATCATTGTACTTGAAATATGTGTAGCCAGCATGAAGAGTTGTACAATCAAGGATTCTTTCTAATTTTTAACTTAGTAAGTGTTATTTTTATTCTCTAAACGATGTTCTTTATTTTTGTAGCTCTTTGTATAGCTTCCCAATTTTATTTAATCCACACAATGTTTCCCCTATCTTTATTTTTTTATATTACATTTTCTATTATCTATAACCTAGTTTCTCTAATACTCAAGGTATGCATTTTCCGTCCTAGGTAATCTCAATACATTTCAGAGCATTTGGTTTGACTGGGAACGTATCTGAGCTTCAGAAGCTTTTTACCCTGCTATTATTACCCTGTACAACTTCTGTATTCCCTAGCAATTCACTGCACTAGCTGTATAGCAGTGGCCACAAGCTGCTTACACACCAAATAGAGGAATACACTGTGTTTCCTTCATTTAGATTATTCTAAGTTTTATATATTTGAAGTTTACAGAATATATTTTCTATAGGGTTCTTGGCAGCTCTTCCCAAGAGTAACCTTAGGGACTTAAAACCCATGCCATGAGCTCTTCTTAGGACTCCAGGAAACAGTTCATCTTCCTCATTTACCTGTGGGCTGCCCTGCATCATCTCTCTACTTTATCTTTCATGTGGGGGTGGATGTTCAATTATCAGTTAGAGATGAGAAGGAAGGCAGATGCCTGTATAAGTGCCCTAGAAGGCAACATTTCTTCTTTTTGTGTATATCTGAGAATTTGAAAATAGTTTCAAGTATGGCAGGGTCTACTTGGTTTAGAAAAGTTTGTATTCAGAAATCATCCGAGCCCTTACCATGAGCAGTAAATTAACCCGCTTTGTGGGTAGTTCTGTAATTTCTAAACAGTGAACCCTCCTGTGTAGATTTTGATTCATACTCATGAAAATTAATTTGACTATAGCTCATGATAATCATAGAATCAAATGAAACAAAATATACATAGTAGAAAAATAATTATTGATAATACCCAGAGATTTCGCAAAGCAAAGCATGGCTTTATATGACACAGGGACATTCCTCAGGAAGAGGCTGTATAAAAATAAATGCTCTGCTCATTTGTATTTGCCAAAAATGTCTCAAGCAAATTGTTCAAAACCTCGAGGTTCTTTTGTCTGAGCTCTTTGCTTACTGCTTCACCGTTAAGAACGGGGGAGGAAGCCACTCACTCACCACTCAGCAACCTCTCTTTTCGTTGGAGCTGAAACAACAAAATATGAAGTCTGGAATTAAGACAAGTGGCACTTATCTATTAAATGATTTGAAATGGAGATTTGCATGTAGTAAACTTTAATTTGGTAGAAAAGCACGAGTTGCAGAAATAAACCTGACTAGCAGCTGAAAGCTTACGGCTGCCGCGTGGTGTGTTCTCTGCGTGGTGTGTTCTCCACGTGAAGCATCCGGGCAGCTTCTGAGTAATGCTTTGGGTTGGTTTGCAGCTTTTGTGAGTAACAGATTTTAGTGCAAGTTACTACAGTTCTTTCTGAATAACGTAGGTCATGAAGAGTTCATTTGTAGGTGTGGCGGCAGGGCTGCTTCGGTAGACTGTCTTTCATAGATCCATTTCATGAATTGTCATGAATTCTTTTTATGAACAAAACCAGTACATCAGGTTTAACCAGCTAAAAACTGTTCTCATAGTTGTTATCTTTATTGTCAGAAAGAATATTGTGAAAATAGGGAATTACTGCCCGTACTTTAACTCTTGACTAAACACAGAAACGGCACCATCCATGAACAATAACTTAGGGGCATATTATCAAGTTGACATAGAGTGTTTCAGTTCCATTAACTTTAAAACCCCATGCTTTGGTTTCAGTGTCTTCCAGGTAGGAGTGATGCCAGAGCCGTCTGCTAGGTGCTCTGAGTTAATGTGATTAATGTCAAGTAGCAGGATGTTCATTCTTCCTTCCATAAGCCTTAGTCCTTAGGTATTTTAGGCTCAATGGCCTTCTAAGGGCTTGCCTCTCAGAAACAGGCAGTGGTATTAAGAAGCAGCAGCAGTGGGTTGGAAAATAAACGTTTAGCAATGAGAGGACATTTTCATCTGATGCTCTTTATTATGAAATCATGCACACAACAGTAAAACTGTGTATTCAACTTCAAGAAGTTTCCAAAGCATGTTTAGAATATGATTGACTATTGTATTATTGCCTATGTTCTGTGTATGAAAATAATAAGCACTATGTCTTGTTAGGCAATTTGTAGAACAATTGTCTTAATTTAAATGATTTAAGTGAAAAAGAAAGTGGTTGTTGGTTTCCTCTAGATTCCACAATCACTTTTTAATGGAAATGATTATGTCTTTTGGGGATTATTGTACACATTTCATATATCAGCTATAAGTATCCAAAGAAGGTACATACAGTATTTACCATTTTTTACTACTTACAGATTTTGAATCACACTTAGAAAGTAGAACAGGGTTAGACAAAGCGACGTGGTTTGCTGGTGGTACAGAATGAATCAAAGCAATGCTCTTTACATGTTCAAAATTATATTGAAATTATTGAAATTATCTTGGCTATTTAACGGTACCTAATTTTTCACACTATTTAATAATATTTCCATTTTCTTTCTCTGGACTCCAAATTCAAATTTGGAATCTTTTTCTGGCCAGAATCCTAGATATTTTAAGTTCGTGATACATGCAATCTTATTTCAGAATGACCCTATTCTCGATCTCCTAAGGTTTGCACACTGCCACTCATCAGAATCTGCAATGCGAGTCTAGTCATCCATGGCCTAGAGTAAACAATTTGGGATATTTTCACAATATGCCTTCCAGCTGCCCCAAGATCTATGTCTACTTGCCCATGAAAGCAGATCCTTACGACTGTTGCCTGGGTCTGCTCAGGACCCACGTGCTTCTGGACTGAATTGTGGCCATGCCCACAGATCCCTTCCTTCAGCCAGATTACAGGCTTCAGTATGCTCCCCAAGTTTGGTCTTCTCTAAGGCCAACGTTCATTTAAGCTTTGGAGTGAATCTTAAGCCCCCACTATGAGTGCTGTCCAGGTAGTCCACATAGCAGGGTAATGATAGTGTTCACTGGCATTCATCTAGTACTGTACTTTTGGCAGACTTGTTTCATACTCTAGTTTGTTTAATTTTCTTCCCATAACTATGTGAATAAACAATATCATCAATTGGGAGGCAGATGCAGGCAGATCTCTGAATTTGAGGGCAGCCTCACCTATAAAGTGAGCTCCAGGACAGCCAGGGCTCCATAAAGAAACGGTGTTTGAAAAACAACCACAACATTAATAATAATAGACAGATAGTAGATTATTATCTGTCTTACAAGTCTTAAACAAATCACATAAATATTTAATGGAAGAATCAAGGTTTTGACTACAAAACTTCATGTTCTTTTTCAGTGTTTACTGGTCCTTTACATTTGTTAATTCCAGGAGTATCTTCTAAATTTCCTCAGACAGAAATTCTTTCCTTTAGCATATGCTAACATACTATCATTCCTACAGTATGGTACAGTGAAACCTTATTATTCATGCATTTTTAGACAGTTGGTAAAACTTGATGAAAATCCCATGATCTCTTTGAAATCCTGTTTCATTATGTCAGCAATTTAATAGCACAAAATGTGTGTTTACCAAACTAAATTTATTTTATTTTTATGTATTTTTCAGTAGAATAAATTTATCAGTTATAATATGCTTACTCGATATATTTCAATAAACTACAGAAACTAAGAGAGCTGATGAGATTGTTAAGAATCTCAATATCTTTTATATCTTTTTTTATGCTCTAAGTGCATGGTTTATTTTTATTTATTTTATTTTTTTACACTCCAGATTTTATTCCTCCCTCCCCCTATGACTGTTCTACATCCCATACCTCCTCCCCAAACCCCTGCCTCCATGAGGTTGTTGCCATTCCCCTCCCAACTCCCCAACCCCTATCCCCCACCCCACCTGACCTCTAAACTCTCTGGGGCCTCCAGTTTCTTGAGGATTAGGTGCATCATTCCTGATTGAACCTAGACCCGGCAGTCCTCTGCTGTGTATGGGGGGGGGGGCTCATATCAGCTGGTATCTATATATCTTAATGTTGGTAATTTGTGAACTCCTACCAGTTACAAGAACAAACAATAAAATAAGTAATATATATACCAGTTTTTAGCTCTTCAACCAAACTCAGTTCCTGTTATATTATTCCCATATTCAACCTATCAAATAGCATATTTTCTTCAGTTAACAAGCAAGATTATATATGTATTTCACAACCTAAATAAGTGCTACTAGATGGTATCTACCTATAGTTTATTCTCAAGGACCATTTTCATACTGGATTGTGGCTTAACTCAGAACAAAATGATTGTAGGACCGCTGCAAAATCCAAGCAAGCATATTATACCCGGATTTCTCACATAAAAGAAATTAAGTTTTGCTTATTGAAATAACCTAACCTTTTTTGCTACAATAAAATATTATAAGGTCAATCAATCTTCCCCAAATTACATTAAATTCCCTGTTATATTTAAATTAAATATGTCTTTTAGATTGGTTTGTCACTTTGAAGAGATGTATAGTAGTTGTATTTTTTCACTCCTGAGTAAAAATTCCTTTTAGCAAATAGTTACCAAAACAGGTAGACATATTAAAAGACAACAAAAATCTCATGTTGTGGTTTCATGTCTTTTGTTAATACCAGAAAACTTCAGCTTATCCTAACAGTTTCTCTCAGAGGAATATAAAATTGTTTGAAAACCATTGATATTTGAAATTTTTAAGAGAAATTTTGTCACTAATTTTAGAACTTCTTGAGGATTACAAAGATTTTTTTTTTTACTTTTAACATTTGAATATATTTATAAATTTTTTTAATATTCAAGGGTTTGTGTTGGCACCTTGAGTACAGAGTAGACTGCTGCTGAGAGGGAGTGGCCTCTGGGTCCACCCCGCCTCAGCCATGTGGGTCTTTGCTAAAGCTGGGGAAACTTTATTCTTACATTCTGTCCCTAACCCTAACACCTAGCACAGTATCTAGCAGGAAGTAGACAGAAATGCATGCTCTAGATATTCCCTGAATAGGTGGGAATTCTGTGTCCTCAGCCAGACCTTTTGTGTCCTCCACTGACTTCCCAGCAGCTACAATGTGGGATTTTTCTTGGGGTCAGAGAAGGGAGGGCACTTCTGTGTCTCAGAAATCTTTCCCAGTGGTGCTCAACCTTCCTAATGCTGCAACTCTTTAATGCAGTTCCTCATATTATGGTGACCCCAACCATAAATTATTGTGTTGCTACTTCATAACTGTAATTTTGCTACTGTTGTGAATCTTAATGTAAATATCTGGTATGCAGCTATCTTTTATGTGACCCCCAAGGTGGTCACATCCGTAGGTGCGAACCACTGATCTAAAGTCTCTTAGAACCAGACAAATATGTAAGGCCATGAAAGATAAATGCTGCCAGCATAGATTTCTCACACCTCCATGACAATATGCACAACCTGCTCTTGTTTGACTGCCCTACTTCTTCTCAATGAACTCTTACTTTTCACCCTCAGCCAAGACATTTATGTCATCCTTCAGCTCCTCTGTGACCCCCGTTCAGTCTGGGTTAGGTACTCCTACTGTTTTTTGTGATTCCTGCAGCCAATTTCTGAGAGGAAACATACTAAAGACGGTTTAGAATGAAATCACATAGAGCATCATGCCATAATGTCCAGTTTCAGAACTCAACTTGCTGGTAAAATATCCCAGATACAGTTTGTCTTTCTCTTTGTACACATGTGCAATTGTGACTCATAACCTGAAAAAAAAAATAAAACATTTTTAATTTCCTGTTAAGGTGTTCATCTATTTCAGTGGCCGGATACTCAGTTCATATTTTTCCATTTACATGGTTAATTGGTTTCTTGTGCAACCTGACCATATTCTGAACTTATTCCAGCTGGCTTTTGTGGCTATTTTAGATTGAAGCCTAAGCATGTACCTGCTGGCCTGCCTTTAGTTCTTTAGGACCATCGTCACTGTACAACATTGGAGAAGTTTAAAAAAAAAAAAAGCCACACACATACATGCACACACACACACATTTATATTTTATAACATTTAAAGATAAAAGTCAATGTAGACATGTCTTTAAAAAACACAAACTAAGAAATATGATTTGTACAGTATTTATAACATATACCTTCTTTCTGAATTTTGGTGTATAATTCTTTGTTTTATTAATGAATATATTACCTTCAAATAATCCTTTCATGGAGTCATAGGAAAACTTCACAGCATTTGGACTTTCAATAACACCTTTAAAATTAGCTTTATGCATCCCTGATAGAAACACCTTCCACATCAAGCAAAGGCATTCATAGCGATGCCTTCCTCTAAGCCACCATAGAGTAAAATAAACAGAGCAGTCACGACTGCTACGTTTGCTGTTGTCACCTCAAACCCAGAACATTTCTAATGGTTTTTCATTCTGAAATGTAACCCGTTTATTCTAACACATTTTTGTTTTCAGTTGTAGCCCTCCCTCCCTCCCCCTTGTTTCCTTCCTTCTTTCCTTCTTTCCTTCCTTCTCTCTCTTTTTTAATATGGATGTTTTGCCTGCCTATGGGTCTGTGCACCCTGAGCATGCCTGGTGCAGGTGTAGGCCAAAAAAGGGTGTCAGATCTCCAGGAACTAGTATTATGGATGATTCTGAACCAACAAGTGAGTGCTGGGACTCGAACTCAAGTCCTCCGCAAGAAGAAGTGCCAAACCAACTCTCCAGCCCCACATTAACCCCTTTGATGTAGGATATATCGTGCAAGGTCATCAACTTAATATGCTGCTCTGAGGTACCAGTTCTTATTTAATACTTAGGAAGATAATTTTTTTAAAAAATTGATATAATCTTTTTTTTGCAATCCAGATTTTATCCCCTTCCCAGTCTGCCCTCTCACTGTTCCACATCCCATACCTCCTCCCTCACCCCACTTCTTCACGAGGATGTCCCCACCCCACCCTCACCCCCACCCTCCACCCCATCAGACCTCCCCACTCCCTGGGGCCTCCAGTCTCTTGAGGGCTAGGTACATCATCTCAGACTGAGTCCAGACCTGGCAGTCCTCTGCTGTATATGTGTTGGGGTCCTCATATCAGCCGGTGTATGCTGCCTGGTTGGTGACCTAGTGTCTGAGAGATCTCCGGGGTCCAGGTTAGTTGAGACTGCTGGTCCTCATACAGGGTCACCCTCCTCCTCAGCTAGGAAGATAATTTTTGACTTTCTATAGTTAGGCTATTAAAATTAAGATCAGCATTTTGGTAATTGTATTAGATGTCCTTTAAATTTTGTTAGTCTGAAAAGAGTATATTTTTTAAGAAATCAGCCATATTTCTAAAAAAAAAAAAATCTGCTCAATTGAAAAGTAGTTTAATAATATTTAAACTGATAAACTTTATTTTTTATTTAACAAATGAAATTCCCAATTTTTTCTGCCTTGCCAACCAGAGTCATTAAAATAAGGGGACATAAAGTTTGGAAAGTTATTTAAACTATAAAAAGTTTGGTGTCTCCTGACTTTCCAGGGCATGTTGCAGTCCTTATGAGAACAGCTGTACAGCAGGTTTTCCACAAGCCTGGTGTGGTATTCAGAGGGCCCGGGTTGTTTTATACTTTGGGACTGGCATTCACCAAGATGAAAAGTTGGATACTTTTTTTTTGTTCCTCTTATGTTTGTATGATATTGCTGTATATAATTATAATGAACACCCTTTTAGATTAATTTTCATGTGGCCTTTTTCTGAACAGGATACTAAAAATAAAATAATCTGAATGCTTTTACACCTACACACTATATTGCTAAGCAAATTATTTATGGAGGGGAAGGAAAGATAAAGTTGCTTTTAAGAGTCCTTTAACATATCAGTTTGATAACTAGCAAAACACCTTTACAGCCATTAAATATTTACCAAGACTTGGCTTTAGGCAAGGGGGCAGTTTAGTGCACCAAATTTGACTCTCTGCAATGCCATTGATTAGCTATCAGAAGGACAGAGTTAATAAGTAACTTTAAGTATTACAGAGTGATCTACATTCTTGTCAAACCTTTTCTCTGAAGATGGCCTTAAAAAAAAAAAAAAAAAAAAAGTCAGTTCCAACCGGCATTCACCTCACCAATGATTGCACAAGCACAGCTCTGAAAGAAATAAAGGCCAGGCAAATCAGTTGAGCAGTGCTTAAGCAATCCTTCCCAGTGAGTGTTGTCATTGCCGCCGGACTTTAGAACTGAACATGTTTACATTTAATTAGAAAGGACACACAGTTTATAGCACAGTAGCTATCAATATCGGATCAGAATTGATTTCCGCTTTTTCTCCAGTGATTGCTTCCTTCAAGCTAATTAAAAAAGGCATATAACCAAATGACTCACATAAATTTTAAAGCAAAGTAAACAGTATTCCCTAGAGAGCCAAACAAAAGTAAATGGCAGTCATCCTTAATATTAGTTAAATTTTTAAAAAGAATCCTGCTGCTTATGAGTGTGTCGTAAGTCGTGTTTTAGTGTTATCTGACTGGTGATATGCCAGTGTTTCCCTTTGAAGAAACCTCAGTGGATTGCTGTGCCTGATACTTCAGCTGCAGAAGAAACAATAGCCTTAGTTTTATCTCTATAATCCCTAAAACATGGAGATAAGTCGGTCTGAGGGAAGCTTGGGCTTTGTTGGGTTCTTAGTTTCCACACACACACATGCACATACACACACACACATGACAACCAAACATTGAAAATACAATAAAAAAGAAGTTAATTTCCTTTTTAGTAAGGGGCATAGAACATGTATGTTATTTGCTAAAATTAAAGACCATTCAGGTGGCTAACAGGTTTTTGTAATCACCACAGGTAAATTTATAATATATATAATAATATATTAATATATAATATGTGTATTGTACAATAGATAATATATAAAATATTGTTTCTTTTCATTCTCTGATCTGTTGGAAAGAAACTGGTGCTCAATTTCACTGGTGAGTGTTTTAATGATTGTATAAACGTCTGTTGAAAATATTATAAAAATCAGAGAAATAAAGGAAAATGGAGGAAAGGTAGCTGCTTCCTCCACCAGGAGAATCAAGTCTAAGTCCCCCTTTATCCCTCATATATGATCTCTGCCATGCACACCACATCTCCTTTTGATGACCGTCAACACACAAGAAAATACAGAATGATTCAGATTAAGCACAGCCCTCAGGAAATGTGAGTTAACTAATTTCAGTCATTTAGTAAACATTCTGTCAAGTACTACAGATAAATGATGAATCAAACTTCTGTAAGATTAAGGATGTGGGTGCACCCCGATGATGGAGTGTACACAGCATTAAGGGGGCTCCGGGTTTAGTCCCTAGCACCCCAAAAGTAAAGTAAAAAATAAACCTAAGAGATTATATTATTGTCTGTTTTAGTGACTATTATACATTATACTTGTGTTTGTATAGTTGTTCAATAAATAGCCAATGAATGGCTCCTACAAAATATATTTCACATCAAGCAACATTTACTGAGCCACAGGCAGGCCTCCAGAGCCCTTGTTCTCAGCTCTGCAGGGAAACTTCTGAAATCAAGCGAAGATGCCACATCTTCCAGTGGGTGTGCACGTGAAGTTATTCCAGGTAGACTGACTCCTAAAGGGGCTCAGTGCTTACTTTTCTTCATTTTCGTTTCCTTTTTAAATCTTAGGCTCTTGATTGCCCTTAGTGCTCACAAAGAAATCAAGCCATAACCCACATTATTTATAAACGTCTAGTGTATTTCCTAAAGAAGGGCTTAGACACTTGATGAAGATTTCTTAAGAGCCATTAAGACACAAAAATTAAGAACCGTGTGATTTGGGATGAGGAATCTTTATTCTACAGATATTGACTGAAAAACACTTTCTAAGTAATAAATTAATATCAGATGGTTAAAGGGGGGGTTGTTTTGGAGAATTTGGATGCATGCTATGTATTCAATGTGAAATGCACAAGAGAGAGTCCTTTATGGACCCACAATGCGGATACTGGGGTTCGAATTCCAGATCCTTGGTGGAAAAGTAAGCACGTTAAACCGCAGAGCCGTCCCACCAGCCCTTGATTTGTCTTTATTAAGGAAACTCATCCACAGGGTGAGATTGGGAAAATGTGTAGGCAGGATGGGGGTCAGGCTGCTAAGGAAACTGAAAGATATTCATCCCGTCTCAAGTTTTCTGAGTAAGTAGTTGCATGGTGAGAGATGAGCTGAGGAGGGCTCTTCCCATCTGTGCTTTAGACAGCTCACCCAAGGTAGGGAACAAGAAGACCATGCAGTAATCCACTCACAAAAAAGAATACAGGTTTTTCAGTGTGTAGATAGCAGCAATAAGAATGGAAAGAAACTGAAAGATGAATGGGGGATTTAAGTGTAAATCAGCATAATTGATTAGATTGTAACTTGAGAGATACTTGTTAAAGATGATACATCTGTTTAGAGTTTGAAGGACAACGAACATGGCCGTGCCATAGAAAATGGTAGGAAGCAAAAGCTCATTTGAGAATGGTTTGAAGTGAGACCGTGAGACTGCATCCAGACACTGTGTGGTGGATGTTTACAGAGTAGTGAGTCGGCAGTATCTTCCAGGTGTTGTACAGCCCTGGGGCTCAGTGCAGCCAGCTGTGCCTGAGAGGAATTTGCTGCCTCGATGATTAACTGAAGGGCTGAGAGTGGACTGATAGGAGCAAGCGCGATGGCTGCAGGAGAGGGCACCAGCAGTCAAAGGGCAAGGAGAAGAAACACTCTTGAGGAGACTTGAGAAGCTTTGGGAAAGCAAACAGAAACCAAAATGAATTGAATTGCAAAGCAGGGAAAGAATGCATTTCCAGAAAGAATTGGCTTCAAAGAGGCAGGGAGATAAGGCTTGAAACGTGTCCTGATGTTCAGCCAATTCAATAGCACACTGGGCCCAGGACAGATTGCAGCACCTTGAAATGAAATTCCATGAAAAGGCAGTGACCGTAGAGCTTCATTCTAAATAAGAATTTCCTAACTAGGTCCTAAAGAAATCCTCTTTTATGCAAAACCGTAATATCTGGAGAAGTTAGCAGATCTGAATTCTGATATGTAAACAATAAAATTCTCCATAGATATTCTGGTTCGAGTAACTAAAAATGAGTCCCTGAACTTTATTCTGTTTTGTAGATTTGGACTCTAGCGTATTGCCGTGTCACCCAACTGAGATCCCAGAGCTGACCCATTCAGAAGAACAAGTTAAAGCTTACCTGTGAGGGAGAAGCATGGTGTCTAATGAGTATTAGGCTCGGGGTTAGCTCCATAGAAGACTTTATAACTACAGCAGATCTCAAAGCAAGTCCCACCCCCTTCTGTTTAAAATCTTTCAGTGAGCGTTTCACTTTTCTAAATGATGACCAGATTCCTTACGTGGCTTATCTCTGGGCACACGTCAGTGAACTCTTCTCTCTAGCCTACCTAGACTACCTCCTCAGCTTCCATTCTTACTTTTGCATGTATGTCCCTAATCTTCTGCATCCCATGAGTTCTGGCAAATCATGTTTTTTCATCTTTTACTTTCTTTGTCCCATATGAATTTAGAGTTTTGTTGTCTAACTTCTAAACATTTTTCCAGCCATCTTTATGTATTAATTGTAGTTTAATTCCATAATGGCTCAATAGTATTATCTTATCTGTCCCTTTAATTTTGCTATGGTGTGTTTCACTTAAGCTTGAGAGGAATATGTAATCTGCTGTTGCCAAGTGTGTTCTATAAATGCTAACTCTGTTGGTAAATGATGGCTTGGATGGTTATTAATCTCCAGAAAGAGTAAAGAACTCAACTGCTCATGAGGTTATGGACAAGAGCCAACTCTCAGAGCTTGTTGACTGGTAGGATTGTAATTTTTAGCCACTAGCATTTATAGCAAAATGAACGTAACAAAAAAAGAGGAAATAGCTGTCTGTCAGTGGGCAGATAGATAAAAATATGTAATATACTTACGCAATAGAATAGTGCATAAGTATACTACTTGTAAAAGGCTTCTCTTACTATTGATGACAATGTGGATGAGTGTGGAGAACATTGTGGTAGGTGATATAAGCCAGACACAAAGGGATAATATAGTGTTTATATGTGGAATCTTAAAACCTGAATTCAGAAGCAGAAGATAAAATGATGGTTACAAAGGGAGTAATGTTTCAGATGGATAATCTGAATTAATGAATTCTGGATATAGTTTAAATGATATAACTACAACTAAAAACACAGCCTTAAATACTTGACATTTCCAGAGATGGGAGATCTCATTATTCTCAAAGTAATTGAATGGGAAAAAAAAGAAAAAGAAAGACAATTATTCTTAGAGAAATGTCTTACTTCTTTGAAGTTGCCACTTTTATGTTGTGTGTCTTATGTCTTTGTTCTTACTACACTCTCACCTTTTCACCTCTACAAAGACTAGTAGTGAGAGTCACTGCAGCTCCTTGTAACGGGGATAAGTATCTTCTCTCTGCTTGTGTGTGGTGTGTGTGTGTGTGTGTGTGTGTGTGTGTGTTTGCTGTTTCCTTCTACATTGCTCTGCATTTATTTTACTGTTCAAAGCGTCTTCAGGAGGAAGACTAGAGTGCTGCGTTAATGCATGTCAAGCTTCCTAATGTGAATTCAGTGCAGTAGCTTTGGCTCTCAGCTTTACCCGTGTCCCACAAATGTCTCTGTGCTGCCATTGACTTCTCTGTCCTCTGAAATTCTCTTGGAGATTCCTGTTTTACTCAGAGGTTATTTAGAAATATACCGTGTGGTTTCCATGTGTTTGATAGTTTTTCTGCTAACCTATAAAGCCTAAAGCGACAGTTAAATAGTAAAGGGCACTGGCTGCTCTTCCAGAGAGTGTCAGTTCCCGGCACCTCCATAGCAGCTCACAACATCCACAACTCCAGTGCCAGGGTCAAATGCCCTGTTCTACCTCCCATGGGTACTGCATATATGTGGTCCCCATGCATGTAGCTCACATAAATGCAGGCAGAAACAACCATACATCTAAAATAAAAATAACAGAAATTTAAATGTTAGATAAATATACCCTAGAGTAATATTAATGTTTGATTCCACTTTTGTTAGAGAATAAACCATATGTGGCTTTAATTCTGTTAAATTTCTGAAATTTGTTTTGTGCAACCAGGCTATTGTCTATCATGGCATACGTTCTGGGGACACTGGAAAATAATATGTGTCTTGTTGCTATGTGGATCTGTGAGTATTAGATATATGCTGGTGTTCGATAATGTTGTTATTTTGTACCATTCAGTTGTTTCTGTCTAGTTGAGAGTATTAGTGGTAATATTTTGTACATTATAATTATATTACATTACATTATAACAAACATTCTCTCTGAGGATATTTTAATTTGTTCCTTTAAATTAAATCAGCTGCAGCAAAGAGGAAACAGCAGCGACGTCACCAGATGGCTTGTTTACTTGGAAAACCTTCTGGTCCACAAGCTCAGCCATGCTGAGTAGATTTCCTTCCCTCTGTGTGTTGTTCAGAGTTGAAGCCTATTGGAGTACAAGCTAATTCCTCAAAAATAAGTAAAATACACTACAGTTTTCTTGAAATGGCCTTGATAAATTAACTAATGCAATTAACCAGTATAGGCAGGCACTCCCTTCCCACGAGCTAGCACATTCTTTTGTTTCTCAGAGTTTGCTTCTGCTTTATTTACTCTGTAAAACAAGCCAGGCCTGCCTCTTCTTTTTTTTTTTTTTAAGTGATTGAAGGATGTTATCAGTAGCTGAATAAAGGTTGAGGAAACTGGCTTATTTCTCCCAGTTCATGAAAAACCTGTAGCAGCAGGCACTTGTTTTCAACAGTGTTTACAAAATAGATGAGCATTACATAATATGCTATACAAAGTCAACTAGATATAAATCGTATAAAAGGTTCCCAGGTGAGAATACCTTTCTTGGCCAGGACTTGTGCTTAGAAATTTTACCCTTAAAGACCACTATATTTGATTCTCCTTTGAAGTGATGAGATTTTTCTCATTGTTTTGGAGTTGAAGAAGTTAATTCAGAGAGGAAAGCATCTTCCAAAGGTCACACAGTAGAGGACAGGACTAAAACTTACCCTCTCTCTGTCTTCTGTACAGTACACGTCTGCATCGGTTCATCTGCATCCCTCCCAGAATCCTTGAAGTGATGGACGGGCTAGCTGTTGGCAGGAGCTGTACTTCACTATTTAGCAGCATTTCTGGCCCCCTTTCCACTAATTACTTGTTCTAAGGAAGCTATGGTTTTAACAATTAAAAATGTCTTTAGACACTGCAAAATGACTTTGGGGGACAGAATTACTCCAAGGCTAGAAGAACTTGTTGCACCCAGGAGGTGACTCAGAGGGTCATGTCCTAGCTATGCATGCTCAGGATCTGGGTTAGAGTTCCCAGAGCCTCAGAAAGCCAGATGCAGTGCCGAGCAAACCAGTGCTCCTCCAGCAGTACAAGAAGCAGAGCACAGCTGGTCTGTCTTACGCAGTGGTGAATGACACGGGGACCATCTCAAACAAAGTGCTTCCAGTGAGGATACTCCTTTGATCTTTGTCCTCTGACCTCTACACACATACCATGGCATCAGTACAAATGAGCACACACACACACATACACACACATACTTGCCATGCATACAAACACGCCATGCATGCATTCACACAAAGGCTAAAACAAAAGAATTCTAGTCTATATTACCTTAGCTCTAAATTACAAATACAAATTATTTATCCAATTAAACAGTTTATAGAGATCACATTATTTAGTAAGCAATTATTGCAAGGCAAATGGAGCATAAACTGAGAGTTAAGTTCTGACTGTAGAGAAATGAGTGAAATGTGCCCCTTGGGACTTGAATAATACACCACGGAGAAAAGAGAAGACATCAGAAAAGTAGCATGAAAATGTGGTGTAAACGAAAACTTGCTAACGCACAAGTACCCCAGAGGATCCCAAGTGTGACTTTACAGCTGAGTTTGACAAACAGGAAGCCGACGAGGTGAGGAGAACATATACTGCATGGAAACGCATGTGGTTGCGTGGGCATAGGCTTTCAGCGGAAGCAGTACACGGTCGGGGTCCAGGAAAATCTTAGCGTATGGACCCGGAGACAGCCAGGAAACATCGAAACAGGGAGAAAAGGCGTTACAGAAAGGAGATCTAAGCCAGGTTCAGTCGCCCATGACTATAAACCCAGGTCTGAGAGGACTATAGCCAGTTCTAGGCCAGCCTAAAACAGCAAGTGTATGAATCACACACACACACACACACACACACACACACGCCCCCCCCCACACACACACACAGTCCGTTGCATGCCACTTACTGGAGAAGTGCCCACTGAGAAACATTCTCTACCTTGTCCCTCAGCTGTATTTCATACAGTGATCAGGAGATGAGCCAAAATCTTACAGATTAAAATGTAAGAGTAGTTTTGTCTTACTCTCCCCTTGCTATGAGGAAACACCTCAGAGGAGCCACTGAAGAGAATAAGGCTCATCTGAGCTGAACAGTCAAGATAGGTCTTCCCACCCCTGTTCAATTTTCCTATAAAATCTTTACAGACAAACCCAGAAGTTTGTCTTTTACGGAATTCTAAATCCTGAGAAGTTGACAGTTGAGATTAACTATCACTGTAACTTAGTAATGTTTTAAAGTCTCATTTTTTTTAATATTTGAGAACATTAAATCACTAGAGTTATATAATTTCAAAACTGAAATGTGACTTGAAATTTTATTTACTGTATCTCATTACCTTCATAGCGAACAGGAAATAGTTACAATTCTGTATGACATTGGTCACGTGCTTCACATTTCTGTAATTTAATGACTCTTCTGAGTTTCTGTCCTTTCTTCTTACTATAGCTTAGTTTATTCCCATGGTTCATTAAGTTGTATTGCTTCTGCTGTGCTGACAAATGAATCTAGAAGTAAATCATTTTAAAGGAGAGTGTATGCAATAGGATTCCCCGAGGAGAGCTAAACAGTGGAGTCCTGGTGTCCGTGTAGAGCAGGGCACTATGAAACAAGAAGGCAGTGTCTCCCAGTGTTTGCCAGCGTCCATATGCTGAGAGTGTAGTCTCCATACCTTACGTTCTACTCTCCCTATTGTGGGGTCGTGTAGGAAAATTTCCTTATAAGTATAAACAGTTTAACTTTATAAGTTCATAATGAATATGTAGTTCCCATAAGATAAAATAGACCTACAGTTAATATTAACCTAAAATTCACCATACAGTTGATAATGGAATATTAGTATATGTTCAGTGGGATGTAAACTACAAAGTAGGGGGAAAACACGTTCAGTAAGTTATAAAGAGTACTTGAGTAGGGTTATGTGACATACTAGCAGAGAAAACATCACAATTTAAATTCTAATTTCCCCTTAAGCCCTATGACCTGTCTACTGTGGGGTTTTGGGTTTTGGGGGCTATTTTTGGTTTTTTTGTTTGTTTTTGGTTTTTTTTTTTTTTTTTTTTTTTTTAGACAAGAGTTTCTCTGTATAGTCCTGGCTTTCCTGGAACTCACTCTGTAGACCAGGCTGGCCTTGAACTCAGAAATCCACCTGCCTCTGCCTCCGAAGTGCTGGGATTAAAGGTGTGGACCATCACGCCCAGCTACTGTGGGCTTTTTTATTAAGACTTATTTATGTATGTATGTAATGCATATGAGTGCTCTGCCTGCATGTACATTTGTATGCCAGAAGAGAGCATCAGAACTCATTACAGATGGTTGTGAGCCACCATGTGGTTGCTGGGAGTTGAACTCAGGACCTCTGGAAGAGCAGCTGATGCTCTTAACCACTGAGCCATCTCTCAGCCCTGTCATGGGCCTTTGAGTGAATTTATAATACCAATACCAGGTGTGGGCTCCTTCCTGTGAAGCAGTTCTTCATTCCAATCAGAGACCTTGCCTTCATAACGTTTGTGCCACTATTGCACAAGTGTGCACATCTTGCCTGACAAGTTGATAGTGCCATTCATAGGGCACACAGCTAGGTCCACTGACGCCTCCCTTCTTTCTTCCTCAGCTGACCACACAGTACCTTCCTACACTGTAAAAACTTTCTAGCAAAGAAGATTCTTCTAGCTTAGTTCTAGCTTCATTTTTCTATATCCTATCACCACAGTAGGTGGTATATTCAGCTATAGAGTTGGTATATTCTTTTTTTTTTTTTTTTTTTTTTTTTTTTTTTTTGAGACAGGGATTCTCTGTGTAGCCCTGGCTGTCCTGGAACTCACTCTGTAGACCAGGCTGGGCTTGAACTCAAAAATCCACCTGCCTCTGCCTCCCGAGTGCTGGGATTAAAGGTGTGTGCCACCACGCCCAGCGAGTTGGTATATTCTTATCATGTAGTCATGGTAAGCAAACAAAAAAAAAAATGGCAAGAGCCATATATAATTATAAGAGAGTAGCTTTCCCGTGGATTTTTTGTATAGCCTTCCTTTTCATTAACCTGGCCCCTCCTGTTCCCTACACTGCCACCTCCTCCCTGTGTCAACCTCTCCATCCCCAGTATTACATCCTCTACATTCATAACACCTGTGCTTAAAGTCCTCTCTCCCTTAAAGTGATGGTTTGTATATGCTTGGCCCAGGGAGTGGCCCTATTAGAGATTCAAACAGAGGGACACATACAGTATTATTTATTCCTGTGCCTGGGTTGCCTCACTTAGTATAATTTTTTTTTCCAGTATCATCCATTTACCTGTCAATCTCATCCATTGTGTATATGTACCACATTTTTCATTATCCACTCATCAATTGATGAACATCTTGACTCATTCCATTTCCTAGTTATTGTAAATACAGTAGCAATAAGTATGAATGAACAAGTATTTCAGTAGTAGACTGTAAATTTGGGGGGGGACACCCACTCAGAGGAGAAGGGGTAGGGAGATCGGGAGAGGATTGTGGGAAGGGGTGACGGGGAAGTGGACAGTGAGTGGGATGTAAAGTGAATAATAAAAATATAATACAATAAACTTAAAAAAATAATTGTGGTGGAGTATATGTCCAGCAGAGAAATAACCATGTGGTAGTTCTATTTTTAGTTTTTTGAGAAATTTGCACAAATTTACATAGTGGCTTTATGAGTCTTGTAATCACACTAATAATGAATTTAGTTCTATTGTTTAGCTACACAGATATATGTTCAAACTGCCTTCTAAATTGTGTGTGTGTGTGTGTGTGTGTGTGTGTGTGCGTGTGTGCTTATACACAAAGATAACTGCAACCTTTATCAGAGATATTCTTTCCAGTGAACTGTGGAGATTACAGAGACTTAGGGCTACACAGTACAGGAATGACTGTCAGCTGAATGTTCAGCCTTAAACAAGGCATTTAATATCATCCCCTCCTAGGTTCAGGGGGCATTGCAAAAGAGGAGGGAGAACAAATGTAAAGGCCAGAGAAAAGGGCTGCAAAATGCTCTAAAGCCAAATGCCAAATTCTGAATACTACAGGGCCTTTATAATTACAACCTCTCAACAAACACAGGTGACCACTCAGAATCTGCACGAGGACTGCTGATGGCCACTCACTCTGAACTGCCTCCTACTGATAGAGAGGAAGAGAGAAGTCTTTGCCTTCCATTGTATACCCACAGGAGATTTCACCAGGTGGCCCTGATTAAACTAAGCGGATCACAAAACCAAACCAAATTCAAAGTCTTGCATCTAAGAAAGGGACAGGCAGGCGAAAATTAGGTTGATAAGAGAGGAAGATAAGAGAAGGTATGGGGGGAGAGTAACCGGAATACATTATATGTTGGATATAGTTACCAAAGAACTAACAATAAAAATTTTAAATTTGGAGAGTCTCAAAGGTTTGTCTGCAGAAGCAGAGTTTAGACTGACACCTCCCCAGTGAGTGGGAGTTTGTCACGGAGGGAAAGTAGTGCAAATGCAGTGGGCAGGAAAAGCTTTCTGTTTAAGAAACTGATGGAAGGTAGAAAAGCCAGACAGTGAAGAGCTATGGCAAGCACAGAGTAAATGTTCAAACACAGGGGCTAGGAGTGGGGCTGTGGGTTCAAATGCAGCCTCTGCTAGGGGGATGCTGCTGGGGTGATGGGATTATTTAAATTACCTGCCTCTTCAGTTTCAGTTTCTTCACTCATAAAGCAAAGACAATGAATAAGACTATTCAAAAAGGTTGTTTGCAGGTTTAGTGAGTTAAAATATATAATTTTTTATTTTTAGGGATTTTTTTTTTCCCAGAGTGTATGAGATGCCCCTGCAGGATATTAAGTGATACCACTTAAAGGCAGTCCAGCCACTGGCCCAACTTGGGATCCATCTCAAGGGGAGGCTCCAAGGTCTCACACTATTTCTGATGCTATGGTATGGTTATAGACAGGAGCCTGGCATGGCTGTCCTCTGAGAGGCCCAACAAGTAGCAGACTGAGACAGAGCCAGATACTCACACCCAACCAGTGGACAGAAGCTGGGGACCCCTGTGGTTGAATTAGGGAAAGACTGGAAGAAGCTGAGGAGGAGGGCAACCCCATAGGAAGACCAGCAGTCTCCAGAGACCTGAGGCCCCAAGGAGTTCTGGGAGTGTGGGGATAGGAGTGGGGACCTCCTCTTGAAGACAGGGGGCAGAGGAATGGGATGAGGAACTGTGGAAGGTGGGCAAGGAGGGGGTAACAACTGGACTGAAAAAAAATAAAAGTACTTTAAAAAAAAATCACTGTAATTCCTACTGTTTGATACTGTAGACTGTAGCTTGATAACATCCTGATGGAAGGTGAATCTTTGGGAGGCAACCTGAATAATGAGTAGCCTCTGTGCTGGGATGTAAAAGGTCCAATCACACATCTATCTGCACTTCATTCTAATTTTACACGGGATAACCAACTGACCAGAGTTTAGCACCATTCTCTATTGTTGGGGATTAATTTAAATCCTGAAATGATTTCTTTTGATATGTTAACTGTCTTAGTTTCTATGAGATACCTACCCCCATATCGAGGACTCTGTAGAGGCTTTTCTGTAACTTGAAAAGAAGAAATATATAATCACTCACATCTGAACAGTTTTAGATGAAGCATCAGACTAGTATTAGGCCAGTACTGAAGTTCTCCAACTAGCTTTTTTGCGGCTTTAAGAATTATATTGCTTTCATTCATATTATCAACTTGTGTTATATAGCTCAGTGGTTGCACTTCAACACTTCTGTCGACATTTCCTTTGTATTCATATACCAGAATGATTTTATTTAATAAAAAAAGAACATCTCCTATGTGGATTTTAAATTTCCCTTATTAAATATTTATATTTTCAAAATGTCTTTATTTAATTGAGTGAGGTGCTGGGTGCCATTTCAAAATAACCTCAGGTGGTGGGTGTAATGACATATCAAAGATCTGACCTTTAGCATTTTAGGATTCTATTTGTCTGCATTTTCTTCCGCATTCATTTAGTCTTAATTTATATGCTCTTTCTCCATATCACTTAATGAGTAGATGTATTTATCATAAGATTCATTAACCATAAAAATAGGTATCTGGATAAATATCATCTGACTGGTGATTTTACATCATTCATCTTTCCACTGTGGCAGGTAGAAGGGTCTGTGTGTGAGGCTGGTGGGTATTTGCACAAACCTCGTCCATTCTCACTTAGGACTTCGTCAGGCCCTAGATCTCCTAGACTGATGTCTATTCTCCTCTCCCGTCTTTGCAGTCAGCTTATTATACTTTTATTTACCTAGAAATACTTTATTTTCCAGTTCTGTGCTATTCCTTTAAAAGAAAATTGAATGTAATATTTACACTGACATAATTAAATTAACATTTTACAGCATCTTTCTGTGTGCTTTGATAGCATAGATAATCAGTTGTCTGCATTGCTCCTGGCCTAGTAGCAGAGTTACAGAACAATGATCAATTATAATAATACGTTATAAAAGCTATTTACAGCCGGGCATGATGGCGCATGCCTTTAATCCCAGCACTCGGGAGGCAGAGGCAGGCGGATTTCTGAGTTCGAGGCTAGCCTGGTCTACAAAGTGAGTTCCAGGAC
>NC_034596.1:54236375-54241337 GCF_900095145.1 Mus pahari
AAAAAAAAAAAAAAAAAAAGAAAAGAAAAAACTATTTACATCTGCCCATTTAAGTATTCTATATTAATTTTTAGAAGAGGGGTTTCAAATGAATTTTTTTATTAAACAAATCATTGAACTTTTAGCCTACATTATTTATATTTGTATTTTTATATTTTCTTAGCTTGCATAAATCATTATCTCAAGAAGAAAACCTGAAGGATCAGTTTAACCATGCCCTTAGTACCTATGAAGAAGCCTTAAAGAACAGAGAGAGCGTTGTCTCACTCACTCAACAACAGAATGAAGAACTGGCCACCCAACTTCAGCAGGCTCTCACTGAGCACTCTAACATGGAATTACAGCTTCAGTGTGCTGTGGAGGCCTCCCAAGCAGCCAACGAAAAGGTTCAGAAGTAAGTAAACGATACAGCCCTGATCTTAAAGGCATGAAACGTTAGAAAAAAAAAAAAAAGAAAAAAAAAAGAAAAGAAAATTTTCCTTGAGAAACAGTCCATATAGTTTTTCTTGTTTGTAAACTTACTGATGCTCTCAGGAAAAAGTAACCAAAATGAGCTTTTTAAGCTTATATTTCACATCCTTTTTTTGATATGAAAAATTATTTGTTTGGTCCTCATTGTTACTATATTACTTGGGACAAGTTGTATATACTAAATGCCCTGGATCAGTTCCTGGATTCTGTGGTGTTTAAGTCCATCCCCAGTGTTATTTGCAAAGGGGTGGGGCAGTCAAGTTTCCAGCAGCTGCTCTCACTGAACCTCACTGTCAGGGTCCTGGAGTTGAGATCTTCTGTGACCTTGTTCGCGGAGGCCTTTAGCTGCGCTCAACCCAGTACCCAGAAATTAATTTCCTTGTGTTGTTCTTTAGAAGTATGCAATGCAGCTCTCATAGTACATAATTATATTTGTTTATTTTGACAGTTCTTTGCATTTTTATTAAAATTTAAACAAAGCTGCATAATCAGTCCATCCTTACATAAGTGCACAGAATGCTAACAATTTCCCAAGCAAAGATGTCCGTTATTAATTTATGGAACTTGAACATTGTAGCGGCATTTTCTAAAGAAGCTTTATGGAATAAGGCGTGTTGTCCTAACCTTCTTTTGTACGATTAACAGCAGCATGGCAGCATTCACAAACTTCATCACCTTGCCAGCACAGCTTCTTCATCTTTTTTCTTTTAGACTTTCAGTATTAGGTTGTATGCCCAAGGACTGTTGCTTCCTAGGTGAAGTAAGTCATCTCAGCTGTTTCCCCAGCATCTCTGCAACTGTATTTAAATTGATAGACCAGACTCAGGGGAATCGAGGCAAAGCCATTTTGGAACAATTCAGGGGTTTCACACTTTTTGGCAAAGCCATTTTGGAACAATTCAGGGGGGTTCACACTTTAATCTTTACTGCCATTGTACCTTGAAACTTTTGATTAAGTCCTGTGAATTATCTGTTTTAAGATTGGGTACAAATTCATTTGGAAACTATGCATCTAGTTGTTTGCAATGTGCATTAACAAATTAAAATGCTATGATATATAAATTGTGTTGTAAATCACGACAACTTGGACAGTTATGATTTACTCCTGTTTGTACAGTCTACAAATAATTTTAAATGTCAAAGTTTATATGTAGGCACTTCATTGCTATATGACTAAAATTCCCTAAAATAAGGGTTTCTTGAGACCAGTTAGTTTTCAAAAATGTTGGAGATGTCAATATTTATCTTACCAGTTAGCATTATCGTGTTTTAAAAGAAAGATCTTTTGTATACCAGGAAATGGAAAGAGCGTTGTCTCAGGTAATTAGTAAATTGGGTAGTTTTTGCTATTAAACAAACTTTCATCATCTTTATTTTGCACATGTAACCACAAACAAAATCTTTTTAGTGGAATACTACCAATCTGGGGATCAGTTTAAGTACAACATGTCATTTATAAAAGTTAAATGTTGAAATTTCTTCTCAAATCGTTCATTCTGGTTTCCAAGAAGACCCATGTGAACTATTATCAGCTTTCTTTTACATCTTCTATTTGTTTTGTTAGCCACAAATTAGGTAGTGTGCATCTTCATTGTGGTTATATGAACATCAGTCTGTGGATTCTAGGGAATTTTTAGGGAGATTATCCTCTGAAAAGACAATAAATAAAATTTGGCAAGATAGGCTAAGAATGCTCTATACAGTCTAATTTTCATTGTAGTAAATTCTTTGAAAGTATGTAAATACCTTATAAAATCAAATGAGAGAGGTCTCTTCTCCCTTCACAGCCAAATCTCTTGAGTAGATGATCAATAATAATCTTTAATTTTTTAATAACTACCTATTCCTCTGCTCTTTATTACATTGTTGGCAACTGGCTGAAATTGTCCTCTATAAGATTAAAAGTAATTTCCTAATTCCAAGGCCCATGGTACATATTGAGCATGTTCTTATATTGTAACTGAAAAATAATCATGATAAAAATAAAGATGTGCATATATGATTAATATAACATGATAATTTAAAAACTTAGGCGTTGGGTTACAATGTGTAGGTAGATACTTGGAGTTTATTTTGAAACTTCATCCTGATATTCACAGTGACATGCCTTCCTCACAAATGTAGGAACCTGGTGAAGTAGACGTGCAAAGCTGTTGACCAGTGATGCTCCATATTATTTCCTCCTGTTATCTCTCTCCCTGCTGCACTGCCTGTCTCTTTCCTCAAAAGCGCTCTGCCTTTTCAAGACTAAATGCCTCTGCAAATGTTGACCTCTCTACTTAGAGCCTTCTGCACTCCCTGCCAGCCTCCGGGAGAACAGTTCTTTCTATGAGAGTCAGTGCAGCATTGGGCATAGAGAAAATGGGTTCAGTGCTTAAGTCAAACAGTTTTGGATTTCAATACCTGCTAGGAAATTTGAGGCACATTTTTTATCCCATAAGAAAAGTTCCTAGATCAGGCTAGGCGGTAAATCTGGCTTTGCAGGCAGACTTCTTGTCAAGAATAACTTGTATAACATATAAATTCTGAGTGCAAGACTATTAGAAATATTCTAAAACACTTCGTTATTAATAACATCATATCTGTCAATATAATAAGACCAATTCAACTGCATCTTCTCTACAAAGCTGTCATTATCTTCCTAGAAAGAAAAACCTCTCTAGTCTCTTTATTATTATAGTATTTAGGGTTTTTAAAAGTATATTAGAAGATCTTGCTATCAGCAATATGCCCCAAATATCATTATTGGTATATATGTATATGTTTATGTATCTTTCTAACATATATATTGTTTAAACATATAAGTCCTAAAACTATACACAATGCATCTTACCTATTGAGTACCAAATGAATGTTTAAAACCTTAGAAATACACAAATACGGTTATATGGCTATATGCTCATATGTTATTTTAGGACTTATTAATATTAGTAAACACTGCATTTACACAGTCAATTCTTAGACTATTTGTAGTATTTGAACTCTTTTTATCTTTATACCATACTATTCCTTCCTTATGTCATTGGAACAGGATTTTATAACTCCATTTTCTTTTTCTGATACTACTCTACCTATTTCTACTCCTTTTGGGAAATATTTCTGCTTTAAACCTAAATAATGGTTTATTTAAAGATTAGCTCTATGAAATTCGCTAGAAACACATGTGTTTATATAACTTCAGCCACTGCCACCCGCTCAGATAACTTCTGGGTCAGTGTGTCAGTGCTCTCTCCCCTCAGGAGGTCCACCCTCGTCCCCGGAACACTGTCTCCTCTCCTGCCAGTCAGGTCTTGCCCACTCTCCTTGGTTTCCCATGTCAGTTGATGGACTTGAGCAGCTTCAGCACTGCCCCTGGCTTTCCATTTTACCCTTTGCATTCCTGTTGGCTCCAGTTTCCACCACTGCCTAAAAGTCTCCCAATTCCCTCTACAGAGCCCTGATTACGTCCCCTCCTCCTCATTCCTTGATTCCTTGATCCAGACCACAGCAGTAGCCCCTCCCTTTCTGCCATCACAGTGAGCTGCTCTAAAGCATACATAAGATAATATTATTTTCCTATTAAGAGTTCCTCAGGGGGGGCTGGAGAGATGGCTCAGCAGTTAAGAGCACCCTTTGTTCTTCCAGAGGTCCTGAGTTCAATTCCCAGCAACCACATGGTGGCTCATGGCCATCTGTAATGGAATACCCTCTTCTGGTGTGTCTGAAGACAACTACAGTGTACTCATGTAAATAAAATAAATCTTAACTAAAGATTTAAAAAAAAAAGAGTTCCTCAGGGGCTGGTGAGATGGCTCAGCGGGTAAGAACACCCGACTGCTCTTCTGAAGGTCCTGAGTTCAAATCCCAGCAACCACATGGTGGCTCACAACCATCCGTAAGGAAATTTGACTCCCTCCTCTGGAGTGTCTGAAGGACAGCTACAGTGTACTTACATATAATAAATAAATAAATCTTTAAAAAAAAAAAAAAGTTCCTCAGGTGTCCTTCACTCCCAACAGGGTCAACCTCAACTTAGCATGGCATCTGAAGCCTGATGCAGGCCCTCCCTCCTTGTTCCACTGTCATTTCATCCTGCGACAACACATTTTACATATGCTTCTGGGAGCTTCCTAAAATGAATGCCTTGTGCTGCTTTACGTGAAACTTTTGTTACTCTCTGAAGTACAGCCTGCTTACGTAAAGCTAGAGCCGGTATTTTACGGAGTTCTCAAACGTTCCCTTTCATGCTGGACAGGTGGCTCAGTGTTAAAGAACATTTGTTCATGCGGAAGACCTGGGTTCATTTCCCAGCGCCCACACAGCAGTTCTCAAGCACCCGTAACTCTAACCTCTGCTGTGGCAGGCACATACTGTACACAGACATACATGTGGGCAAAACACTCACACACGTGAAATAAACCCTTACAAGTTTTGTTTTTTTCTATTTCATCATTATTTTCATTATTCAATTTTTAGTTTTGTTTTGTTTGGTTGGGTTTTTTTTTTTTTTTT
>NC_034596.1:54241437-54257230 GCF_900095145.1 Mus pahari
CGCCTGCCTCTGCCTCCCAAGTGCTGGGATTAAAGGCCTGCGCCACTACTGCCCGGCTTTGTTTTGTTTTTTGAGACAGGGTTTCTCTGTGTAGTCCTGGCTGTCCTAGAACTTGCCCTGTAGGTCAGGCTGGCCTCGAATTTGGAGATCTGCATGCTTCTGCCTCCCTAGTGCTGGGATTAAAGGTGTATACCACTCCCCACCCCACCCCACCCCCAGCTATTTTTATCATTGTCTTTTAAATTCTTAATCTGTGCCTTTCAGTGTTACAATAGTTTTGAATTTTTGATTTATTCCATAATACCGTCTCTGAAATTTCCCAAGTCACAGACGCCATCTTCATACATTATCTCCCAAATCTTGCCAGATGCTATTTGTAAAGTAGGCATCCCGCAAGTGCTCACCAACAAAAGAGTGTCACAATTGACTAGTGAGAACAATGAAATAAAGGCAGACTGACCAGGTCCGGAGCACACAGTGCAGATTCATATGGACTTTGACTGATTTAGACCCTGGGTATAAAGTCTTTTCCCATCCAGTGCATTTACAGAGAAGGAGGGCCATCATTGTGACTCTGCCCACTTATAGACAGCACATTTCTTCAGCTCCCCAAGGAGCTAGGGTCTGATGACCAGATTATAATCCTTGTGCTAACCAGCCACATTAAACTTCTATCAAGCTTAATTTCATTTAAAACACAACATCTTAAATAATACTGAAGAGATACATAATATTATTAATTATAGAAATTAAGTTTTACTCAATTTCCTTTTAACAAAATGTATTAATTTTAGTGGGGTATAAAAATGGAAATTGCATTTGTATTCTAATCTTTTTGTTAGTTATTTGTTTCAACTTAATAAAAAAGACAAAGTGGCCACAGATTACTAGTTAAATATTCAGATGTAAGCTTATTTTCCTTAAGTAACTTAGCATCTGTAATTTAAGTATAATTCAAATTTATGCATAAGGATCCATTCCTATGAAATATAGTTCTTTCTGAATAAATCTGCATTTTCCCCTGAAAAAAAAAAAAAAAAAAAAGAAATTAAGTTTTAAATTTTATTTTACTGGGTTATAAAATTTTAATATTTCTGACATTTTTGAAGCTTAGAAGTATTTCTGTGAGGAAAAGTTGTATAGAATTACCATGTTTAATTTGACTTACAAATACTTACAAAATTAAAGTCAATGAATGTTAGACCTCAGTGTCCAAAAATAGTTCTTGGCCCAATTGTTGTAAGATCTAATATTTCAAAGGCAGGTAAAGGGCTCAGTGCTTAAGAGCATTTGATGCTCTTGGAGAGGACCCGAGTTTAGATCCCAGCACCCATGCTGGGCTGCTCAAAACCACCTGTAACACCACCTGTAACTCCACGGGATCTGACACCCTTTCCTGAACTTGGCAGTTACCTGAATGGGTGTGGCATACACACACAGATAATATACACATAAATTAACATAAATATTTTTTAAAAACAAACATTTCAATAATGAAAAGCCATTGGGCGAGGCTAGAGCCTGCTGTGTGCCTTTGAATTTTGCTGAATACGTGTACTTCTATTTTAAAACATGTGTAATTTGATGAATGCTAATGATTTTTTGCCTTTCGATTGTTTTTGATAGGTTGTATATACAGTAGCTGTGCAGAGGTATAGAGAACTAAGTAGGTTAAGAGCACAGAAATTTTGCAATAAAAATGTCCTTTAATGGACCACTTCCAATCTCTGTTTACTAAAGAGAAAATAGACACCGTTCCAGTAAATGATTCTTTTATGATCATGAGGATTTGTGACTCATGGATGATATATACAGCATTTTATTTTCTATCTCTAGACATGTACTTCTTGTGACCCTAAGCAAAATTTAAAAAGAATTTTTAAAAAATAACTTTGTTCAACTTAGCCTGCCAAAGCTTTATGAACTTAAAATAAAAATGATGACTATCATGGTAGTGAGGTAAGTCTCTCAGAGGTCTGAGTTTTATATTCAAATAACTTTCTTTATCATTATCACATCATATCGTCATCTGTCCTATAAGCCAGATTTACAGCAATATTATTCAAATTCCCTCATGACTGTTACTATATGATGAATAAATCAGATGAACGGATGGGACAACTTTTTAAAAAGACATTTGCATGTACTTTCAAGAAAAGTTATCTCAGCTCTTTAGAACCTTCTGTTCATCCTTTTCTCTAAAAAAAAATCAATTGCTTAAAAATTACATGATTTCTTCTAATTTAAATTTTATAACGTTTCAAAATGTCAGAGATAATGATAAAACACTTCAACTGATAATTTTTAAAGTTGTCTTTGAAAACAGCATACTGCCTTTTTTTTTTTTTTTTTTTTGAGTGATATTGACAGGAAGAAGAAAAGAAAACATAGAAAGCCAACAGAGTCTTTCCTGCCTCTTAGCCAAATACTGATTTCTATGAAGAAGTTGATGCTACAAAGGGACTGTGAATTCTCAGCCTAGTTTCCCTGCTGATGAGTAAGAGCTGTGTGCAATCCCCTTCAAAGTGTCAAGGGAGTCACCATAGTGTCACACAAGGGTCCTTAGCATAGAGCAAACATGCTTTCCAGAGACTCAGCTGCTTAATCTGTTTGCAGGTTGAATTATAAAATGGGATAGATGGCTCTGCTTCTGGGAAGGGGAGCCGAGCAGCTCCACAGTTTCTCAACTTAAAAGGCCTACTGTTTTTCTCAGAATAGTCCACTAGACGGTTCAGTTTGTTACTTGTTCCAGAATTGAATTTTGACCATAAAGAAAAACAGATATGCAAAAATATGTTTAAGTAGATTAATGTTAAAAGTATCTGTAAACATTTTTTTTAATTACACAGTCTCTTCAATTCGGTGTTTCCTTGTCAACTTTATCTGTTTTTTCTTATAAATTCTTGATGGGACCATACTAATTTTGCAGTAGCATTAGACATGTATTATTACCAGGAATGCTTGTGAATTGAGTCAAAGAATAACTTTTACAAATTCTCAACTCACCATACAGAGTAAATTAATACTTAAAACACTGTTCAAAGTTGCCTTGGATACATTAGTGCAGATAACAGAATGGAGGGCATTAATCTTAAAGGTAGACCTTCAAATGTGTCTCGTGTTTGACACTTACAACTTTTCTGGAGAGATGCATCCTCAGAGATGCTCTTTCAGATGTTCACCCAGCGCTGCACCTTCTAAGGCTGTAGCTCATTAAGCACAACTCTACAGTCATTTGCATGCGAAAGATCACTCCTGAGTCACTGCGAGATGCTGAGCATCCAAACATGCTGTCTCTATCTGAGACACATGGTGTGGTTTTGTACAATGTAAGATTCTGAATTTGTGAGTTGTGATTTTTAAATTAACCGAGTATATATATTTAACTTACCCAAAATATAAATCTTGTTCTCTGTTAAAATTCCAGTATTTATTTATCTAGTGAAGCACCTTTATCCCTCAAGTTCCTAAAGTAAGTTTTTTAGATCTACTTTCATTGTGTGCAGAAAGAGATACAGTTCTCTATGGATGGTTAATTGCATTCATTTGTTTTTTAAAGGAATTTGGGCCAAAGCTTAACCTTTAGGGAATTCCTCACTTTAACAGAAAGGAACCTAATTTTAATTCTCTGACTCTCTCCTCTATACTATCTGAGGATTAATGTGGGCTTATTAGGATTGGCTCCTAACCCAGAACCAGAGTCCAATAGAAGGGAAAGTGAGTTAGAAGCTCACCGAATCCAAGACTCCATCCTGCCCTGCCTAAGACAGACAGCCCCATAAGAGTTAGTCCCCAGAAAGCGCAGGAACAGGAATGAAAGCAGGAACTGAAAACTAAATTATGTCACTCCTTGTGGCATGTGGCAGCCTCTTCATTTCAGAAGCTGTGTTTCAGTATACAGAAATGTCTGCTCGAGTTGAGTTAATATACGTTTCTGCATACTAAAACAGATGACCATGTTTCAGTAACTCGCAATGGAAAGGAAGAAAAGGAAAGACAGCAGAAGCCTAGGGGATGAGAGGTCTGCACACGCACACTCGTGCTTGCTTTTTCTCTCATTGATACTGTTACCACAGCGATTAGCAAAGCCAGAGGCAAACCTCGTCACCCAGGACAATTACAGAATCTACTTAAATAACCAGGTACATTTGACTAGAAATTGATAGACAGAAAATATAACAGTGTAGAAATTGAGTTTCTATATCCAGGATCAAATGTGGTTTTCATATTAACGTAAGTTACATGTAAATGTGAGTTCCACCTAGCATCCTTTTCCTTCATTCTGTTCCTAGATGCAGTCAGAACCCTTCCACAGTTTAAATGTGAATGGGTGCTCCTGTGTACTTCTTTAAAATTAAATCTCTCTTAAACATGGTTTAATAGCTAACAGGAAGAATATGAATTAAATGTTTTCAGTTTTCCAGAAAGTGATTGCCTAATGAAATGACTCACTGGTAAAGGGTGTGGATCTAGTGTAGAAATTGAGTTTTTCTTTTTCATCATTGCTATTTGGATGGTGTGTTACACTTAATGTGCTTGGCATAATTGATCATTATACTTACATTTGCTAAAACTCTTAGAACTTCCCCTTTGATTTAAACACATACGTTGGTTTATTAGTGTAAACTTAGTATAGTAAAATTAGTATAAATTGGTATTATTCACTTAGAGAATGAATACAACTTTACATAACTCAAAGCTTAGTTTGCCTATAATAAAGCCTCATTGAAGATCTGATATACCTAAACTGTCACTGATAATTTATTTTCACAGGAACTCTATTGTACTGACAGAGAAGTTTAAATTTAATTCAAATTCTAAGATTGTATAATTGACTACTGCTTCCTTCTGGGACAGAGATTTTTCCCAATAAATCCATAAAAAATAAATCTTTGCTTGCTTCAGCATAACCTTGATGGTGCAATTATGAATACATTATATACTTAAACTTCATTCTTGATCCTGTGCATTCAAAAAGAAAATAACCTCTAATGATACTGTGTAAAGTACCAGCTGAATTATATTTTTTCTTTCTTACATTGTTGTAGATTCTTAACCACTAAGCCATGTATCTCTCCATCTCTAGTTGTTATGGATTCTTAAACTCAACAGAAGCAGATTTTTCCATTTGTTCTTAACCTAAGTAAAGTATAATGAAGACATATTTATGTTGATTTATCAGATGTTTCTATGAAACAGCTAAAAAGTAAAATTTCAAGATTTAAATTTAAAATTCAAATGATATTTTATAACTTAATAATCTTAAATTTTTATGATTTTTTTGGTAGTTATACAAACTATTAATAGTTCATAGACTATTGTGACATTTTACTCTTTCCTCTGAAATATCCTGGAAGCATGCATAAACCATATGTGATTTCTCTTTGTATTATTATTTATAAAATATATAAGGATAACAAATAACATTAATATTTTCAAACGTCTTCCTTAAGGTAATCTTCCTTCTAAATTGAGTTACGCATTTTCACGTCCGCCTTCCAAGTTCTCCACTCCTGACTCTCAGAGGGCCTAGTCTTTCCCAGAGTGATGGGAGAGGCGCAGTGCAAGAACAAGAATGAGTCTGTACAGTCACACCACAATGTGAGGCGACCCTAAGACAGAGAACTGACCAGATACACATATGGGTTTGAGGAACACTTTCTGGAGCTCTTTCTTCACACAGCTGTGAGAAGAATGTGGCTAAGACCCAATAGTCATTCTTGAGTAGAAGGGCAAAGGAAACCATGAGGAGAAGAGAATTTAACACATGGGCGTTAGTGAGTACCGCTTCATTGATGCGATCTGAGGGGAATGCCTAATGACCACAAGAATCAACCTTGGCAATGAGAACACAAAGCTCTTTTCATTGATTCAAAGGCAGGCTCTAAAGCTGCAGATGGCCACCTCCAGCCTTGGCTATTCAGTGTGCTGGGTTTATAAAATGGCACTTTGGTGAATACTAATAGATCAAAACAAAGATTTAATAACATAAAGATGTGGTGTTAAGTTTCTGATGAGCATACAGGTCAGTGTTTCAAAAAAAGAATTAAGAGAGTACCTATTACATGTGGGTCGAATGTCTTTATTTTTCAAGTTCAAAAATAAATGTCATCTTTAGCATATAGATTGTGCTTTGTGTTGAATAGTCTCCATTCTGAAAATGAGACAAAATTAGGGCTTATCCTTATGCTCACTCATCTCATGACTTCTTTTGGGGACAATGCTGATGAATGTCACCTGTTAATATTTCTATGAAGCTCACTTAGTAGGTAGATACGTTACTGTTTGACAGGGATGAGTCAGTATTATAACAACAGTAGGTTAGACAGTTTTGTATATGAACAGAACTTTGTCTTACCTTTCTGGGGAATGTAAAAGAGATGTTGTTTAGCCTTTGTACAGTGACCCAGTCTTAGAGCTATATTTTTGGTTGTTTTCACTTAACATTATAAAATCTTAGAAAATAAGTATTTTTATGTATAAAAGTAGTATTTCATATTTGACTTGTCACTTGTATTTATATAATTGAATTAAATTTAATGTAAAATAAATTTAAATTAAAATATTACCTCTTTTCTCCAGGGGTAACTTTGTTGCTAGATTTGGATAGTCTATAAAGTTCTTAAATTAAACCCAAACAATTTATCTAAAATAAACTAAACACATAAGCCTAACACAGTAATATATTTGTTTCTGCTATTCATGAAGTAAATATAACTGTCTATATCACTAAATCTTTTTATGTAGCAAGCTACAGGAATATATGTTAAACTGGTAGACTAGACCTGCATGTTAAAGAGAATGCAGCTTCACATCTAATAGAAGCATCAGTGGAGTAACAGAGCCCTGGCTTGCTATGAGATGCTGAATAAGTTGTGCTTCCTCTCAGTGTTCCCATCTGGAAGATGGAACCAATGGGTTGCTTGCTGCACTCCAAAGCACAGCTGAAGGATCAGATAATCGTATTCATATTCATAGAAGTTTAATAAAGAAAACGGTGCTCCTATCGAAGACATAAATGTTAAATTTCAAGATTATAATTACATCTTTGGGTCCAGAAATAACAATAAACGTATTAATGTTTTAGCCTTTTGAGGAGGAGATTGTTTGTAAGCATAAATCTTGGAAACTGAAAGCAAAAAGTTTTCTTTATTACGTGTGGAGAGGCAAAGTGGTAAAACAGTGCCCCAAAGAAGTGGGGTTGGCAGTAAACCATGTGCTTGCCCTTTGAGGGGATGACTTCCGGGGTTCTCCCTCACATATACCTCCATAAATATAAAATGACCCAAAAATTATTACTGCTAGTAGCAAGTGAAAACAACACAAATAGTGGTTGTGATGGTTTGTATACGCTCTGCCCAGGGAGTGGCACTGTTAGAAGGTAAAGCCCTGTTAAAGTAGGTGTGTCACTATGGGTGTGGGCTTTAAGATCCTCATCCTAGCTGCCTGGAAGCCAGCATTCTGCTAGCAGCCTTCAGGTGAAGATGTGGGACTCTCAGCTCCTCCTGCACTATGCCTGTCTGGATGCTGCCATGTTCCCACCATGGTGATAATGGACTGAACCTCTGAACCTGAATGCCAGCCCCAATTACATGTTGTCCTTCTAAGAGTTGCCTTGGTGATGGTGTCTGTTCACAGCAATAAAACCCTAACTAAGACAGTAATATAGTCTAATAGGAGAATACAATGTAACTATTAAAAGAATAGACAGCTCAGTCTATAAACTGAACTTGAGTAGTTTCCAGGACATATTTGCTAACTTAAAAAACAAATTACTTATTTGGAATAAGAGAAACAGCACAAATAACCAGAGACCAATGAAAATATTGCCTCCAGTTCTAGTGTTTTACATACTCAGAAACTAAAAGAGTCACACCTAAAAATAAATAGCAAATAGCAACAAATATATATATATATAATATCAAACTAACAGGATCCTTGTACAGAGAAAGCAATTTGCAGGGGTATGTTTTATTATTTTGCATGTGTACATGATGAGAGTGAACACACATATGCACATCAGAGGACAACTTGGTGAAGTCCCTTTCCTTTCACCTTTATGTGGCTTTGGGGTATTGAACTCGGGTCACCAGGCTTACATAGCACAGCAAATACTTTTCTCAGAGTCATCAGACTGGCCCTGATGAACTTGTGATGATTATAAGAACTCATGATTTAAAATATTTTTCTGAGCTCTATCCACTAAGATCTTTTACAACCATAGATGTAGTCCAAAACTTAGTTTCTTATAACAGTTTCCCATTAAAAGGAACTGAGAATATACTTGATTCAATGAAAGTGTGTACTGAGTGTGATTATCATTTGCACTTGATATCAAATTATACTTCACTTATATGCTCTTTTTTTTGTTTTGTTTTGTTTTGTTTTGTTTTGTTTTTCAAGACAGGGTTTCTCTGTATAGCCCTGGCTGTCCTGGAACTCACTTTGTAGACCAGGCTGGCCTCAAACTCAGAAATCTGCCTGCCTCTGCCAAGTACTGGGATTAAAGGCATGCGCCCGGCTCATTTATATGCTCTTATATTAAGTGGGCTTGATAGGTTTGGAACAATTTTGGGGTTTGGAGAAGGAACTATGGTTATAGGATATTGAACTTCATCTTGGAGCCTACAAAGACACTGAAAAAAGTTTACTCAAAGGAAAAATCCTTTTGTACAGAGAAATATCACTTATAAGTTTAAATAGAATAACAGAATTTGAAAATCACCATCTAATGACCCTCAATAAGATTAACTTAAACAGAGACAATTAGTCAGCAAGGCAATTAGTGAGTAGAAGTTACTGTGGGGCTTGACACAGGGTGAAGTTCTGTAGTCCCACTATTTGGAAAGTTAAGCAGAAACGTCATGAGTGTGGGCAGCAAAGTGAGACCCTGGTCCCAGAAATATTGCAAAAGGAAATTTAGAATATTCAGTGTCTTTGAAAATTAATTAGGGATGTCTTCTTTAAAATGTACTATGAAGTATCCACACTTTGGTCTTCCTTCTTCTTGAGCTTCATGTGGTCTGTGAATTGTACCTTGGGTGTTCCAAGATCTTGGGCTAATATCCACTTATCAATAAGTGTATACCATGTGTGTTCTTTTGTAATTGGGTTAGCTCATTCAGGATATTTTCTAATTCCATCTATTTGTCTAAGAATTTCATGAATTCATTGTTTTTAATAGCTGAGTAGTACTCTATTGTATAAATGTACCACATTTTCTGTATCCATTCCTCTGTTGAGGAACATCTAGGTTCTTTCCAGCTTCTGGCTATTATAACTAAGGCTGCTATGAACATAGTGGAGCATGTGTCCTTATTACTTGTTGGGGCATCTTCTGGGCATATGCCCAGGAGTGATATTGCTGGGTCCTCAGGTAGTACTATGTCCAATTTTCTGAGGAACCGCTAAACTGATTTCCAGAGAGGTTGTACCNNCTTGCANTCCCACCAGCAATGGAGGAGTGTTACTCTTTCCCCACATCCTCTCCAGCATCTGCTGTCACCTGAGTTTTTGATCTTAACCATTCTGACTGGTGTGAGGTGGAATCCCAGGGTTGTTTTGATTTGCATTTCCTTGATGACTAAGGATGTTGAACATTTTGTCAGGTGTTTCTCAGCCATTTGGTATTCCTCAGTTGAGAATTCTTTGTTTAGCTCTGTACCCCATTTTTTAATAGGATTTTTGCCTGATATAGCTGTCTCCTGAGAGGCTCTACCAGTGCCTGACAAATACAGAGATGGATGCTCTCAACCAACCATCGGACTGAGTACAGGGTCCCCAGTGAAGGAGTGAGAGAAAGGACCTAAGGAGCTGTAGGGATTTGCAGCCCCATAGGAGGAACAATATGAACTAACCAGTACCCCCACAGCTCCCAGGGAATAAACCACCAACCAAGAGTACACATGAAGGTCCCCATGGCTCCAGCCACATATGTAGCAGGGGATGGACTAGTTGGTCATCAATGGGAAGAGAGGCCCTTGGTCCTGTAAAGGCTGGATGCTCCAGTGTAGGGGAATGGCAGAACCAGGAAGCTGGGGTGGGTGGGTTGATGAGCAGGCGAAGGGGGGAGGGGATAGACAGTTTTCAGAGGGGAAACCAGGAAAGGGGATAACATTTGAAATTTAAATAAATATCTAATAAAAAATTAAAAAAAACATTCAATCTATCAAAAAATGTACTATGAAAATATTTGGGCTTAGGTCTTCTACGTGGTTTAGGTTTTGCTTGGGATTATTTGT
Organism: Mus pahari; assembly: GCF_900095145.1. NCBI lineage: Eukaryota > Metazoa > Chordata > Mammalia > Rodentia > Muridae > Mus > Mus pahari. The sequence continues at coordinate 54,251,679 of NC_034596.1, forward strand.
GTGGTTTCTGTAGTGCTGAGGGTGGAACCTGTATGCTCAGACAGGCAATGCTCTGACTTGAGCTTCATCCCCTCTCCACAGAAATAACCTCCTGAACCTTTATCAGCTTTAGTCTTTCAAGGATTCCCATTACAATGCAAAATTTCACCTTGAAACCAGCATCAAGGTTAGACTCTCCAGGCATGCCAAGGTGCAACCACAGCCCGCTCACAGCTTCACTAGGTTTCTACAGCTGTGCATGCAGCCCCAACACAAAACTGGAGACTTCTTTTAAACACTGATGAGGGGTAATTTGCAAAATTCCTGGTGACTTCATCATGACTTTCTTTAAATGTGAACATTGTAGATGATAATGTCGTTTTACAAAGATGAACAGTTAAACATGTCTGAAGTTAAAATTTTGATGTTCATTGTGGAGGTTTAAATTTTTATTTTTAAAAACATTTTATGAAAATGTCTTGCCTAGCAAGGGATGTCTTGCATCCTTACATTTTCAGCTGGCACCCCTGTCTCATTCACTTCAGCACAGTTCTGGCTCTAAGCATTCTATAGAAGATGAAGCAGTGTAGCTATTGGGAGAAAGACTCTGAATTCGTCTTCATTCCTAAAACATAATAATAAGCAATAACTCTCTGAGCTCTCTGACTTTACTCTGGTTTCCAGTGAATGGAGCTGCTTGTTATGAAAAACCCTGGTACAGGTCTGGCTGATCTAGGCTTCTTCCCAGCCTTTACAATTTGACAAGAGTTTCTAACATATGGTGTGCCATCAAAGTTACCACAGTCTGCATTCTGGTTGGCACCTGTGCCACTTTTTTTTGTCAACTATTACATTATCTTTGTTATAACCACCTTTCAGACTCTGTGTAAATCAGACAACATATACATCAATGCTGATTACATCCTAGACCCTAAACGTTCATTTCAGTTTGTGGATGTATGGTTTTGTGAGTCAAACTTAAATCCGGCAGAGAAAATGTCTGTCACCATGCCAGCTTAATAAGTTGAATATTACTTTACTTTGTAGGCCTGTGGCTTAGTCTGAAATTTGAAGTTGCATTGATATATTATCTCTACTAGTCTCCAAAGGATGTTGCTAGTCTTTTGAATTAAACTTGAATAAGGTTGATTTGTATTCCCTGTTAATCAAAATTTGAAATGTTGACATTAGAAAATTTCATTCAGTGCTAATTATATATGACTTTTATGAAAGTTAGGAAGGAAAGAATCCTACATTTTAAAGTTTGGTATCCATCTAAAGCCCTAGGAAAACAGTAGCGAGGAACTTAATAAGCCGTCTTAATAAGATACCTTAATAAAGCTAACCAGTTGCTCCAGCTTGCTGCATTTCACTTGACAGTGGGAAAAGCAGTGATTTGCCTCCTCCATCATTAATTGAAACTTTTCTGGCTTTAAAATGATCAAAAACCTAAGCAGTATTTCGCCAACATTTCTCAGCTGCCCTGAGTCTTGAATCTCTTTAATCGCAGTGCATGAATCTCGAGGTAGTGTTTCAAGCACCTCTTTTGCCTCATCATAAGAAAAGAAGGTAATTTACATTGATTGCTTTATAATGTTTTAAATATGGTTACTAATATTTGTTAGATCTATGAGGATGTTTCCAGTATATAAGGAAAGCTAAGCTGTTGAGTTTTGCCACGGTGTAGTGTCTGGCATAGGGTGAAAATAAGTAAAACAAGTGGGAGTTCGGCTAGGCAGTGGAGAGGCCACTTCTGAGACAGTGTTTGCACTCTAACGTTTGACACCGAAAATGAATTAACAGTTAGTTTTCCACCTTCATTTGCTAATATTTCATGAAGATGTTGTGGGTCGTTTGGTCCTTACTACAACATATGAAAACTAAGCAATGTGAATAATTTGACCTCACAATGCAACTTACTGATTTAGTGACTTGAACTTTAAATGTACTTCCCTCATTAGGTTGTATTCAGCCCCAGTGTGACTCTCTGCTTCCTCTGGCTAAGCGTGCAATGGTACATTAAGAATGAGAAGTAGGGACTGAAGAGTTAGCTCAGCAGTTAAGAGCATTCCTTGCCGAGAACCTGAGTCCAATTCCCTGAACATACATGGTGACTCACAACCATTTGTAACCCCAGCCCCTGAACATCCAAAGACTTCTGACCTTCACAGGTACCAGGCAAGCACACGATGCACATATACGTGTGTGGACAAAATACCCATACACATAAAATAATAAAAATATAATAATCCTTTTAAAAATTAAAATAATTAGACATAACTGATAAAAGAAAAAATTACTGAGAACTCCGCATGTCAGCTGGCTGCTGCTACTTCATAATAATCTACCTAACTGGAGCCTTGAGTCCTCCACAGCCTCTCATCTTCACCCCAGATGAGAGGTAAAGATGCTATACATCCCCGTTGCTATATATTCAGAAATCTTTAAGCTGTTCCATTTTTAAAATGGAAAATATTAACACAACTTTGTTCTTTTGCTTCAAAAACACACCTCAGAACAGACGGCTTTTCTTTTACTTTATCACCCCTGAATTATTGTATTACATCATTTTACAGTGAACCTTGATTGGGGCTGCTGAGACGGCTTAGCACTGACTGCTCTTCTACAGGACCCTTGTTCGAATCCCAGCACCCACATCATTGGTTCACGACCTCTGTAACTCCATTTCTAGGGAATTCAATGGTTTATTTTGACCTCTATGAACAAGAAGTATACAGACATACATGCAGGCAAAACACACATGCACATTAAAAAGAAAAAAACTCAGGAGAATTTTCATTGTGTAGTTTTTCACAACTTTTTTTGTCAGTTTTAGCACATTCTTCTTTTTTTAACTTTTTTCTCCTCTTACTGAAAACAATTTCCTCCCTTATCCAGTATATCCTGGTTTCAGCTCCCCTTCTGCTCCTCCCAGTTCCACCCCCACCTCCCCCTCCCATCCAGATCTACACAGCAACTGAATTGGATGTAACCCAGTCCTGGAAGCTTCATGTGGTGACAAGGGATGGCTGACTGTGAATCCTTCTCCCTCATTAGAAACTTTACTGGCATCACCTTCAGGTATTTTAGGAAGTTTCCGCTGCACTAGGTTTCCATATCACCCTTCAGACACCCCTCAATTCTAGCTGTCTCTCACAATGCTCTCCACCTCAGCCTCATCTCTCCCTCCCCACCTGATCCTCCTGTTCCTGTCTCTCCTGCACACACCCCAATGCACCATAAAACCTATTCTGTGTCTGCCTCAGAGGGAGATCCTGAGTACCGGAACTGTAGTAGGTAGTTAAGTGGTAATGGCGGCTTCTCTGATAGGTTCCATGCCCTCACCAACCATGGATAGTTGGCTATGTTTACAGTACCAGGCATGAACTCCTTCATGTTGAGCAGGCCTTAAATCTAATTAGGTAACTGCTGATTGACCCCAAAATGTAAGGAACACTATTATGCCTTTCAGAATATCTTGTCCTGCTGGTCGTTTTTTTTTTTTTTGGTTCATAATTATTTTTTTATTAATTAATTTATTATATGTACTTACATCCCAAATGTTGCCCTCTCCTCCTGACCCCCCCTCAGTGAATTCTTCCCCCTCCCCCTCCCCTTCACCTCTGAGAGGGTAGCCCATCCCCCAGGTATCCCTCAAGTCTCTACAGGATTAGGCACATCCTCTCCCACTGAGACCAGACCTGGGGGGGGGGGGAGGGTAGGAGGTTTGAATCAGCCTCTATATGCTCTGTGGTTGGTGGCTTAGTCTTCTGGAGCTCCCAGAGACGCAAGTTAGTTGACACTGTTGGTCTTCCTATGGGGATGACATCCCCCTTCAGTTCCTTCCATCCTTCCCCTCATTCTTCCATAGGGGTCCCTGACCTCCATCCAGTGCTTGTCTGTGTCTGCATCTATCTCAGTCAGCTGCTGGTAGAGCCTCTCAGAGAACAACTATGCTAAGCTCCTATCTGCAAGCACAACATAGCTTCAGTAATAATGTCAGGGATTGGTGCCCATACATGGGATGGATCCCAAGTTGGGCCGGTCACTAGTTGGCCATTCCTTCAATCTCTGCTCCATTTTTCTCCCTGCATTTGTTTTACACGGGAGCAATTTGGAGTTAATGTTTTGTAGCTGGATTGATGTCTCCATCCCTCCACTGTGGGGGTGGGGGGTCCTGTTTGACTACTGGGGATGGTCTAATTTTTTTTCCTGGATAGGTTCTATATCCCCACTGTTGGGTATCAGCTATATTAGTAATATGTTTTAAAATGCTATTTACAGTACTCAAAAAAATGTATAGTTTGGAACTGGGACAATAGCTCAGTTGTTAAAGTGCTTACACTGGCACAGGGTCCCAAATTCAATCCCTAGCACTCGTTTAAATATCCAAATGTGGGGTACAGACTTATAATCCCAGTTCAAGAAGGAAGAGAGAAGAGGATCTCAAGGTTGTCCTTGGGTACAAGTGAGAGACCCTGTCTTAAATACATAGATGGACAGATGGATAGGTAGACAGATGGATAGGTGAATGGATAGATGAATAGATGGATAAATGGGGTAGATAGCTTCTAAGTAAGGGCACCCAAGATTCCAAGATTGACATTTAGCCTTGATTTGTACATGCACATTTGTGCACCCCTCCCCCACACATACATACCCACATGTGCATAAACACACACAACACACACAAAATAATATGTATTCTTCTAGACAGTTTCATTATTAACCAAAACAGTCAAAAGTACATATGACTTTATTCTATTAGAATATTTTATTGAAGGAATAATAACTTACTTGAAGAAGTATGTCCTGCATCATACGGATAAATGTTAAAGATTACATATCTTTAAGTAAGATATTTTTTGACAAAGGGGATATAACAGTTTGTTTTCTACTAATTGACAGAATGCCTTAGAATTCTGAGCAAATATTCCCCTACCATGTGCAAAGTATAGAATTATGAAACCTAATGGTTTTTGTTACAGACTTAGGAGTCTGATGACTCTTTCCAAGACAACATTCTGAACCAGCCCTGAGATGTTCCGCCTCTTGTTATTGCAGGGTAGCATCCTGAGGGCTCGTTCTCCCAGCTTCTTTGACTGACACTTCAATCACTCCTTATTATATCTCTATGAATCAGTCTTAGGCAAACTAGATGCGAATCCTTGATTGCGCAAAGATGTGTTGTGCTGCATTGATTCTGGAGCCATTCGCTAGCCAATCATGTCGTTGAGGGGATTGTGTGCTCACAGTGTGCGCTCCACATGCTGAAGGCCCTGAGTTCAATCCTAGTTCCAAAAGTAAAACAAAAGTACAGTCACCTTATACACATACCATTTGTGGGGGAGCTTAAACCTTCCGACTCTGGTAAAAAAAAAAAAAAATTTGCAATGTGATCTGCATCTCTTTAATAAGGCTTGGCAATTGTATGTGTTTATTGACTGGTTTTGTTTTTATGTGACTTGCCTGTTGATGACCCTTTTACATTTTTCTTTTTCTTTTTTTTTTTTTTTTAAAGATTTATTTATTTATTATATGTAAGTACACTGTAGCTGTCTTCAGACACTCCA
>NC_034596.1:54258030-54262671 GCF_900095145.1 Mus pahari
GGTTTCTCTGTATAGCCCTGGCTGTCCTGGAACTCACTTTGTAGACCAGGCTGGCCTCGAACTCAGAAATCTGCCTGCCTCTGCCTCCCAAGTGCTGAGATTAAAGGCGTGCGCCACCACCACCGGCTCAGCTTGCACTTTTGCTGGCCAATCTCTTCAGCCCTTCCATGGTTTTTAGTGATGGTGACAGTGGTGGTGGTGGAGGAGGAGGAGGAGGAGGAGGAGGAGGAGGAGGAGGAGGAGGAGGAGGAGGTGTGTTTAACAGAGTACTTTTTCAGTTACAGTTGTCAGACTTATTTGTTAAATTGTAGTAATTTATGATAACTGGGACCAAATGTCTTCTTTTAAGTTGTTCATCTAAGATTTATTCTTATTAAATATATTACTTTTAAAAAGCATTAGGCTACTTTGTAAACATAAGCTTTGTGAACTTCCTTCTTTAGCAAATCATTTTTATTAATTAGAGGTCAATAGATAATTGTTCTCATACTTCAGTGCCAGTTCAGATTGGTTGCTCTTAGCAAATAAGCTATTTAGTCATAGTTCTTCAGCCATGACTTGTCTCTTCCAAAGCAAATATCCTTAAAGGATAAAACAAACAGGATCAAGACGCAGTGAAAGAGCCGAACCCTGTGATGTCAGATTTGGCTGGTTTGGTCTGTCAGATTAAAGGATGGTACCTGAGGTACAGCCTCGACTGTAAAAGGCAATCTAGCCAAGTGCAAGGCATTTTTTTTTTTTTTTTTGACTGTTGTAAATGCTCAGTCCAGAATGGTGTGGGGCCTTTATCTGTTGTCTTATAAATAATGGCCAGTTCTTCCACTTTTGCATACCACATGCTCCTCAGTTTGCTTTTTTGGTAAACGTCTGGCAGTTTAGAAGTTAAAGTATAAAACCCACATAGTGCATGTGGCTGATGTAAGTCTTGTAGACAAACGGACGTGGCTTTGGGGCTTCATTCTCTGTTAGCAAAGCAACATGGGAAACCTGTGGTAACCTCAGCAAGGAAAGGAGAGAAGTAGAGGATGTGGCTTCTCTTCTGTTTGCCTCTTATTGTCTATATTAGTAGTTATAACATTGTGTTTATCTTGACTGAGAGAAATAGTAAATACTTGGAAGGGTTGTTATAATTTTTTGTGTTTAAGTGACTTTTACTAGGTTGGGCTTTTGTTTTTTGATTTTTTTTTTTTTCAAAACAAGAGCCATGTATCAAATACAGGGCTTTCTTACTATACCTCCACATATCCATTAATTTTCTTTTGGCTACACTAAACATTTAAAAATTTAAACATTCAAACTACCAAATCAATAAATGTCAAATTTAGAAACACTTAAGCAAATTGAGCTTTTTATAAAATATTTTACAAAATATATAAAACTTTATAAACCAGCCAGGCGTGGTGGCGCACGCCTTTAATCCCAGCACTCGGGAGGCAGAGGCAGGCGGATTTCTGAGTTTGAGGCCAGCCTGGTCTACAGAGTGAGTTCCAGGACAGCCAGGGCTATACAGAGAAACCCTGTCTCGAAAAAAACAAAAAACAAAAAACTTTATAAATCAATTATCACTTAACATATAATGACATGTCTATAAAAATGGCATTTCTGTCAGTATATATAACCTTTTATTAAATAACAGTGAAATTTTTATTTAGCAAATAGATAATTTTTCATGTTTTTTCTTATGAAATAAAATATACTTCCTATGATAAAAATGAGCAAATTTATAAAATCAATAATATATGCATATTAATATTCATAAGCCATTTGGATTTACTTATTATATGATTCAAGCTGTCTATACCTTTGCTGCCTCCATATATATATATATATATATATATATATATATATATGGCAGTAATGCATATGTATGATATACACATATATACATACAAGACCAGAAAGTCATGAACTAAGAAAAGGCAGAGTGTGCTCCACTAAAAGCTGCCCTGCAGTCTTTGGATAGAAGGTGAATGCTTAGGAAAAAGTTAGTAATTTGCTTTATAGAAAGTCATTTCTAATGCTTATGGCCAGTTAAGGTGGATGATTTCAATCTTTTAATACATGAAAATAGCATTGTAAATACTACTCACTTGGGAGCACTTTGCTGAAAGGGAACACTTATGAATAAGATGACTCCATTTTTACATAGCTTGTCATACTTTTTCTTCCTATTTCATAATTGTGAATACAACCTTACCACTTGATACATGAAATTTCAAACACCACATTTTGGAAAGACATCTTATTTTAGTGAAAAACATGGAACAGTGTAGGAGGGACAATAAATTTGAGTTGACCTTCAAGTCTGATATGTAATTACTAAGCATAGATACAGTTTAACGAAAACCATGCCAGGGAATGGGGAAACGACCCATTCAGTAAAGTTCCAGCAGTGCAAGCATTTGAGCTTGGGTTCTGATCCCCAGTGCCCACGTAAATAGCATGGTATGGTGGCTCACATCAGAAACACTAGATCCTAAGGCAGGACAGATCCCAGAGACTTGCTGGCTGGCAAGCCAAGCTTAGACAGTAAGTTCTAGGTTCAGTGAGTGACCAAGTAGACTAAATAGAGGGGCTAGAGAAAGATGGTGCCATAGCTAATAATACTTGTTACTCTTGCTGAGAGCCTAGCTTCAATTCCTAGCATGCACATGGAAGCTCATCACCATCTATAACTCCAGTTTCAGAGAATCCAATGCCCTCTTCTGTCCTCCATGGGCACTGAGCACCCAGGTGTACATACACACACACATACTCATACATACATACATACATACATACATACACACACACCCATACACATGAAATCTCAAAATAAATAAAATGTAAAATAAAAATAAGATCATTGAGAAAGATACCCAATGTCAACCTTAGTTCCACAAATGCATTCATGTGTGAGAACACCTACATACACACAATTCGTGCCATGTATTGTTAGTGTACTGAATTTAGTGAGATATATTAAAAGTGTGACATACTTCCTTTGCTCCCGGTTTAAAGCATCAATATGCCTAAACACAATACTTAGGAGGTTTTTTTTCCCTAAATATTGCTACATTGAACACACTGTACTAAATATTTGTAGAGAGTACCAGTTTTTGCAAATGAAATAACTGAGTTAAAGAGAATCTGAAATCTTGTATCGACATCTGATACTGGTGCTGTATCTTCCACCTCATTCATTTATTATCTCTTAGGTTACACTGGCGCTGTCTCCCTTTCCATTTTCAGTATAGATAACAGGAGAATAAAAGCTTCAGTGAGAGCAGTCGTACCCTATAGAGTGTATAAGATGGGAGTTAGCAGAAAAGAAGGAAGAGAGGATAATACAGAAACAAGAAGTCCCATGAGTAAAGTTAGTTCTAAGTCTGAATATAATCTGAGAAAAATTCAGAGGTCACCTGAGAAAAGCAGAAGTTCTTATGAATGACAAGGCTCGGCTGAGTTACCCCGGAGTTTTCAAATATGCAAATGAACTAAATTTCATGTGATGGGGTAAAAACCATTATAGAGTGTTTTTTAATGATTGTACAATTATAATAATAGGTGGTCAGTCATAGCGATCGAGGGACATCAGCCATAATTGGAAGATTATCTGAAACACATTGGTGTTCGACGTAAACGTACCAGCTAAGACGTGATTGTAGCAAAGCAGTGTGGGAAGATAGAGAGATGAAGTTCTGCATGGAATGGAAATGTTAAGAGCAAGAGGAAAAGATGGATAGCAGAAGCACTACAGAGAAATACTACTTAGTGACCAAAAAGATGTGCAGGGTAAAGAAATTAGGGTTTTAAGGTGCTCTCCCTAAAGGATAGAAAAAAACTGTGGCGTTAATAGAATGTCTTTAGTTCAGTGCGAAGATCTAATTTCATTCTCTTCCTGTGTAACCCTAACTTATAAACTTATGAGAAAAAATATTAAGTTTGAGAACAGCACTGCCAGGTAGCAGATATAAAACTCATCAAAATTGGCTTCCAGGAACTGAACAGCCAAAGAAGGGAAAGGCTTCAACAGATTCTTCTCGGGGAATAATAGAAATACCATGAGAGTTTGTCTGGAATGATAGCAATTTAGATTATATAACCCCGTTTCCCACATAATTAAACTCTCCATGGAGTGTAATGCAGAAAGTCAGAATGTCCAAAGTTATTCGGAATCACGAAGCTTATGCTTTAGAGCTGCATCTCAAGCCATTCAAAGGCAGGCCAGATGTCAAGGCTGCAGCTTGAGGTGTCATTCTTCAAAAGGCAATATGTAACTCCTCTGCTGGGCAAACAGCAGATCAGCCCCTGAGCGGTTGTCACTCGTATTGGGTAGAAATGTCCTAGCCAGGCTGGAGTATGATTATTTAAAAGTTTAGAAGTAGAAAGCTAATAGCAGCATGTGGAAGATAATTTACTAATTACTCTGTTTCTAAGGTAGAGGATGGAAATGGGCTGTCAGCAGAGATTGATAACCACTGTGCATTGATGCTGCCTGGGTGACTCACTCGTGACACTGTTTCTTCACCATCTGGGAAAGAAAGCACATACCCAAAGAGGCAGACATTCCCTGTGGCTAAGACTGCACTAACCCGAGGGAAAGGCAACAATGAATTACAATGTTCATGTGTTCTTTTAAAAATCCCTGAGGATTTCTTT
>NC_034596.1:54263136-54264937 GCF_900095145.1 Mus pahari
ACAGAGAAACCCTGTCTCAAACAAACAATCAAGCAAACAAAAATTACTTTTGTTAGTATAAAAGAATATTTTTGCCAGCTGTGATGGTACAGGACTTTAATCCCAGCAATGGAGAGGCAAAGACTGGTGAATATTTGTGAATTCAAGGCCAGCCTAAATAGTTAAATCCTGTCTCAAAATCATCATCTTCATCAATTATCATCATCATCATCATCATCATAGTTTGAAATGCCTTTATAAAGTGTCCTTCCTCCGGGGACTGGAGAGATGACTCAAAGATTAAGAATGTATCCTATTCATGTGGAGGTCCTGAGTTTGGGTGCTACCATCCACATCCAGGAGCTCACAACTCTCTCTAAGTCCAGGCCCAGGGGAATCCTATAATTATGAGGCTTTATTTATCTTTATTGCCATTATGAAAGAAGTTTCTAGAATATAAAGATCTGTGTGTATTGTTATTAGTACCCATGATCTCAAGTCTCAAGTCAAAAGGAAAAACTTCGTCTTTATGAATAAATTTCTCACTGCTGAATGTATTAGTATATTTATTTCACAGTTAAAATTCTCATTTCTTGCAAAGTTTATTTCTCTGCTTGAAAGAGTTAATATATCCTGATGCCACTAACTTCCAAAAAATAATCTAGGTACTGAGAGTAAAGCTCATTAATCCTCAATACTAACACTTTAATGCATAAAAGGAGGATGTATGTGATTTAATTTCAAGTCACCTATGGTGCTCAAAAAGTATTAGCAGTGAAGTGAATGGATATTAAAGAATGGAAATTACATTTACAAGTGGCATATAAAAATCAGAAATTGGCAGGGGAGGGTGAACTTAGAAAACTGAAATATTAGTCTTTCTGTCCTGCCACAATTCTTCCTCCATAAGGAAGACACACACACACACACACACACACACACGCACACACACACACGCACGCACGCACGCACGCACGCACACACATGCACGCATGCACGCATGTGCACGCGTGTGCGCTGGACTGCAGGGGCAAAACACAAAAGCTAGAATAAGGAGAGAAAAGGGGAACAAACTGCACCCCCTTTTTTGAAAGTACCACTAGCATAACCTTGTTTAATTTCTTAGAAATATAAAATTTTAGTGAAGTAGTTAAAATGATTGCCAACTTGCTCTTCCTACTCTCTGTGCATGTCTGTTTTTTACTCCAGTCTCTCTCAAAAGAGCGCTTCCTCCTCTTTCCGTCTTCCTCTGTCCTCTATCTCTGAATAAGTCTAAAACTGGACAGAGAGCTTGGCTTTGAGCATCTGCACATCATTGTTACAGTATAAGCTAAATTCTTCCTGTTACAAAAGACCCACCTTGGCTTAGCTCTTTGCCTAGCTCCTTCCTCTCAACCTGTGTTCTTTTCAATGATCATTCCATCGGCCCTCGCCATCCTCAAAGGCTCTGAGAACTGAGAATATTTACTGCATGTCTTCTCATTGAGTAGTGACTTTGTCACTTGTTTGTCGTTTGTGGCTCAGACAGAACCAAACCATGAAGACAAGACTGTCCTTGACGTTGAAATCCTCCTGCCTTGGCCTTCTAATTACTGAGTATAAGCAGGATATGCTCACATGCCTGTCACATGCTTCACTTTCTTTTACTTTAAAAACAATCTAAGGGCTCATTATGAAAATCATAAGCCATGACATTAGAATTTAGAAAGTAGCCAGGCGTGGTGGCACACGCCTTTAATCCCAGCACTCGGGAGGCAGAGGCAGGCAGATTTCTGAGTTTGAGACCAGCCTGGTCTACAAAGTGAGTTCCAGGACAGCCAGG
>NC_034596.1:54265057-54302651 GCF_900095145.1 Mus pahari
GGTGGCTCACAACCATCTGTAAGGAGATCTGACTCCCTCTTCTGGAGTGTCTGAAGACAGTTACAGTGTACTTACATATAATAAATAAATAAATAAATCTTTTTTTTAAAAAAAAAAGAAAGAAAAGAAAAGAAAGTAGGGAAAATTACCTTAGTCCCAGCATGTGTATATATGTAATAACTACTCATAAAAATACCCTAATGAGTTTTGAAAACCTATTGTGTCCAGTACTAAGTAAATATGCAGTGAACAGAATATACACACATTGCCCCTCCCCCGGAGGGGCTTCATAGGCTTGTTCCTAATGCTGGGTTTTCATGGGAATCTTAAGTATGGGTCGGATATCCTCTGATAGACAGAGGGAAAAAAAAACAATAAATGTCCTTAATCTTAAGTAATTCCATTGTCTTAGTCATACAGAGAAACCCTGTCTTGAGAAAAAAAAAAAAGAAAGAAAGAAAGAAAGAAAAAGAAAGAAAGAAAGAAAGAAAGAAAGAAAGAAAGAAAGAAAGAAAGAAAGAAAGAAAGAAAGAAAAAGAAAATGACATGTAACATTCTTTTTTTTTTTTCCCCAAGACAGGGTTTCTCTGTGTAGCCCTGGGTGTCCTGGAACTCACTCTGTAGACCAGGCTGGCCTTGAACTCTAGAAATCTGCCTGCCTCTGCATCCCAAGTGCTGGGATTAAAGGCGTGTGCCACCACCACCCGGCCTTAGTCACTTTCTGTTGTTCTTAGAAACTTAATCAAAATAATTCAACTATCTTCCATTAAGTACTTTCCTAATGGTATTATCCTCTACACTACCGCTGCCATAGACTAGCTGGATTCTAGTAAGCAACTTAGACACCTCAGATACAAATATCATTCCTGGGTAAATCACAAGAAGTTTCTGTTCTAGGATCTAAAGCTTGAAATTCAGTTACTCTAGAGATACTAGATAAATGCAGGTAGACCTTCAGTTATTCCCCAGGTTCTACTGTTATGTGTCTAGCATATGTTTATTCTGCATCTAAATATATAATAATTTATATTATGATTTATTAGTAAGGCCTATTTTTTAAAGTTTAAATAAAAATAATACATGTTAGCTAGTTGTGGTGGTGCTTATGTTAATCCTAGCACTCAGGAGAAAGAAGCAGGTGGATCTCTATTAGTTTGAAGCCAACCTGGTCTATATAGCCAATCCCAGGCCAACCAGGCCTGCATCATGAGATCCTGTCTCAAAAACCAGTTACTGCAGTTTTAAATATGAAGTTGGACGTAGCTTTGGTACCATGCCTACTTTGTATATTAGTGGTATTAAAGAATGTTACATGTAGCCAGGCGTGGTGGCGCACACCTTTAATCCCAGCACTCGGGAGGCAGAGGCAGGCGGATTTCTGAGTTAGAGGCCAGCCTGGTCTACAGAGTGAGTTCCAGGACAGCCAGGGCTATNCAGAGAAACCCTGTCTCGAAAAAACAAAAAAACAACAACAACAAAAAAATTCTATGTCTAGTGTAGAGCTGTTAAATGTGTGTACGCTGCTTTCCTTATGTTGTGGGGAGGAAGCTGGCATCGCCTGCATCCTTAACCAGGAGCCGTTTCCACTTGATAAGCACTTACAAATGAAAAATCCATTCTCTCCAATGTAGTCTTAAGTGCAGGCTGCATGCCCAGCGGAAGATGGCCAACACAGAGTGAACTCAGTGGCATACGCTGTCAGGACATTTTTATAGTACAGATCTTTTGCCTATGTAGTGTTTTTTGGTTTTGTGTTTTTATGGCATTTCGACACATTCCAGTGTGCACGTCTCTACCTTTCTTGTGCTTTATCTGTGGCTCTTCTTCTTCTTCTTCTTCTTCTTCTTCTTCTTCTTCTTCTTCTTCTTCTTCTTCTTCTGCTTCTTCTTCTTCTTCTTCTCCTTCTCCTTCTCCTTCTCCTTCTCCTTCTCCTTCTTCTTCTTCTTCTTCTTCTTCTTCTTCTTCTTCTGCTTCTGCTTCTGCTTCTGCTTCTGCTTCTGCTTCTGCTTCTTCTTCTTCTTCTTCTCCTTCTCCTTCTCCTTCTCCTTCTCCTTCTCCTTCTTCTTCTTCTTCTTCTTCTTCTTCTTCTTCTTCTTCTTCTTCTTCTTCTTCTTCTTTTTTTTCTTCCTTTCATTTTCTTCTGTCCTATTCTGGTTTGTTTGTTAGCCTCTACACAAATTAAGAGACCAGCTCCGTTTCCCCCTGGACTAACAAGACTTTATAGACTTGATTTCTTTAAACAAATATGGATTCCGGGTTGAGTCGCTTTCCTCCAAACACCTCGGTCTCCTTATACTCATGTCTTTCTAAGCCCACTTGATATACAAGTCATAATCTGAATTACTCCCATCATTTCCTCTGCCCACTTCCATTCCCAATATACAGAGCTGATAGGGAAATAAAAGGTAGGCTAATATAATGGCCAATGTCTTCTACAAAACTGTAGTCTGTAACCCCATAGAGATGGTCATCAGTCCCACCTAGAGATCCTGTTACATGTCCATGATCATCTTCCCCACGTATTCTATTGAACTCCCGTTGTTCTTTTCCAAACTTTCCCCTCTGCTGTTTTCAGAGACCTATGTCTCCTACTCCATGGGGAAAACTGATTCCAGCTGCCATGATTTCTGACAGTTGTCTTTCCCCACACCTACAAAATTGTCCACAGCTGTATCCGTCTCAACTCTTTCCTGTTAGTCCCCAGGGAAACTTGTCTAGTCATTTTTCCAGAGATTATCGTGCAAATCCCGCTCTGACAGTACTCTGAGACCTTGCTTCTAAAAGTATCACCTTTCCCCCTTACAGTTTTACATCTTTTCATGGCCGCCTTTTCTGTGATCCTTAGATATATTCATGTCTTCCATTTAGAACATCCTCCACCAAGGTGAGCTTTTATATTGCAGTCTGTCTTGCCTTTTCAGTTTTTATATTCCGTTTCTGCTTCCTCATAGTTGGGTGACCATTAAAAACTATACCCAAACGGTTGACATTTCCTCTGTCAAATAAATAGGCATTTGATGTCAATCCTGTTTGTACTGTGTGCGTGTGTGTTCTTGGGGGGGGGGTGTTGTTTGTTTGTTTTGTTGGTTTGAGACAGGACCACTCTGTGGCCTTGGCTGGCGTGGAACTTGCTATGCAGACTAAGGTGGCCTTGAATTCTTCAAGACTCACCTACCTCCAGGTGCTGAGATGAAAGGCGTATGCCCCCAAGCAACTGCTGCGCCCTGTTAATCCCCCCTTCTTGAAGCACTGGCGCTTTTTTGTCGTCTCTTACCCCTTGGACTGCTTTCTCAAATTCTTCTCAAAATTTCATGCTATGCTGGCTTCGTTTTGGTTTATACTCTTCCCACCTTCTCTTCTCCTTTTCTTATTTCTTCTTCTAACCCAGGCGTTCTCAACTTTCTAATGCTGTGACCTTTAATGTCACTGCTCATGTTGTGATGACCTCCCCAAGCATATAATTGTTTTCATTCCTACTTCATGCCTGTAATTTTCCCACTATTATGAATCATAATGTAAATATCTGATATGCAGGAGATTTGATGTGTGACACTAACGGCTCATGGCCCACAGGTTGAGAACCACTGCTCTAGAATTTTTTACTCATTCCTGCGGCTTTGGTGACAACTAGAATAGAACCTACATGTGACTTACCTGGTTACCCTCTTGCTATCCTTCTTCTGTGTTGTAGTTCATCATCCCAAGACACCATAGCTCTGGCTGTACTTAACACACATGAAGTTCTTCCTAGCTCTTCCTGTATTATTTATATAGATAATATATTAATTATTTCCTCTGCCTGGAATGCCCATCCGTGCTAGCTAGTATATTTCAACTTGACACCAGCTAGAATTATCTGAAAAGAGGGAATATCAATTGAGAAAATGAGGAAACATCTCCATAAGATCCAACTGTAAGACTTTTTTTTTTAATTTAATTTTTTTTTTTTTATTGATTGACTTTACATCCCACTCACTGCCCTCCTCCTGGTCATGCCCTCCCACAATCCTTCTACCATCCTCCTCCCCTTCTCCTCTGAGTGGGTGGGGCCTCCCTGGGTATCCCGCCACCCTGGCACTTCAAGTCCCTGGGAGGCTAGGTGCTTCCTCTCACACTGAAGCCAAACAAGGCAGCCCTGCTAGAAGAACACATCCCACATACAGGCAACAGCTTTTGGGACAGCCCCCATTCCAGTTGTTCAGGGCCCACATGAAGACCAAGCTACATCTGCTACATATGTACCAGGAGGCCTAGGTCCAGCTTGTATATATTCTTTGGTTGGTGGATCAGAATGAGAGCTTCAGGGGTCCAGGTTAGTTGACTCTGTTGGTCTTCCTATGGAGTTTCTATCACCTTCCGGCCTGAAGTTTTTCCTATTGTATAAGAGTCCTCAAGCTCCATCCACTGTTTGACTGTAGGTGTCTGCATCTGAGTCAGCTGCTGTGTGGAGCCTCTCAGAGGACAGCCATGCTAGACTAATCCCTGCGGTCGTTAACATAGTCATTAACATAATGATCATTAATAGTGTTAGGGAGTGGTGCTTGCACACAGGATGGGTTTCAAGTTGAGCTGGTTATTGGTTAGCCATTCCCTCAGTCTCTGCTCCATCCCCTGTGCTGCATTTCTTGTAGACAGGATAAATTTGGGGTTGAAAGTTCTGTTGGTAGGTTGGTGTCTCTCTTGCTCCACTGGGGTTCCTACACAGATACAGGAGGAAGCCTCTTCAGGTTCCATATCCTTAATGTAGTGAGTCACAGCTGAGGTCACCCACATTGATTCTTGGGCACCTCCCTTGTCCCAGGCCATGTCCTGAAGATGCCTCCCACCTCCTTACTCCCATCAGTTGCAGATTCCCATTTATTTTCATCTCCCCTGTCCTTTCCCACACCTGATCTTGAATCCCCCATCTCCTCCCCATCCCCTCCCTCCCAGGTACCTCCCTCCATCTGCTTCTTATGACTGTTGTATTCTACCTTCTAAGTGAGATTTGGGCTTCCTCACTTGGGCCTTCTTTCTTGTTTAACTTCTTTGGGTCTGTGGAGTGTAGCATGGTACCTGTATTTTATGGCTGATATCCACTTATAAGTTAGTACATTCCATGAATGTCCTTTGGGGATGGGGTTACCTCAATCAGGACGATATTCTCAAGTTCCATCCGTTTGCCTGCAAAATTCATGATGCCTGTGTTTTTAATAGCTAAATAATACTCCATTGTCTAGATGTACCACATTTTTCTTTATCCATTCTTCAGTTGAGTGACATCTAGGTTGTTTCCAGTTTCTTGCTATTAGGAATAAAGCTGCTATGAACATAGCTGAGCAAGTGTTTTTGTGGGATGTTAGAGCATCCTTTGGGTATATGCCCAGGAGTAGTATAGATGGGTCTTGCGGTAGAACTATTTCCAGTTTTCTGAGAAACTACCAAATTGATTTCCAAAGTGGTTGTACAAGTTTCCACTCCCACCAGCAATAAGAAAGTGTTCCCCTTGCTCTGCCAGCATGTGCTCTCTTGAGTTTTTCATCTTAGCCATTCTGATGGGTGTAAGATGGAACTTCAGAGTTGTTTTGCTTTGCATTTTCCCGATGACCTAAGACTCTGAACATGTCTTTAAGTGCTTCTTGGCCATTTGAGATTCCTGTGTTGAGGATTCTGTTTAGCTCTGTACCCCATTTTTTAATCAGGTTATTTGGGTTGTTGGTGTCTAACTTCTTGAGTTCTTTGTAAATTTTGGATATTACTCCTCTGTCAGATGTAGGGTTGGGGAAGATCCTTTCCCAATCTGTAGGCTGCTAAGGCATTTTCTTAGTTGGTGATTGATGGGGAGGGCCCAGACCATTGTGAATGGTGCTGCTTCTGGACTGCTTGGTCCTAGGTTCTATAAGAAAGCCGGCTGAGCAAGCCTTGGAAAGTAAGTCAATACGCAGCACCCCTCCATGGCCTCTGCATCAGCTCCTGCCTCCAGGTCCCTGTCCTGACTTCCCTTGATGATGAACAGTGATGTGGAAGTTGCTTTTGGCCACGGTGTTTCATCATTGCGTTAGTAACCCTAACTAACAAACCATCCTTACCCACTTCCCACTCCCATGTTTTTTGAAGTGATTTTATTCCCTTTTTAAAGACGACTTCAAAGCATCCCATGGGAACCTTTGCAAATCTTTCCTCTGCCTCCAAACCAAAATAGATACTATTTAATGGCTATGCTTAATGTTTCATTATAACACTTGCTAATAATCTGTTGATGATGTGATCTTTCTCACTTTGCTCCTAATTGCTCATGAAATATTTGTTGTCTAAACAGATATCAGCCAGTATCATACATTCTGGTATCCAAGCACTTACTTAGCATCGCCACATACACATCTCACCAAACCCTAAGGTTCGTAAGTGTCAAACAAAACTAATCCTCACAGGATGAGCTCCTCACGGAAACCTGCTGCTTCCCTCTCCTTGCCTCAGAATATTACTGTTTCCCTAGCCACCAGTACCAGAGAGTTAGCCAATACCATGGGAGTTGTCCTTCTCGCCTCTCCTACTTTACCCTTTTCTACTGCAAAAGTCACTATGTACTTCTGAGCCTATATTCTCCATGTCTTTCCAATCCTCCCCGTCTTCCCGTCTGCATCGCTGCAGCTCTAATTCATGCCTTCGAGATATGATTGTTCACATTTATTTTGCATTTATTGCTTATGTGTTTGTGCTGGCTTGTCTGTATGTGCACACCGCCTGCATGCACATGCCCACAGAGGCCAGAAGAAGGAGGGCATCGAATCCCCTGGGACTGGAGGTACTTGTGGTTGTGAGCCACTTGATGGGAACGCTGAGAACTGAACCTAGGTCCGCTGCAACTGCACGTGTTCCTAACCACTGAGCCATCTCTCCAGCCCTGATATTTTTTTTTTTTTTAAGATTTATTCATTATTTATCTAAGTACACTGTAGCTGTCTTCAGATGCACCAGAAGGGGGTGTCAAATCTCATTACGGATAGTTGTGAGCCACCATGTGGTTGCTGGGATTTGAACTCAGGACCTTCGGAAGAGCAGTTGGTGCTCTTAACCACTGAGCCATCTCTCCAGCCCCCAAGCCCTGATATTTTTATGGTAGTAAAATATAACAAAATTTACAATATTAGCCATTTTTAATTTTAAAGATCAGTGGTATTTAGATTGTAGAACTCTCTGGTATTCATCAGGATTACCTCTAAGCTAAGGTAATCTCTGGCCAGTCTTTATATCTTAGATGCATCAATGAGCTCCAGGTTTTGAGACACAGTCTCAAAAAACAAGGTGGAAAGAAAGGGAGGAAGACATTTAATGTCAATCCCTAACCTCCATATATGCATACATGTGCACACATATGTATACACACACATGTAAAGCAAAAGTGAAAGCATAGATCAACATTTAAAAGTCTAACACAAGAAAACTAGTCATAGCAGGAAAAGAAATTCAGTAAGAGCCAGAGAATCAGGGAGTTTGCTGTGAAGTTGTGTCTCCCAGGAATGTCAGAAGCCACATCGTGAGATTTTCTTGTCACATCCCCATGGGTTTTGAGATTATAGACTGGTGCCACCAGGTGTGGCTCAGGTTCTACTTTAGGACATAATTTCCATATTCATTAATATGAGAATATGAGAATTCTTACCATACCTGGTCTTACAGAATGAGTTCAAAGCCAACCTGAGCAGCTCATCAGACTGTCTCCAAATACAAAGTAAAGCGACCTGAGGATCTGTTACACTTTTAGGTCGTTTGCCTTGCTTTCTCAAGGCCCTGGACTCAGCCCCTACTACTGAAGGGGAAAAGTGGCTCCTATGCAAACTTTTTTCACTTAGCTGCAAGTCGGTTAATTTTGAGGAATTAGTTCTGTCATTCTTCTCTGTCCCGCTGCAATACATTATCCAGTTGCTAAGAGTAATTCTTCCTCATAGCAATTCAGACAGAAAGCAGAAAGTTCTTGGTACTTTTTTCAAGCAATACAATATGTTAGAAAGATTAGGGAATGTGGTAGTTAGGCCACCATTATATCTCAACTCCAAAACCCACTAGCTGTGTGGCACTGATCAAATTCCCCCCAGTAGCCTTTGTCTCAGTCACCTGATTATAATAGAGTTATAATGACTATTAAACATGTGAATCGATGACCTCTCAAGACTTCTTGGCACATAGACACTACTCATTTACTAGTTCTTACATACAGAACATATCACGGGATTCGTTCATAGTGAAACATGTAATTATATAACTACAAATAAAAGATTAAATTAATACAGGAGCCCAGCACAAATCTTCTGAGAGGTTTCATTTAGCATCTGATGGAAACAGAAGCAGAGACTAACAGCCAAACAATAGGCAGAGCTCAGAGAGTCTTGTGGAAGCGTGGGGGCTGGGCCGGGAAGGGATGAGGGAGCCAGAGCAATCAAGGACACCACAAGAAAACCTACAGTTAACCAACCTGGGCCCATGGGGCCTCACTGAGACTGAGCCACCAGCCGGAGAGTCCAAATGGGCTAGACCTCGGTCCACCTCACATCTGTAACAGAGATCCAGCTTATTCTTCATGTGGATTCCCTCACGATTGGAGCGGGAGCTGTCTCCGACTCTGTTGTGGGCCTCTGGATCCCCTTCCCATAGCTGGGCTGCCTTGTCCGGCCTCAGTGGCAGAGGATGTGCTTACTCCTGCTGTGACCTGATGTACCAGGGTGGGTGGATACCCATGGGGGTGGCGGGTGTAAGGGTGGGACTGGGAGGAGAGGTGGGAGGGGGGCTGCAATCAGGCTGTAAAGTGAATAAGTAGACCAATGGAGAAAAAAGAAAAGAAAAATAGGATTTCTACCAAAATAGTTGTAAATTTAGTCTTTAAGTTGTATAGAAATTCCATTAAAACAAATAATAGATTTTAACCATTTATTATTTTCTAGGTGAGTTAACATGAATTTATTTATTTATTTTTGCAAAGCATTAATACTAAAACAAGTTAAATGTGCCAGCAAATTCTTTTCCAATTTGACTTAAAATTAGGGGAGGAGTGTAATGACCCTACAAAGACAGATGATCCATTACCATGTGATCTCTAATTCATAGGGTTCTGGTAACCCAAACATTAATGGAAATATCTCTAAGCAAAAAACAAGGAACGAAGGCCTGGACTTGTCACCATGTGCCTCACAGCCCATAGGAGAGTTTACTTGTCTGTCCTTCATGTCAGTTACCTCATATTCCAACCTGAAAATTCATAGTCCTCACTAGATATAGCCCGCTCCTAGCCTATTAAACTCTCATGGGTATATCAGTGATCAATACAAAACACTTGGGTCTTATTTTAATGAGCTGCATGGCTTTTTTTAACAATGGGATGGTAAAACCTAGCCTACAGGCAAGTCCTGGAAGATGCTCAGCATATATGCCTACCTTCCTATTGGCATGGCCTCAGGTTGGCAGTGAATTCTGTTTCTTACAGGAGCAAACAGGTGCCCCAGTGGGTTTCAGAGGGTGTCGCTTTCTTACAAAACTGCAATTGACATTTTTCTCATTTCTGAGATCAAATTTTCACAAATCATTCAACCTGGATAGGCTGAGAAGGCGGTTGATATGCTAATTGCTGAAATACGGTAGACATTTCAAAACATGATACTCAAGTATTTCCTCCTAATCTCTTACCTTAGCAAAATGTCTGAATGTGTAAGGAGGAAAGAAGAGTAAAGAGAGTTTGTCTATAAAGAGGAAGCCAAGACGGAGGGCAGCATAGATTTGTGTGAGCAATTTGGTACTCTACTGAGTCTGGCTTTATAGTAATAGTAATAACAGTGCACAGTAGAACTTACTTTTATTTTTATAAAAATGTTTTTAATAATTAATATTATGAATGATAAGGTGCAGGGACATATTTCATTAACTAAAAATAATATTTTATGTTAATAATGGATTGAAATATTAGTGGTTTGCTAAGGTTTCTTATGGAAGTCATTCGTTACGCGTTAGCTCAGGTCCTCAGGTTGTAGTTCAGTGGTATAGCAGGGGTCTACCATACACAAGACTCTGGAATTGATCCTAACATGGCCAAACGAGAAGTTAATGTAAGTTATACCTGGATTTTAACAATTAAGTTTTAGTATTTTTTGTTTCATACTAGAATTTGTATACCCTCTTCCACAATTCAAATTACTGTAACTTCACCTTAAAAGATTTATGTAGCCCCATCAGTCATAATCCTGAAAGTTATTGGGTAGGTCATCACTAAGCAATGCCCAACTAAAAAGGCTAATCTGTGAGTGGAGTAAGCTTTTCCATAAATTTCCTAATTTAGGTATTTGTAGCCCAAGACTGTTTTTAGTGACACTATATTACCCACACACGTTTATACAGTTGAAAAGCACAATACGCCAGGTATTGTGTGCATGCCTTCAATCCCAGCACTTGTGAGCAGAGGTAGGCATAGTTCCATGAGTTTGAGGCCACCCTGATCTACAAAGCAAGTTATAGGCCAGTCAAGTCTATGCAGTGAAAATCTGTCTTAAAATTAGAAGAAAAAAAAATCACTTTGAGATCATTGCCCCAGTTCTTTTTTTTAAACTTATTTTATTAGATATTTTCTTCATTTACATTTAAAATGCTATCCCGAATGTCCCCTATACCTTCCCCCGACCCTGCTCTCCTGCCCACTCACTCCCATTTCTTGGCCCTGGCGTTCCCCTCTATGGGGCATATAAAGTTTGCAAGACCAAGGGGCCTCTCTTCCCAACGATGGCTGACTAGGCCATCTTCTGCTATATATGCAGCTAGAGACACGAGCTCTGGGGATACTGATTAGTTCATATTGTTGTTCCACCTATAGGGTTGCATTTGCCCCAGTTCTTAAAGGAAGGCCCCGAGGTTCTGGTTCTGAGTGCTTTCTTTGTGGTCCTCCTCACTGACCACAGTCTTGCTATGTGCAGTCATCCCATAAATGTGCTCTAGTTTCTAAAACTATATGCAGTTGACTTGTTCCTCCCCCGCTGCACTCTCAGATCGTCTTTAGAATATTGCTCTGTGCTGCGTTTATTTGTGAAGGACCATATAAATGCAGCAAACTGGAGCAGAAAAGCCTGTTGCTTGCTAATCTTTGTGGAGGGAGCACAAGACTGTTGGTTTTCATGTATAAAGATTTTTCTATATATGACATCAAGAGAGAGAGGTTTGGTTGAGTTTTTGTGCTCCTAGTAACAAAAGGAAAGTAAAGGATGGAACGACTGTTCTGACTCTACCCTCTGTTGTTAAGCAGAGCCAGCGGGTGAACGTGAACGTGCTTTTACTCCATACAGTACCCAAAGAGCACTGCCCAGTGCACTCTAGACCTTAGGTGGCTGTCAGTTTAATCAACTGGAAAAAAAAAATCACTTTTCTATGTCCAAAAAGCATGTCTATAGGTAACTCCTAGCCTGCACGACTCTGAAGAGGAACTTTTAAAAAGAACAGCACTGGAAGTGTAGTTGTATCAATGTCAAGTCATGTGTGCTTTATGCTATGAGAATGTTAAATTTTTGGTCTTTATTTTAAGCAGCTGACTGTGAAAAAGAAAGGGATTTGGTACATGCAAGAACACATATAAGACTGCCTATATGATTATATTAAAAGATATTTTTCTTACACAAATCTGCTTGAAGCTGCTCTTTGTTTGATATGCCATCTTGTCTTTACATAGTAGATAATTCATTCACAACTTTCATGCAAGTAGATAAATGTATTCAAATGAGTAATCTGTATATTTTGTGTAACATCCAACATAATCAGGGATCTGAGTTAAAATTTATGCTGCACTGTTCTTTTAACCCCGAATTCTTAACACTCCGTGTGTCTTTCACGGTAACACTTTGTCTCTTACCATGACTACCAGTATGGCTTGGTCACAAGCACATACTGTTCTTTGCACTCGGAATATTCCCAATAATAACTGTACTTTTTCTTTTCCTTTTCTTTTTCCCTTTCCCCTGCCCCTGCATAGGTTAGAAAGGCTGGTGGATGTCCTGAGGAAGAAGGTTGGAACAGGGACCGTGAGGACCGTGATCTGACTGAAAGCCACCCAGTCTGGGGAAGCAGTCACATCTGGTGGCCAGGCTGTCTCATTCAACACTGTGTAAACACTAAAAGCCTTAACTTAGCAAACAGTTGTTAGAAGTGGGACACTCCAACCACATTCCAAGCTGAGATAAAATCAAATCACAAATGTTTAACCACTTTGCTGCTGACTTCAGTTATTTATCCAAATATATTAACTACAGGCTTTTACCAACTAGAACATTGCAGCTTATTTTGTAGCTATTTTATATTTGTGCCTTTAATGTAAATCTTTTAGCCGGTGTGCTATAAAAAAAAACGTGTGAAGTCAGTTGGGATCGGAGCCCCGCATATGGCCCTTTCTGAATCAAAGTGCAGCAAAGTAAATATTGTCCAAGCCTTAATCCACTGTGTTAGGTCAAAACTTCAAATAAATGCGTTTTCAGTATAGAGTATATTTCTTAACTGATGGGAGAAGCTCAGACATGAGAGAATGTAGCCTACCTTCAATGTATGTATGCAGCTTTTGTTCTTACTATTGAAGAATATAGTATAGATGCCATGAATTAAATGTATAATTTGCTTTAATAGGACATTAAAATGGCAATCACCAAGGCATGATTTTTGTTTCACTATAAATAATATACACTGTTTTCAATAAAAAGGGCTATTAAAGTACACTTATGCATAAATATTGTTGGTATTTTTTAGTGTTGAGTCCAGGTAATTATCTAAGCATCATTTAAGCTGTAGAAAGAGCCAAGTTTCTGCTCATAGTCCGGGATACTTTTGGCTTGAAAATTAGCATGTGCCAGTTAGCATGTCTCTATCCTAAAAGACAAGAATACATAGAACTTGTTAGCATTCTTGTTATTTTCTTAGATTATTCATTTTGCTGTGGTAGAAGGGAATCTAATATATAATATACAAAAAAATTTCCAAATATGAGGACATAAAAAAAGCATTCTTGCAGTTTGGTTCAAATTTACTACTTTGAATTTATTTAAGACGTAACTTAAAATAATGAAAGCATAGATAGGCACTTAGCACATGATGTTATGAATACTTATGAAAAATATTGTCAGTTTTACAGACTGGGTAGCTGAAAGGCCAAGCTTCAAACAGGGTAAAATGAAAATTTAAAAAAAAAAACTGAGTTAGTGAAATTTTATAAGCAGAAACTGTTCTAAGTTCCTAACTCAACTATTAGAGTGAGCTGAAGTATTTACGATTTCCTGTTTCCAGGATAACTACGTTCAGAATGGTGGACTATACCATTCTCTCATATGCCATTCGAAGTGTCTGTTTTATTTCTCTTTCAACTCTGAAGCACATTTTGAGGTTCTTTGTCATAGATGAAATATGAATTGAAATACTGATGCACTATTTTCTTGTTACTTAATCTATAAAATGAAGATTCATCTCACTGCATTCAGCTTTGAAATCTGCTCTTGCTTCATGCTCTTAGTGATTTTTAAATTATGAGACTTAAATGATAAATAATAGCAGGCCTTAAAATAAACTCGCTGCCCTTGTTTCAGAGACACTGAAAGCATCACAGCCTCTGATAGAACAACGACTCCTTAAACACGGAAGGTAGTGGCTTAGTTGCCTGTCCTCATGCCCTGGAACACCTACCCCACCCCACCCCACCCCACCCCACCCCACCCCACCCAACCCAACCCAACCCCTTGTGAAGACATGGTATCTTGCAACTTACCCAAGGGATGTGGGTAAGTATAGAAAATATCCATTCCTGAATGTTTTTAACACAGTCACCAGCAAAAGTTGAATTTTCAGTTTAGTCTTTAGAAACAGACACTTCCCTGAAGTTATTTACTCTGAAGTCTTAGAACACAGAGCACAAATAAAGTTATATTTTATAACTTCTAATGTCACTTCAAGCAACCAGTTCCTGTGCTGTGGTACAGAGCAAGAGATTATAAAACAAAACTCATGGAGCACTTCTAACATTCACCACATTTAATAATAGGTTCCCCAAATCATTCAGAAATGTCCCAGACAACTTTTGTCTTGAGTCCTTACACACGAAAATGCCCACCAACACTCTTCCAAGTAATCACGACTTTTTATGTGGAGGAATAACCACAAGAATTCCGTTTGCAGAGTTTCCTTGAGTTTCCTTGAGCATCACCAAGGCTGTTCCTATAGCAGCATGATAGTCACTTCTTAAAAAAATAAACAACTCGTTTGAAGAAGAGGTGACTGGTGGTTGTAACATTTGATCTGCAAATCATCATTTCACATCTTTTTATATTTGACTCTATCAGCAGCCACATGATAATTATACAGATTTTAGTATTGATTTTATGGTTTTATGGTCATTGTTAATTATATTGATTCTGATGAGGAAACAAATACAGAGCCTTTTGGAACTTCCCAGAGGACTGAGGTCTTGAAACTATCCCCCATTGGAACTATAGGTCTCTAAGCCTCACTGTAAGGAAAAGAATAGTATCGCAAATATTTTTCTTTTTAATTTTTCCAGATATTTTTTTTGATTCTTTGAATATCTCCTACAATGTATTTTAATATTTACCCCTACCTGTTCCCCTTAGCTCTCTGAGATCCTTCCCCAAATCCTTATCTGCCCCATCTTTGGATCTTTATTTTTAATTTAATCACCTAGCAACTAAATTGATAATTATTGGTACAGAGACCTCCACTGGAGCACAGCAAAGATTTTCATGTCTGCTGCTACAGAGATGCCTTCATGGTCAAGTCATTTATTGTCCTTGCAGAAAACCCAGGTTGGTTCCCATTACTGAAGTCAGGTGCCTCATAGCTCTCTATAACTCTTGTCTGCAAGATGCAACACCCTCTGGCCTCCGTAAGCACCTGCATTCACATAGACACACAAAAGTTAAGTAAGCGCACACCACACACACACACCATAAATAAAAGTTAAATAGGGCAGAAATTAGAAGCAATGTCCTGAAAGATACATTTTTAAGTTCTGTCATCTCTGCTACCGTTGTTCCATTTCCTCTTTACACACGTGCATAAATTCTCCAGTGATCTAAAGATTATATACCTCTCTTTCTGTGTAGTTCAACATGAACTTTGCCTCAACATTCACTTAAATATAGGCAGGACTATTCTAAACTTTAATTTGGTCTTTTGCTAAAACCCAATGCTGCAGTGTTACAAAAGTGGTGAAGTATATTTCCAACTCACTCTGCTTCCTATAATGCATATTTGATAAAAACCAATTACAGGTAAAGTGGCGTATTATAAGCAACATATAGGCATTGTAACAAAATTAATGATTAATATATAATAACTTTGAGTTTGGTAAATAAGCCATTGTGTTTTAAGCTAATTAACCAAAAAAAAACTTTTTGAAATAAATATTTTAAGCTTCTATTTTGTGTATTTCCTTATCAAAATAAACTGAAGAATCTTATTGGGTAACTTACTAATAGAATTTGCTTATTTCACAAAAAAAAAAAAAAGGTTTAAAAGATTTGTAGACTTGATAAGAGAAATGGTACATAGAAATTAATCTGCATCTAGTTTTTTAGAGATTAAAATAACTTCTTGAAGTTTCCACTGTCAAATGTTGATTATACATAAGGCATTATATGATGTGATAACCATAACAGATGTTCAGTCATCTTACATGCAGTTTGCGTGGTTCACAAATTTTTCACATATATTAGTGTGTTTTTGGTAACTCATTTACAGTTAACTTCTGTATTCAGTTATTGCATACATAACCACAAATAAACACAAAAGCCTATTTGCTTGTTTAAAATTGATTTGTAAGTCGGTTGTCAGGCTCCAGCGGGCAGCATTTTGTGCATGTTTGGTTGGAAGTGCATGTGGTTTCTGGGGCTTTTAAACAAATACATGAAATGGTTGAAAGATTTATATTGCCCATGCTTAGCTAAATATGTCATCTCTAGAAAAGATGTGATTTATTTTGGCACCGTTCTAAAACTCAAATATTTTAAACATTTGTTAAGTTGGAGCTTGCACATTTGAACTAGTAGCATACGTTCCAAACTAGCATCTCAAGTTACCAAATGTTTTGTAATCCTTTTACTGAAATAGCCCTTACTGAAAAGCTTCTCTTTCACTGTGTTCTTTATAATGAGTTTACATCTATAAAGGCTGAAGTTGTTTTTAATGTAGGTCTTCACAAACTTGACAATGACAAATGTGTATTTTTAAGAATCATGAAAGTGATTTTTTACTGCGCAGTCTCTCTATGCTTGCCCTTGATTTTGCTGTTCTCTGGTGTGTTTTCAGAATATGCTGGCACTTGGGAAGCCATCCGCTTAACTCTCCAGCTATATTTTGTTTGTTCGTTTTGTTGTTTTTGTTTTTCGAGACAGGGTTTCTCTGTATAGCCCTGGAACTATCCAGCTATTAACAAGGATACATTTCAATGCGCCAAATCAAGAATCTAAACCTTGTGTTTACTTTTTAGTCACATAAAATTCCCTATCTCAAATCCTACATGTTTTAATACAGTTCCTACACATTGATCTTAATCAAATTTATAAGTATACAATACTGAAGACATTGTACTAGATGTTCATTGTGAAATATATTGCAGCGAAGAAGATCAAGTTACAGACTATTATTTCCTTAATAAAGATAAAGGTTGATAAGAGCAAATGTATGAGGTACCCTCCAAACCTCCCTAAGCTATTCCATCTGAACTGAAGTCCCTCCCCATTCAGTCTCTCTGGAGCTGCAGCAGGAGCCGGGCTACACCATGCCTTAGGTCCCAAAGCAGGCCTCTTCCACCTGCCCCGTGGCTCCCACCAACTCTTGTAAGGACCAGCAGTTTGCCCTTGAGTTGCCCTTGTCAAGTATCTTGTTCTTTTTGTGGCTTTTTGTACCTTTCCTTTGGCAAAATCTGTGGTCAACGTATGTGTATTTTTATGTTTTGTAGAAACTTGCTTTCACTGCTTCTGCCACAAAAGTATGGCCGTGGAGGGAGAGGGCACATTTCCTAGTCACACCCACTGGCTTACGAGAGGCACTAGAGTTCTCAGGAAGAAAAAAATCTTTTCAGATATAAAATAAGTTATGGTAATAAAACATTAAATATTATTTTTCATAAGATACAAGACAAGCTTAATATCATGTGGCAGAATGGTTTCTAACCTTCTGAGGAAACTCCGCACTGATCTCCATTCCGGCTGCACTCCCACTGTCAGTAAACAGATGTTCCCACTGCCCAACATCCCTGCCAGCATTTGTCCTCATTTGCTTTCGGTTTGGTTATTTTGTTTTTCCTTAGATGTTATGGCTAGAGTAATTTGAAATCTCAAAGAGGTTTTTTGTATTTGTATTTTCTTGATGGACAGTGATGTTGGATATTTTAAAATGTATTTCATATTTTCTGAACTCTTGTTTCTTGTGACTAAACCCAAAGGACTGTATATCCTTCTATAGAGATAACTGCCATCCATGTTCACTGTTGCTGTAGTCACGACAGCCAAGAAATGGCAACAGCCTAGATGGCCCTCAACTGACGAATGGACAATAAGAATGTGGTACATGTACACAATAGAACATTAGTCAACTGTTAAGGAAAATAAAATAATGAAGTTTGCAGATAAATTGATGCAGCTGGTAAGCCAGACCCAGGAAGATAAATATCACATGGATGCTCTCCTTTGTAGACGCCAGCTTTGAATCATCAGATACGTTTCATCTGGAATGGTCACAGAGGTTAGTAAGTTAATATAGGGTCATGAGAGATGATTTTCAAGGGAAGGGAGATAGAAATGAGTGCTATAAAGGCTTAAAGAGGAATAATGGAACAGGAGGGGTTAAACTGAGATATGGGGGGGCAGACAGAATAAAGACAATAATACAGAGAGGAATAACACTAAGGATCAAAAAGATCACATGGAAACATTTAAAAGATCGTATGGAGACTTAACCACTGTAGAAGCTTCCTAAAATTATATAACCATGTAACATGTACATAGTGAGTTCAAATGGAGTTACCATATAACAAAAAAGTGATGTCCCTACTAACAAATGAAAAGCCCAGTGCTGCCTGTTTTGGAGTTCTTGGCCAGTGAGATTCAATAGACAGCCTCCAAATAGTACAAACCATTGCAAATGCTCTTGGTTACCCTCAGAAACTTAGGAGTAAGATCCTGTTGCCGAAGGTACCATATACTTGAGTCATTGGGCATGGAGAAATCAAGTTGGTGTTGACCTGGAAGTTTCATTCTCTACTGTCTCTAGCTTTCATTGTGCTGGAAGATGCTATGCAAACTAGAGGGGTGTGGGGATAGGGAGAGATCATCAGCCTTATCCAGATGTGAACTCTGAGAGGTCTAATACCAAACAGCCCGTCAACACATGCTCTCTGTATAATAATGGCTCAAATGTTATGGTTATGACCAACCATCTCTGATGGATTTAAGTCCCACTCCATAACATGAAAGAAATCTACACTTGGCAATGTTATCTGAACTAAGAACCTGTGTCAAGACAGGTCATAATCCCTAGGGGAGAACCAACTACTACTATTCTGATAAATGGACACAGTACTAAAAATAACTCCTCATGGTTTATCATTACACCCATAGATTATTGCATCTCTCCACCCTCACCAGAGAAGCTTGTTTCTACAATACTTGGCTGTTAACCACAAAAACCCACAACTGGTCAGGGTGCAGAGAATAAGAGACTGCAGTATATTCTACCTTCAATGAGGCATGTGTACTACACCCCATCCTCCTAAGACTCAGGAATTGTTGCATAAGAGAGCAGGAAGATTGTAAGGGCCAGAGGTAGTGGATGACTTACAAGGAAAGAGTATCTTCTAGACACAGCATGGCAATTACACATACGAAATGCCAGCGGTTGTGATAGCATACACAAGACCTGTGCAAGCTAAACTCGATAAAATCTCAGCATGGAGATGGGGAGGGGGAATTATTATTATTATTATTATTATCATTATTATTGTTATTATTATGGGTTTGGGGATGTGGCTCAGTAGGTAAAGTTCTAGTGTAAGTAAGCCTAAGGACCTGAGATCAGAAGTTCATCCTAGAGTACAGCTGGCCATGGACACAGGAAGATACTCACTTCCTGTGATGGACACAGGAAGATACTCACTGTCTGGTGATCTACAGATTCAGTAAGAGACCTTGACTCAAAACAATATAAAAATAAAAAAATGCAAAGGTAGAAAAATGGGTGACTCAAACAGGTTCATGTTCACCTATGGCCTTCACACACGACTCCAAGGGTGAGTGCACACTCGGATGCACACACAAACGTAGGAGGGAGGAGGAATCAAGGAAGCATGCTGGGGAGGGTGGAAGTCAGTGTGGGGATGTCTCCAAAGAGAGCTTTCACATGACCCAGCTAGACTTCTGGTCATTTACCCAAGGGCTTCACGGCAACATATCACAGACGCTTGCACATCTGGGTTTATTGCGACACTGCTCATAATGGTTGAGCTATGAAACCAACATTAGTTAAGGGGAAATGAAGCACATAGACACAGTGGAACATTTCAGCATAAAGAAGGATGAGCTATGTCATTTGAAGTCTACAACCATTGATGACTGTCTTAAGACAGACTCAGAAACAAGTTATTGAATTTGTAGTTCCTAGACTTTATATAGATGTGTGAAATTGTGTGTGTGTGTGTGTGTGTGTGTGTGTGTGTGTGTGTGTGTGTGTGTGACATGAAATAGAGAATCTGTCTGAGGGACAATGGGAAGTGAAGAAATGAGACAAAGGATGGTGAACGTGCATAAGATATTCTCAACATGCAATACAAATGTACAAAAACTTAGAGCATGACGTCCTTTTTTTTGACATCCATTTTTTTAAAGGGATTTTTCTGGGCATAATGGCACAGGCCTGCAATCTCAGCATTTAAGAAGCTAAAGCAGGAGAATTCAAGTTCAAAGGCAGCTCTATATACTTATTCTGTCTCAGAAAAAAATAGTCATAACAATTAATAATAATAATAATGATAATAATAACGCAGAAAGCTAGAAGCAGTGCTTCCTCTGTGCTAGAGTGTGGCCTCATGATGAATGGCTACAAAGACATTGTGTCATTTACACTGTGTAGTAAACTTAGGGCACATATACATCCCCAGGATTGAGGTGGACAGTAAGAGTCCGTGGAACAAAGAGTCTATAAAGTAGGAATGTGTAAACTATTATTATTACCTTTAGAAAAACAAGGTTGTCTCATAAAGGCCTTCTTGCTACATTTACCTCTTGTGTGTACCATGGCAATATTGTAGGTGATTTGCCTTTAAAATAAGAACGTGGATGGCAGGGCTTCATTTCTGCCCCCGTATATACTGTCTCTGGTGTTCTTGGCTTACATCCCACTCCCACCTGTTACCATTTTGTCATGCCATTGGCTACAGTGCTGCCTGCTTAGCTTCTGAATGTCCAAAAATGTCTCCTTTGCTGCCTGCTGCCCATGAAGACATAAACTGCTATAAACAGAATCTTGGGGTAAAGAGCTGTGCATCTCTTCCTAGTGCATTTCAGATGTGGTCACCTACCCAGATCCTCTTGTTATTGTTTGCACCCTCTGCTCGTGTGCTTTGGCTACTATAAACTGTTTCTCCTTGTCATTTATGGTGACTGACCTTTGAATTATGCGGTATGTCCGTGTGCACGTGACTCTTGTATTTTGTGTAAGTTTGTAGTCTTTGTCATTAGAAAACTTTCAGTAATGACTTCTTGCAGTAAATTTGCCCCAAACTTCCTTTTCCTCTGCCTCTGGCTCCTTGATGTATGTTGGACACTTGACATCTCCCCACAGCACATTTATTTTTTAGTTATTTCTCACCTCTTTGTGTTTCTAATATTTTCCATTGCTTTACCTTCAATTTTATTAACTATTAGGTTGGGTTGTTTTGGGGGGGCGGGGGAGGTTGTTTGTTTTGGTGTCTAATGTTCTGTCCGTCTTACCCATGGCCCTTTTCATTGTAGATGCTATCTTTTTTTTTGGGGGGGGGGGATTTTTGAGACAGCGTTTCTCTGTATAGCCCTGGCTGTAAACCAGGCTGGCCTCGAACTCAGAAATCCCCCTGCCTCTGCCTCCCGAGTGTTGGGATTAAAGGCGTGTGCCACCACACCTGGCGCTGCAGATGCTATCTTATTTTATCTCTCTCTAAAAGTTAGAACTGAGTTTCTCTTTAGCTTGGAGATAGCTAACATGACTTCCAGGACCGTAAGTGTTCTAAGCTTTGTTTAGGAACATGAGTACATTATACAGAAATCGGAGTATTTTAAGGCAGTTTCAAGCTTGGACATGCTGGACCAGCGTGGCCAACAGTCTAGGGCAGACTTACGAACCCAGTCAGTCCAGTCAGTCTCCTACTGAACACGTGACTGTACGGCCCCTGCACTAAGAGATGCTTCCACGATGACTGCCCACAGCAGAATCTATTTGTAGTCCTCCCTGGGTCTAGGCGTGCTCCTGAGTCTGTTTTTATGCTCCTGTCTGGTGAGTTGCACCTTGGCCTAGGTGGTGTGCTCACAGGAAGACCGGGAAAGGCTCTGCACCTCTGCAGTTTGCTCACTCTGGCTCTTTGCCCTCCTCCTCCCCTCAGTCTGCTTTGGAAACTCCCTAGACAGCCAGGGCCATCACAGGGCTCATGCTTTGTTTAATGTTTGATCCCTTCCTGTCAGGCATTGCTATCTGTTGTTCACAGTCCAAAAGCATTGCTTTGTGTATTATCACCATTAACTTTTTTTTTTGTACTTTCTTGGTGGACTTTTGTTTTTATTCCTTAAGATTTTAGAATGAATCTCAAGCTTGTTACTTCATAGCTGCAAGTGTGAGTTCTAGGAGCTGTCTCCATCTTCCCCTTAACCAGCCATGTCACTCATGGCTGTCATGACATTCTTTTCTTCAGCCTCGTGTCCCTGACTGCCTTTTATATATTGTTCACTTACATTGTTTTCAACAGCTCCCTTTGGTGCTAAGATACCATCTTCCTCATATGACTCTGAGAGACCGAGTTAAAACTCTGACTGGCTATCCTTTATCGGTGTCTCCACAAAACACAACGCTCACCTCAGAAGGGACAAGAGGTAGCTTATCGTGAAGCCAAATATGAGTGACCGTGGTCTGGAAACACAGAATAAAGTTACCCCAAATCTCATGATCATGAAGATTTTATTGTAATATACTAAGAAAGCCGTAAATTCTTCTCAAATATATTGGTGGGAACACCAGGAAGGGGGGTTGTAGCAAAATGGGGAAACCTCTGCTGGAGGCCTTGGATGCTGACAGCTCTTTGGTGGGAACCAGAGGTCTGTTCAAGCTTTCCAAAAAAATTCTTATTTGCTAGTCACCATATGTTAGGTATAACACAGGAATCTGAATGTCTATCAAAGTGGCTAAAGATGCCCCCAGATAAATGGAATTTGGTTCTGGACCCACCACATTCCAACTCCCCCATACCACTGAGCTAGCCAGTTAATCAACATTTGCAGACAGCTTCTTACCAGGAGTTCTAGTTCACCGCAATTTTAGAAGTCTTTAGTCAGTATATCTCTCCTGGTAGACTCCAGTAATATCTACGCTAACATTTTCACTGGCGGGCTGGAGAGATGGCTCAGCGGTTAAGAGCACTGACTGCTCTTCCAAAGGTCCTGAGTTCAAATCCCAGCAACCACATGGTGGCTCACAACCATTCTTAACAAGATCTGATGTGCTCTTCTGGAGTATATGAAGACAGTGTACTTGCACATAATAAATAAATAAATCTTAAAAAAAAAAAAAAAAAAACATTTTCACTGGCTTCTCAAGTCTTTCCCATGCCTCCTATAACCCTGTTCAGTTTCGTTGTGCTTACTTTTAAATGCTTGTTTATTGGGCTGGAACTATAGCTCAGCATAGAGCCTTTGCCTAGCGTGTGTGAGGGCCTAAGGGGTGGGGAAAAAGAAACAAAACCTAGCTTGGAAGTGGCTTTTATTCCCCTGACTCTGCCTTCTGCTGTGAGATCACCTGTTGAATCCTTAATTTCAGATTGTTTACTTTTCTATTGTACAGTGGCCTGCTCGTTTTTTCCCATTTGCCTGTTTTCTTTAATTTACTAGTTACAGTGACTCTAAAATCCAAGTGGGGGCAGAGAGAAGACCCAGTGGGTAGGGATACTTACCACCAAGCCCCAGGATCTGAATTTGGTCCCCGGAACCATTATGATAGGAGAGAACTGATCCCCACAGTTGCCATTGGACCTCTGCATATATGCATATATGTGTGTGCATGCACACCACACACACACACACACACACACACACACACACACACACCCCACGAATGCAAGTATATAAATGTAATTAATAAATATAAATCCAGCTGTACAAACTCTAACATCAGAATTATCTGTGAATCTTTTTCTATTGTCTGTTCTGTCTCTTTGGCATGCCTATTAATTTTCTAGTTTCATGTCAGTCATCCTGAGTCTCCAGATGGCTTGGCCTTCCTCTAGAGAGGGTTTATCCTTTACTGGGAAGCCTAAGCAGAAACTAAGCATCCTAAACCAGGCAAGCAAACACTAGCTTGGGATTGGGTTGCAGTTTGAATAAAGTT
Organism: Mus pahari; assembly: GCF_900095145.1. Taxonomy (NCBI): domain Eukaryota; kingdom Metazoa; phylum Chordata; class Mammalia; order Rodentia; family Muridae; genus Mus; species Mus pahari. The sequence continues at coordinate 54,288,677 of NC_034596.1, forward strand.
CTGTTACTTTTGGTTTTCCTCTTTGCTGTGGAATAGTACACTAGAGCTTTGTGTTGTGAAAGCCACATCTTTATGGAAACTCCTTTAGTTAATCCCATTTTAGCTTCTTAAATATCCTAGTTAGGGATTCTGGTAAATTCAGCTTTGCTGGGTTACTAGAAGGGGCGTAGGCGTCCATTTTGAGGTCTAGAACATTCCAAAGACACGACTGGCTTGACCATTTGTTTGAGCAGGTATCGGCTATTGTGCAAATCTACACAGACTTGCCACCGACCCCCAGGGAAAGTGACCACAGGCCATTGGATCACCGTGCAGTTGCTGGCACCTCTCCAGAATCTTAGCCCCTTGGTTGTCTTTGTCTCAACCCCTCTCTGCTACTTCGAAGCAAATACTCTTTTGTAGTTTAACCAGCTTTTCTCCTCGTCGTCGTTCTTGGCAGAAGTGTGAGTCTACCACAGTCTATTCTGCTTGGAAGAAGTCAGTGAATCTCATCCATGTTTTCATTTCTGGAGGTTACAGACTGTTCACCCCCAACTCCACTTGGTAATTTTTATTGCCTTTCTAATGATCTCATTTCTTTTATCCTTTGTTTTCCCTCCTGTGTTTTACGGTATGGGTTTCATACCGGGTTTCTGCTCATTTGAATATCCCAAGTACTCCCTCTGGTTTTGCCACTACTCCTGCCCACAGTCCCTTCTGTAGGCTGCACTTTATAATGCCTCTATAGTATGAGCTGGGACTTGTAAGTATCCTCCGTGCCTTGTTTCAAGAGCTGTGTTAACAGCAGGCTCCTGCCCGGACACTTGGAAACGTGTGTGAGTCTTGGGTCACTTCTAAAGCTTGATTTGAAATTGAAGGGGTTACTCAGATGACACTATTTTTTGTTGAAAAAAATTCCACTTGAGGGCTAATTTTTTTATTATAAAACTTGTAAGGAATTTTTTTTTGTTCCATTTATAGTCTGAATTCTAGTTTTCTGTCCTTCGGCATGTCCCACATTGTCTCCTATACCCTGATACCATGATAAAGAAACTCAACCTCACCCCATCAACCCTTTGTGCTCCGATGCTCAGGACCCTGCCTCTTAGACTGGGGCCTTTAATGACTCTGTTGGCGGTGGATTTGAAAAAAAAAAATGATTGTAATTTTCTGTCTAATACTTTTAGTTTACTGTAGGAGGGACTAAGTAAATAATAATGGGAAACAGTGTTCCAGCTCAAACATTTGAGAGAAGGAAATAGAGAGGTAGAGAGAGGCAGAGAGAGACATAGAGAGAGGCAGAGAGAGAGGTAGAGAGAGGCAGAGAAGCAGAGAGAGGTAGAGAGACAGAGAGAAAGATAGAGTGAGGGAGAGACAGAAGAGAGAGAGAGAGGAGAAGAGAGGAGAGAGAGGGGAGAGAGAGAGGAGAGAGAGAGAGAGAGAGAGAGAGAGAGAGAGAGAGAGAGAGAGAATTGTGCTGCAATGCTCTGATTTAGTATTACTTGTGTACAAGAGTAAAAGGAACAATAATTATTTACCTTCCAAGAACAATAACTGTAACTCTGGCTCTACCAATAACTACAGTTTTTCATTAAAAAGGAGAAAGTGATTGAATACTCCAAATTAGCCCTGGCAAGAAAAATAACAGCTGCCTAAAACAAAGTGTTTGAGTTATGAGCCATGTGCCACTTTGGTTTATCTGTAGCCAAAAGCTTCGAAATCCTTATTCAATTAGCCACGTTGCTGGGGAGGGCCCGTTTGCCCGAACATGAGCTGCCTGGTGGTGACTAAGAACTATCTGTTCAGACCTTGCAACTCTGTTTTTGTTGTTTGAACTTTCTTCTCTGTTGTAGCTAGGGATCCGGCCTGGAATTTAAACACTTGTGTGGTAACTCCGTCCCTTCAGCCATTGTGTTGTTAAGCTCCAGCTAACGAACTTTAACACTGGCTCTAGTCGGGCAAGACTTAGGATCCAGCAGCCATCAACTGTTCTAGTTTTACAACTAAAACTATGTGGTTTATCTGTCTTTACGGCATCTAGATGTTCTTGCCTGCCCAGTCCAGTCACTCCATAAAATGTCTTCAAAATTACATATGAAAATAGATAGACCAAGATACACCAAAATAAATAAATAAATAAAATAGTAAAATAAAAAGCAAACCTTCGGAAGCAAGTTTCATTACAGAAGTTTATCTGCCCTAGCAGAAGGTTCAAAATGTGTGCCTGTGTTAAGTTAGGCACTCAGCTGAAATTCAGAGACCAAAACTCCATAGTATTTGGAAGGTGAGAACTGTGAGGTACAGCCAGTGCACATGCTGTCTCCTGTGCACTTTGCTTCCCCGCCAATGTCTTTAGTTGCTTAGGGATCCTCTTGCCCATGTCACAAAGAATGTCTCAGAGCCCTGTGGATTGTGCACACATTGGATTGCTAAGGACAAGTGCTGTGTTGAAATCTCTGGGCTACGTTTTGCTTCCAAACATATTCTGAGTCTAAAATCTAAGTGCCTGAAAAGGGGGAGACAGCTTCTTCTGGGATGCATAACTTAGTTCTAAAGGCAGTGCTGAGAAATTCAAGTGTGCTTGGAACGTTTCCATAGTAATTTGATATCAAGGACATCAGTGTTTCTGCTTTGAAGTTTTGTGCTGTAGTTAAATGTGTGTGGATCACCAATCATGACTTAGGGCCTTGTTACATCATAGTTTGATCACTTTGCAAAAGTAAAATGGTTTTGCATCTTAATCATGGTCATCTCATAAAGAATAGCTAAATACTTTCATTAGGTGACTAAAGGAATGGGAATATATAATCGTGTTTGCCAATAGGACTGTCAGGGAAAGCTTTTAAGGTCAGAGTTGCCTTTCAGTTAAAGCTCCAAGAATAATCACTTTATTTCTACTTTTATAAAAAAAAAACTGTACAAACATATCATATTATAGGCTGTAAGTTTAAATATCACAAATATTATTGTCTAAATTTTAAGAAAACTGTTTGAGCCTGTTATACCGGCTTTTCTTATGAGTCAGCTGTCTAGGCCAACTCTAGAGATTCTCTGCTGAATTGTTTTATTTTCATGTGTGTGGCAAGAAAACCAATAAAAGTTGGAGTCTGTGCTCCCAGCACATCCTCCCTTCCAGTGAGCTCTAATCCTGAACTTTTATTGTTTAATTCATTTACTTACCATTTGAATTACAAATAAATCTACCTTCATTCATTTAAGTCTAATTCATCCTTCAAAAACACTTATTGCCACCCCCTACATGAAGCAGTCCCTAATTCCCCACCCACACACCCAAGTTACTCTCTGTTCCGTGTGCATGGTGACACTGTCTGCAGCTCTCTATTAGGGCAGTTGGTAAGCTTTCTCTCCTCTCCTTATTCCTGTCCTGTCTCCCATTAGAATGCAAGTATCTGGGGACCAGAGCTTCGCTCTTGTTCATTTCTTTGTGCAGGTAAATACTTGGGTATTCTTCTTCAATGGTGAAGCCTATATTTTCAAACTACATTCGTTTTTTGTAACATTTGTATGATGTGTCTCTAAAAATATTAAAAGATTAAGACTAAATGTCTTTGTCTATAATTGTGTTAAAATAGGTTTATCACATCAGCTCGTCTAGCACTGGGACAGGGCAGACATGGTGTCTGCCTGAAGCTTGTCATTGTGTAACCACATCAGTTTCAAGTAAAAGGTTACTGAACATTGTTGCAGCCAATGATGCTAGTGTTTAAGGGAGGTGTTTAGCTGGTTCATTATAACTCAGGGTTTCCTATGTAGTTGTTTAGATGTGGTCTCAACAATCAAGTTTGAAGCTCTCCTCTGCTAAAGTGAAGTCATGTTTTCCTTTTGCTGACTCTGAAGTTCATACAAAGTTTCCACCCTACCGAGCAGTCCAGTTACATACTCACTAAAGAAGAGCAGGAACTAAATTGCTTTCCAGAACCAAGGGAATCCAAATGGGTGAATGAAATCCAGATTCTAGCCAGCGTGGTGTTCTCAGCTGCCTTCCAGTGCTGCTTCATCTCCTTTCAATTCCACAGTCACTCAATTCCCATAAAATACCTGGAGTTTTGTGCATGCAGTCCGGGTTCACACGTTCTTAGTCTTCCAGTTATATATTATTCTTTCAAACCCTGAGCTGTATTTGCAGATAATGTGAGAGGAAAAAGCAAACTGCATGAATATTGCTCCCCAAGCTATGACTCCAAAAAGGAATATTTAATTATCATCTCATGCTTCTATATAGTCCCCACCAGTTGCTGTCGTAGAATATACTGAAGATCCTCGGGTTTAAGGTGTGAGTTATTCTGCAGAAGTGGGTCGGTTGTGTTAAAGGCTTTCTGAAATACTGAAGCATAGAATATTACTCCTTGTGGCTATGACATCACCACACTGAAAACCTTAAGCTGCTTTTAAAGTGTTTTCTTCTCCTAAATATACCCTTAACTACATCTAACTAAATACACTTCTCAGTATAGTGTGTGCTTGGAAACTGTTTCCAGTGTGTACCTTGCAAAGTTAACCTTCTTGAATATGATTGACTGCCTGCTGAGTGATTCATTTCAGGAGTGTTCTGTTTGTAATTTTCTAGGAAATGTTGCTTCTTTGCTCATCAAGGAAGAACAAACCAGAAATGGCAGCATTGTTTACCATGTGGAAAATTAAAATTATCTTAATGAAGAGTGTCCACATGCTGGCACATGGCCAGGTGAATCATATTTGTCAAAGTTGCAAAAAGGCTAGGACACTAACTGTATTCATTCTCGGCTTGGAATTCATCAGAGAAGAGAGTGCTATTGGTTCTTCGCTCTCATATTAAACATCTAAAATTCTCTTAGCTAATATATTTTCACTTGGGATTATCTTTTCAGTTATAGGATCTCCCATCTCTTCGAAACCACATATGTAAAACATATAATTTTTTACAATTTTCATGTTTGAGTAAAATAAGAAGATGGGAACTGAAGAATCTGAGTGTGTGCCATCAGCAGACATTTCTAAGTCTGGAAAGGGAACAACCATTCCTACTGTCCAGTTTGTCAGTCACACTGTCTCCCTGTCGGCTGCTAAGAGCTGAAACCCGTGTCATCACGGTTAATGTTTTGACAGATTTTTATCGTAAGCCTTACTGCTATGATTTCTCTTTGAGCCAAAATTTAACATGTTAAATGCTCACAAGTGACTTTTACTGTTTGTGATCCAGAAAAGGAAATAATCTAATATGCTATTTTAAATGATAGAAGTGAGTGGACAGTTTAACTCTTCCAGTGTTACATACCAAGTTTTGGGAAAATTCTCATTCTCCGTGCAAAAGGCCTCTACATTATCACCAGAACCATATGTACGCATTTTTGTGACTAGGACATTAGAAGAGACACCAAAGAGAACCTTATGTGATTTATGTGTTCTCAGTAAATTTTATGATCAAACTAATTCATTTTTAAGTTAAAATGTAACACCCCCAAAATATGAGCCACTTAAAAACTCTGGAGCAAACCCTTTGCTTACAGATAGCTTCTCAGAGCTCATGTTAGAGAGACCTTACTATGACTTTTATCTGTTCTGGCCACTCGGGGAATTTTAGAAACATGATCCCAGTCATTGCTATTCCTAGGAGACTGCCAATCAAGATTTTTTTCTCTCTCTCTAAAGCATCTTCAATGACCATGACCATTAATATTTACCTATAAATGCATTTGTACACAGGCTCAACCGTAGCACATTAGTGATGACAAAAAGAGTTTGTTACTCAGTTCTTTACCCTAGAATAACTCAAATCAACAAATATTTATTGAATGTCTACTGTGTGCAAATAACCCTGGGCTGGGCAGGTTTTAAAAGCCACCAAACTTTTCCAATTGGCAAATCAAAGCGTTATTTTTTTTTCAATCATCGCAGAAGCCACTTTTGTGTCCTTAAGGACAAAGTGTACGAGGACGACGGCAAAGAAGAGAAGGTGAATTCACAGCATGAAAACAGGAGAGAGAATACCCTAAAATACCATCAATGGACGGCATCATCTGTTATGTATGTATGTATGTATGTGTGTATGTGATTGTGTGCAAGAGACTGTATCATGTATGTATGCATACATGTCCATATACATATCTATATATTCATTCCAGAAAACTATGAGTGTATTTGAGAGAAATGGCCTGTGCTACAGTGACATTAGAATAGATATTAACATTTGAATATATTAATATATAAATAACGATGTATAGTGATATTATATTTAAATCCAGAGATTTGCTTTTAAAATAGGCTTTACAGTTTGATTAGTGTTGAGTCCTGTGATGCCAACCATCAAACCAAAATTGTTACTATATTACAGAGCAAATATTCAACCTAGAGTCTGCTGTTCTACAGACCAGCTTCCTCTAGAGTCTATTATGGCATGACACGGTTGACGACAGTTTTCTAATCGAAGACTTGATTTCTACAGAAGTTAGTGAGGAAGGCTTTAATAAAAAGATCGCATCCTAGTAAAAGAAGCCACCTCAAGGCTAAATTTAAAGGTTCTAATTGATGTGAGAAAGTAAATATAAAACTACCAGGAAGAAGAAAACATCAGGGCCTTCACTGTCCTGTTCCAATCTCTGCATTTCATTTTGTTAATTCTCATAAAGAAAACCGTATTTGTGATCTTACCAGGTAACTGAATGCATTGTCTAAGTGAGCTATAGTAAAGGAAGGCTGACCCAACATTCACTATTCCCGAATGATATTGGTTCTGGATGATTTACATAGGAGATGTGTGCATGGGTTGACTGTAGAAGGTATTACTGAGATTTTTACTAGGGATATATTATGACTACTTAAAAATATTTATTTTTTTAAGAAGACAATTTTTGCTATCTATTGGTAGGCTAATGTTACATTCTAATCAAAACAGACTCTAAATAACCTTCATTATCCAGAAGTTTTTCTTTCTTAAAATGTCTGAAATTAATTCCTTAGTAATCTGATGGGGGAAATGCTGTTAAAATTCTTTAAAACTTACATTTGCCTAATGGAATTGTTCAGTGGTAGGGTTACCTGTACCTCTTCACATCTTATTTTAGTTATTTGACACACCGATCTGGTTCATGATTTTCAAAGACTCCTGATTGCTCTGTAGTAAATGTCTACAATTGTTCCCTTGAGGTCTCTAAATGATCTTCTTAAACAGAGTAAGCACTTTGCATGTGTGACAATTTTGTAGTGCTTTAGTGTCTTCTGTTTATAAAGGAAAGTCTTTAGATACGTTTTAAATAAAGTTTCACATGTGTGAAATCTAATGCTTGTATACAGGAAGAAATAATTGTCTAGAGTTCATTCTAATTTCCACTTAATTCTCTCTTCCCAAACTCCTTTGACCAAAGTTCCTTACTCTTGGGACCCTCTTACCTAGGACCTAGCCTGCATTCACCTGCCCCCTTGTGGTGTTTTTACCCAAAAAGTTAATTAATTTCTGAAACTTGACATGACACAGTCTGAGCCAAGAAACCTCATTCTTTGGCATTCAGAGGCATTCAAGTTCTCTTCTATTAGTCAGTCAGTGGCTATCACAACAGGACAAAGGAAACCATTTACGCTTTTTGTTTAACCCAGAGCCTAAGAAGGAACTGGGCACATGAGAAATAAATGCCATGGAATAATCTGGAGTAACGTAATTTTCTCTAGAATCTTTGTTAATGACCTGAAGTTTAAGAACTAAAGAGTTATTTCAAAAGTATTTTTTATATAAAAATACAACCTAACCTTTGTTCTACGTTGATATCTTCCTTTTTATTTCCATGAGTGAAGTGGTTGCTACTCTACTTAAATTTTAAGTAAAGTTTCCAAGTCTCCTGTCAAAGATACACTTTATAACTGTAAAAATAAGTTAATTATTACATAATATATAATTACATATTTTATATGCTTGACACAAATATGCTATTTGTCCTTCTTCATCTGCCCTAAGACTAATTATGACCCCTTTAATTGAAGGTGACAGGTTTTGTAGATTGGGAAAAAGGTGTGTGTGTGTTTAATGAGACAATTTACCTTGTCACAAATTCACAGTCATTTTTCTAGATGTAAGACTTAAGGATTATGCCTCTAGTTAATAAATAATAATGTAACGAAAAGGAGAAGGGAAGAAAAGCTCTATTCACATACATACACAGTTTGTCTTTCTTTGAGATGGTAATAGATTATTGTTATCAACAAGACCCCAGATAACATTCTAATGACTTCTATTTCTGTTTACAATGGAACATTCCTAGCAGAAAAGAACTGTCTTTTTCTGCCCTATTTCATCCCCTTCAAGCCTCTACCCATGGCTGTCTGGGTGGAGACGCTGGCTTCCTGTCATCTCACCTGAGGCCTGGAAGACAGAGAATGGAATTCTACACAGCCCTCTGTGGGCTCCTGCTTCTACTGTCTCCACAGCCCTCTGTGGGCCCTGCTTCTACTGTCTCCACAGCCCTCTGTGGGCCCGCTTCTACCTTCTACCACTGCTTTTTGGTTTCTCTTAAATTATAACAGTTGACCTACTAACAGGTTCCCAGAAACAGGTTCAGATTTTGGCAGGCAAACCCAACCTCTTTGTCCTTCCAAAGTACATAAGTGCTAAACTGTGCTCCTGGTGAGAGAGCAGCGGGTCCAACAAGGCTAAAACCCAAGTCTCCTTCTGCTCCCCAGCTTCCTACCATCCCCCTCCCCCCAAGGAATAGTGTGTGAGTACGCCCTTGGCATCATTTCTTCGGCCCAGATTAAGCACAGGTGACTGAGAGTCTGCATTATCTTCACAAGGCATTAGTCACTCTATAAAAGTTAAATTTATTATGAAACGTTATTTGTCTTAACATATATCTTCTCTGGGAAGTTGGAAACAAAGGCATGCCCTCTAAGGCTCCACACGGGGAAAGCACATCCTCCTTTGGAATTTAACCTTAATTTGAACCAAGATCTGTGAAAGAAAAGCACTTTGTTGTATTGTTCCTGAGCCCCACCCTTTTCTCCCCTTATCTAAATGCAGCTACTTTTGTTTTGTGATTTTTTAGACTTCTTCTTCCTCTTTTTTTTTTTTTTTTAATTCTCCCAATTCCAAAGCACAGCGCTTTCTCAGAGTTTAAAATTTATCCTTAAAAAGAAGTCAAGATAATTGTAAAACTATACTTTGGAAGTGAGTCATTTTATGTAGCCTTAATTCTGATGTTCTTGAAGTTGTATACATTCTTGACCATTTTTTTCATCTTTTTTGCTCATTTGTTATTTTTTAAGGTCCCCTCTGCTTTAGGAGCAGGGCAGACAGCGCAGTGGCGGATGCTTTCTTAGCGTTCACATGCCCTGAGTCGGTCCTCAGTACAGAAAAAAAAAGGAAAAAGATGTAATGTTCTTATTTCTCCAAAATGTATTTTTCTGAGTCTTTTCTAAAACACTGGAAAATATTACAATATATGCATAGTTCATTCTTTGATAGAAGTAGAGAACAATTACATGTAAAAAATTATATTGGGAGGTACAGAGTTGGTTTTATAGTGAAAATCAAGAATGAGGTATGATTTGGAAGACCCATTGGCTTCCTGTTTCCACTTCGCTCTCCTGACAAAGCCTTTCTAGTGCTCCCTGTGCCTCTGACATCATAGGTACCACACTCCTCCCAAATCCTAAACTCCATCCATCTCCGCTGTCCCTCCATAGTAATTGTCTATAAGCTGTAAGAAAACTATTTCAGTTTCAACAACTATCACTTAGCTTAATGATTAGTTTCTTTAATATTACTAGCATCTATCACTAAGCCTGAAATCATCCACATAATTATCCTTTCTTTTTTTCACAGGAAAGAAGAATCACTAGTGAAAGTTCTAATGGAAGTTTAGATAGCCATTTATTCTGAAATAATGATTTTTAGATATGTGTATATTATGTTCCTGTCAACATTACTGATATAAAATGTTCTTAGAAAAAAATAAAACGGACATCTACAAATTCCTTCGGCCACATGCTTTACTGTATTATTATGGGATTATATATTTCACTTAAATGGTAATACTGAAATTATTTGTGTTTTTGTTTTAATTTGGGAAGGAGGGAAAGTTAAAAGTATAGAATGTATGCCTAATACAGTTAAAGAATGCCTAATATCAAATCAGAGGATCATTGTTCCTAATACAGTTAGAGAATGTGTAATATCGAATCAGAGGATCGTTGTTCCTAATACAGTTAGAGAATGTGTAATATCGAATCAGAGGATCATTGTTCCTAATACAGTTAGAGAATGTGTAATATCGAATCAGAGGATCATTGTTCCTCACCCAAGTCCACCACTAGCTCAAGTCCAACCAACTTTCTTTTTAAATTAACATCAGTTTAATAAAATTCAATAATGACAACAATACAAGTCTACAGGCAAAGGACATAGAACACTGTAAACAGCATCCTTACACACGGTGAACAGCCTGGAGCACCTCCACCCTTCTCTGAGACACCTGAGCTCACTGGTGGACTGAACTCTGCTTCCAGGTTCTCTTGCAAAGGCCAGCAGGATCTCAGCCCCTGTCCCCAGCCTATGAGCTTCATGTTTCCATACTTGCAAATCAGTGACAGAGGAGAACACACAGAATACAGCGTTCACAGCAGTTGACAGAGCAGGAGGGAAGTACAAGAGTCGTATCACAACTAAAGTTGGTTTTCTAAGATCAAAACCCAAACTCTTCCAGCAGATGTGGATATCCTTTGATGCAAAAACATTCATACATTATTTACTGTCATTACTTTCACCAAAGTCACAGAATTGGGTGACAAGAATATCACACACACACACACACACACACACACACACATTTGGCACCACGAAGTCTCTGGATGCTCTCTTCCTTTTCTTAAGCCTTTCGTGACTCAGCAACACCATTAATCCCACACAGGGTTCCATGGCCCAGCCATAGCGTTGATGTGACCCCCATGACATAAAGAATAGTGGCTAAAAGTTTATCAAAAGTCACAGCCTGTGCCGTGTAGTGATGACTTCTTTGGTGAAAAGGCGTGTAGACAGAAATTGTCGCCTGGCAGAATATTCTCAGCACTACTCTCAGTGAAGTTCTTCCACAAACATTTGAAGTGAGATGAACTGCAGAGATTGAATGCAGGCTTCATATAGTGCTTTAGTTTATGAAAGAAGACACAAGTTTAAAAAAAAAAAAAAAAACAAAAAAACCTAATAAACTAAACTAAAAGAACCAAACACCAGGATCCTTCCTGAAGGAGGGTTTCCCAAGGCAAAAGCCCATGGTGTGGGATTCAAATTAAAATAAGGAGAAAAGAATGTGGTTCTAGCCAATGGTTCCCACTTTTAAACTAGCAAGGAACTAACTCACTCGTGTCTGGTGATAGAACATCAAGGAGAAACCTGAGACGAATTATGTTGGTTACTCACCAGACAGACAGACAGAATACTTACCAGACAGACAGAGAGCAGTTCACTTTCCTCCACTCACACAATCTCTTACTCCCCTATGTAACAAAACTTACAAGTTTTCTTTAGCTTTCCCTCCTTTTTAAAAAGGAAAAATGTCAAAAATACTGCTGAATGTTCTCCACTCTGAAGAAAAAACTGAAAATAGTTAGTACATATCTATTTTTCAATATGCTTACCACAGGCTTAGAAAAGTTTAATTCTCACCATTTCTAACCAAGAAGCCAACCAAACAACTAAAACTCACTGTCCGTATTCCCCAGAAAGAGGATTTAGAATTCCATGCTTGAGCCAAACCACTAAAACCAGCCACTGCCTGACCCTGCATTTGACGCTGACCCCAGCCAAATGGGGCATCAAAACTGTAACAACTGTAGGAGTTGATTCCAGAACGAAAAGCCTGGTTTGGTCCCTCCAGCCTGCTGCCCTGGCTTTAGGCCTGACTGGTTCGGCTGGCAGGCTAAGAGGCCCATCATACCCCAACTGCTCTGCTGCCTCCTGGGTGGCAGCCATCACTGCTGGGTTAATGATAAAGGCTCCAAAGCTCATCTTTCCATCCATGCTACCAGCATGGTTATTTCCCAAGCCAGCCCCTTCCCCTTCGAGTGTTACAAAACCCTCGAGGACTCTCAAACCCACCTGGATTACTGCCAAACCGTCCGCTTCTCTTTACCTGCCTAATGCTGTGCTGCTTGGGCTCAGCATTGCATGCATATATGCACATTGATTTCTTTAATGATCAGATCCTCTCCACAGACAGACTGGACAACCTTGGCATTTGTAAACGCAGCAAAATCAAAGGCCCTGAATAGTTCAGAAATAAAGGAATCTACAACTTTCTCACGCTGACAGAAGAACTGTTGAAGCTCTTTGGTCATGATGTCCTCCATATAATGCCCAATAAATACCTTTCTGCTTCTCAGATTCTCTTCTTGGCTTTGCTTAGAATCCAGAAGTTTACAGTCACACTATTGGCTGCCTGTCAAAGGTTGCTCTGGTATTCTTTCACTTGGGTTTTATATTCCATAACTTGAACATAGCCAAACTCTTTCAGTTTTAGGCTCTCTCTCTCTCTCTCTCTCTCTCTCTCTCTCTCTCTCTCTCTCTCTCTCTCTCTCTCTCTTCATTTTTATTGCTTATTTTATTTATTTACATTTCAATTGTTACCCCCTTCCTGGTTTCCCCTCCAAAACTCCCCTAGCCTACCCCCTCCACTTGCTTCTATGAGGGTGCTCCCCCCCCCACATACTCCCTCCTCACCGCCCCAGCATTCTCCCACTCTGTAGCATCAAGCCTTTACAGGACCAAAGGCCTCCCCTCCCACTAATGCCAGACAAGGCCATTCTCTGTACATATGCAGCTGGAGCCATGGGTCCCTCCATGTATACTCTCTGGTTGGTGGTTTAGACCCTAGGAGCTCTGGGAGGGTCTGGTTGGTTGATATTGTTGTTCTTCCTATGGGGTTACAAACCTCTTCAGCTCCTTCAGTCTTCCCCCTAATTTAGGATCTCTCTTAACCTGCACCATAAGACCCTCTCCACAGCACTGGAATAGTCTATAAGATCCTGTTCAGTTGTTTTCCATGGGAAATCCAATGCTATTAAACCAGATATTCTCTTGCTACTTTCACTTCTGAAGAAACACCTTTCTCCATTTTTCTTTTGTTATCTTCGGGGTGGTTGGCAATACAGACTTGATTTCCCCAGCCAGCATCAGGGGATGCAGAATTCCTCCCACCAGTCAGACATCACTCATATACCAAGACACTGGATTCCTGTAGTGCAGGCCGAATGCCCTGGAAACTGGGCTGTGACTGTGCACAGCAATGCTGCTCCGTGGTCTTTTTGATGATATTTCAATGTGCTCATCGTTACCTGCACATGTGCAGACATCCTTGCTTAGTTCTCTGCTGGCTACTGGGAAGTACAATGAAAAAAACTGAGGCAGCAAGAGAGCAGAGATTAGCTAAGCTACTGCTTTGTGTCCACCCCAACCAACACTTTACATTGCGCTTATTACAGATTATCTCTCCCACTTGTCTGTACTTGATTATATTCTTCTGTTATTTAAACTCACAGTATAGAACATGTTTCTTCATGGACATTATAAACTAACAATGAACAGTAAGTTCACAGCTGGAATGCTTTTATATCTTAAACTCTAAGTTACCGTTTTTCTCGGCTTGCATGGCATTGGTACATATTTAATATAAACTTTCTTTAAAGAGAATGCCCTTATAGAGCTAGTGCCTCCTGGCTCTCAAATCTCCCCGGGGTTAATTTTAGATGACTATCTTCACAGCATAAGTAGACGCTTATCTATACTACATCATTCAGGAATTGTTCAGTGATAACTGGGTACCAAAAGCATTTTGTGACAACACGATTGTTCAAATAAGCCAGCTCTGGTAGAACACACCTATCACTGCAGCACTAGCATGAAGAAGCGAGAGAATCCTTAGTTCTAGGACAGCCTGGACTACTTAGCAATACCTTGTCTCAAAAAAAAGAAGAAAGAAAGAAAGAGAGAGGGGGGAAGGAAGGAAGGAAGGAAGGA
>NC_034596.1:54302811-54305994 GCF_900095145.1 Mus pahari
GAAGGAAGGAAGGAAGGAAGAAAGAAAGAAAGAAAGAAAGAAAGAAAGAAAGAAAGAAAGAAAGAAAGAAAGAAAGAAAGAAAGAAAGAAAGGAAGAAAGAAAGGAAGGAAGGAAGGAAGGAAGGAAGGAAGAAAGAAAATCAAGCACTAGGGAAGTATTTCAGAGGTAAAGTGCCTTCTCCCACATGTTAGGTCCTGAGTTTATAAGCAGAAAGACAGATGTCAAACAAAATTGAATGGAAGAAGGGAAAAGAGCTTTGTGGATGTGAGAAGAGAATGGTTTGGGAGTTGCTGAAATAGGAAAATAAATGGGGCAGAAAGCATGAAGGATGATTCTAAACATTATGTGCATCACCGTAGTAAATGCTACAGAGTTTGCAAAACTGTAGCTACAAAGCAGACAAATAACAACCAAGCTCCAGTGTGTAGGGTATATAGTTCAATGGCAAAGCAATCTCCTGTGTACAGAGGCCAGAGTTCAATCCCAGCATCACAGGAAAAGAAATAAAAGTTCATGTGAGTGTGTGTAGAAAAAGCTCAAAATCCTGTAGAAATCCAAATATGTAAAGATGTGCAAACCAGTTAGAATAATTAAACATCAGACTGCTCTATTGATTATGAGTGTTATTGCTAGCTAAGGCCGTTAGGTAAAACGATTAAGAAAAGTGTATGAGGAATTTCTTTTATTGCTATTTATATGTTTCTTAGCCAGAGAAGAGTCGCATAAAATAACAAAGACAAACCTAGTCCTTAGCTAATAACAATCACAATCTGATAGAATTATAAGAAGTTTGGGGCTGAGAATAAGTGGTATATGCCTTTAATTCCAGCTCTCAGGAGGCAGAGCCAGGCAGAGCTTTATGAGTTAGAGGTCAGCCTGGTCTATTTAGTGAGTTCTAGGACACCTAGGGCTACATAGTGAAACCCTGTCTTGAAAAAGATCATCCCACCCCCTGCTTCCAAAAAAAGAAATCTTTTGCTGACCTATGGTGTTGGGAGGAGCTAAAAGTTAAGGAAACCAGCTGGGCATGGTGGCGCACGCCTTTAATCCCAGCACTCGGGAGGCAGAGGCAGGCGGATTTCTGAGTTCCAGGCCAGCTTGGTCTACAGAGTGAGTTCCAGGACAGCCAGGCTACATAGAGAAACCTGTCTCGGAAAAAAAAAAAAAAAAAAAGTGACGGAAACCAACTGTAAAGCACCCAAAAAGTGACGGATTTAACCCAGGATTTAACCAATATATTAATCACTTAATAGTTACAAAATAACTCAGTATAAGAAATGTGCATATAAGAAAAAAAGCATCTTCTCAAAGGAAATATCTATTCTGTTCATATTTTGAACAGCCTTTGGTTTTGTTATATTTAGAATGTTTTATTGTTTTTCTGCAAGTATATCTTGGCAGAGAGGATTAAAAGTAAAAGATAGTAGGGGAATTGTCTTAGTTACTTCTATTGTTGTGGCAAAACACCACGACCAAGACAACTTATAAAAGAAAGCGTTTAATTGGGCTTATGGATCCAGAGGGTGAAAGTCTATGAGGGAAGAGCAAGGACAAGGTGACAGGAAAAGCTGAGAGCTAGCGTCTTGATCCGAAAGCAGAAAACAAAGAGAAAGCTCTAGACATCCTATTAGGCTTTGGAAACTTCAAAGCCCACCATAGTGACCCAGAACCTCCAACAAGACCACATCTCCTCATCCTTTCCCAAAGATCCACCAACTGAGGACCAAGTGTTCAACTGTTATGAGCCTATGGGGGCTGTTCTCATTCAGAAAACCACAGGTATGGAAGTGATTAGTGATAACTAAGTCAGTATCGCACCTGATTCTAGGGAAACGAAGTTAAATAGCACAGTGTCTCCCCGAATACTACCCAGTCCTGAAAGAGTAACACCTGTAAATAGTTCTAATGTGGGGAGGGGCGCCATGGTGGTGACAGGTTCAGAAAGTCTTGGCAGAACAGGGGAGATGGGCTCTCACTGTGCCTCTAGGCTTAAGAAAGGCTTCCCCTAAATTCCCGTGGAGTTTGCAATGGATAACTTTCATAAGAATGATTTCTACTGAAATGAGAAACAAAATCCAAATGTAGGGAGCCAAGGGGTAGATGTAGAAATTGAGTCAGTGGATAGAGACCATTTTCCCCAGGAAATTACTTTCTAACCATTCTGAAAAGATTTCATAATGAACATCATATTGCAAAGTACAATTACAAGCGGATGGTAGCAATGCTTCCTCTTTTTCTCCTGGGTGTTAGTGAATAATTGCTTTCCATTTACACAGTGTCAAGGATATGAATGCTTTCAGCAAGAGCTTATCCCTTGAAGGAGGGTCCTAGCCACACCTTTGCGTTATCCATGCCTTTGCTTCCCATTGCTCTCTGCCCCTTTTCATGTCCTGGGGTTTCATAGTCTCTGATCCCAAGTGCCCCCCAGCCCCCATTACCTGGTGGCTTTACTATAGCTTCTCCCTAAATATGATCCACTAAGCTCCAGTGTTTTGAATTTTCAGTCTATGCTACACGTGCCACCTCTGAACACACACCCCTGTCAACACCGCTTTTCCATTCTCTCCTCTCTGGAGGGACATAATAAACCTTTAACACTAACATACTTCCATTCTTACTATTTGCCAACGACTTTCATCTTAAAATGTCTCTCTGGCCAGGGAGATGGCTGAATGTGTTAAGGTGCTTGTCGGTAACCCTGATAACTTGGCTAAATCCCTGGAGGCCTCTTGGGTGTGGGGGGAGAGGAAAGAGAGAGAACAAACCGTGCATGTACTATGCATGTGCACAGTCACACAGATATACACACAAAAAAGTAAACAAAATTAATTTTAAAATCCTAATGTATCTTATCTCTAGAACATTCTTTTTTAAAATTACTATTATTATTTTCTTTATTTACATTTCAAATGCTATCCCAAAAGTTCCCTATACCCCGCCCCGCCCCTGCTCCCCTACCCACCCATTCCCACTACTCTACTTGGCCCTGGCCTTACCCTGTGCTGGGTCATATAAAGTTTACAAGACCAAGGGGCCTCTCTTCCCAATGATGGCCGGCTAGGCCATCTTCTGCTACATATGCAGCTAGAGACACGAGCTCAGGGGGTACTGGTTAGTTCATATTGTTGTTCCACCTACAGGATTGCAGCCCCCTTCAGCTCCTTGGGTACTTTCTCTAGCTC
>NC_034596.1:54306542-54316000 GCF_900095145.1 Mus pahari
CTCTTTGTATATATTGGATATTAGTCCTCTATCAGATTTAGGATTGGTAAAAATCCTTTCCCAATCTGTTGGTGGCTTTTTTCCCTTGTTGACAGTGTCTTTTGCCTTACAGAAGTTTTGCGATTTTATGAGTTCCCATTTGTCAATTCTTGATTTTACAGCACAAGCCATAGCTGTTCTGTTGAGAAATTTTTTCCCTGTGCCCATATCTTTGAGGCTTTTCCCAACTTTTTCCTCTATCAATTTCANTGTCTCTGGTTTTATATGGAGGTCTTTGATCCACTTAGACTTGAGCTTTGTACAAGGAGATAAGAATGGATCAATTCTCATTTTTTCACTTTCTACAGTATAGCTTACCATAATCACTCCAGCTCTTTAAAATTCACTTCCAGGAAGGGTTTTTTATTCTTTTGTTTGTTTGTTTGTTTTTGATTTTCAAGACAGAGTTTCTCTGTATAACTCTGGCTGCCCTGGAACTCAATCTTTAGACCAGGCTGGCCTCAAACTCAGAAATTCGCCTTCCTCTGCCTCCTGAGTGCTGGGATTAAAGGCGTGCGCCACCACACCTGGCCCAGGAAGGGTTTTGATGCTATATCAAATCTAGGTCATTTCCCATATATTTTCAACTACTATGTTAATTTGACTCAAGTGCATATTTCTCTTTTTCTTTTCCGTGAGACCCCTCACTTCTTTCATTGAAGATAGTTTTTTTTTTTCTCACATGATATCTCCTGATTAGCTTCCCCTTCCTCACTCCTACCAGTTCCTTCCCTCCTCCCTTCCCCCCAGCCTAGATCCTGTTCCATTCTGTTTCACATTAGAAAACAAACAGGATTCTAAGGGATAATAATAAAATGTAATAACAGAAAACAAAAATGATCACATAGAAGTCAGACAAGACAAAAAAGTAAAAAATAAATAAATAAAATGAAATTCATTCAAACACTGAAGAATACCATAAAGAACACTAAACTGGAAGCCATGAAATATATGCAGAAGACCTAGTTCACACTTGTGCAGGCCATGGGCATACCGCTTCAGTCTCTATGACTTCATATGAGCTTTGGCGAGCCTTCCATTTTTAACACTGTTTAACCTAAACTGTAGTCTTTCATTGTGCAGTGAGCTGTGTTATATATGTGAATTCTTATTCACGTGATGATATTAATGTGTGGTTTTTCTCCCCCTTAGGGACCCAGACATACTAGATTGAGTAGATGTTACTCTGGTGTGACAATTTACTACCAGGTGGTCTTTACTGAGTAATTAACCAAAGAGCACAGAAACATAAAATGGCACCATAGCTGTGACCACAAATGTGTACTGATATAGGAAATATGAATAAAAAGTGCATTTTAAAGTTGAATACGAAGTAAGAGGACCTCACAGAAATAGCAAAGACTTGGTGACTTGAGAGAATATCATGGAGTCACTATTTGCAGAATCAGCGTGACTCAGCCTCTGAAAACAGCTGTAAAACTCAGAAATAGCACAGAGTAGAGTCCAACCAAGCCTAAAGCTCTGGGACAGCGAGGTCCTGCCAGAGGCTGAGGACACACACAGGTGTGGAGGGGGGGTTAGGGGGAATGAGGTCTCCCAGGAGGTGTTTGCTGATTGGAGGATTGAGTTGCACAGCATTCTTTAGTTTGTGGCAATCCCTAGGCTGGGTTCCTAGAAACAGTTCAGGCTTAAATTAAGCAGCTCTAACGTGAGGGAAAACATTAAAAGTATCATAGTAACCATCGTATCACATACAATTTTCTTTCTAGACCACTGACTGATTTCTGAGAGGTTAAGACTCTTTAGAAAGCTCAGAGAATGAAACTCTGAGAAAGAGAAAGCCAAGAAAGTGTTGTTAGTCCTGTGGAACAAAAGAAGAGATAAACCAGAAGTCTAGTGAAGAGAAACACAGCATTTTACTTCCATCTTGAAATAGCTGTGCTCTGTGAGTGGAGCTAAATTAATTCTAAAGAGACCAGCCTGAACTGCAGGGAAGTGTCTGAGACGCATCCGCAGCAAATTTAAATCTCCTTAGACAATATCACCTAAAATCCCTACTGTTGTTCCACAGCCGGCATTTTTCATTCAATTAAGAATACCCAAGAATGACAGGAAATAAATTTCTCCACTAAAAGTCAAGAGAAAATAAAAGAGAAGCAGAAGTAGATCCAGGTACAAATATTGTGGCGCTCAGATGCACAAGGGCTGAGGGTGAAGGGTATAGCTCAGAAGGTACATACAGTATGTGTCTACTGGGCATGAAGTTCCGGGTTCAATGCAGAGCACATCGTAACTGGAGCACAGTGGCGCACATTGTAACACCAGCACTGGGGAGACAGAAGCCGGGGAATTAGGAGTTCAGAGTCATTCTCCCTACACAGAGAATTCGAGGCCAGACAGTGCTATCTAAGAGCCCACCTCAGAAATGTGTGTGTCAGGGCTAGAGAGATGACTCAGCAGCTAAGAGCATGTACAGCTCTTTCAGAGGACTTGAGTTCAGTTCCTAGCACCCACATTTGGTGTCATACATCTGCATGTAACTCTAGCTCCAGAGGACCTGATAAATCTGGCCTGTTGTGGGAGGAGCAAAAACGGAAAACAACCCCCCCCCCCCCGTTGTCCTGGAGAACCTGCTAGAATTGGAGGGAGGAGCTGAGACACTGAGGAGAAAAAAAAAAAAAAACCTTGAGCATTCCAGAGCTCACACTAAGTACATAGTAACAGTCCAGGCCACCTCTGGAGGGGTTTCAAGTATCTGTGCTATCTGTGCGCTGAAAATGACTAGGGTAACAATAAAAACTCATTCTCCTCAAATAATGATTGATTGGAGTAAGAGTCCACACTAAGATAGGGAGGAATCCATGTCTGAGATATTTAGCCAGGCTTTAATTTTCATTATATATAAAGTGTGACATTTATTGTTTGGAGAGATAGAAATACATCAAAAGAAAAAAAAAAGTACATGCAAAGAATGAAGTGAAGGGGTCAACGGGCCTGTCTCCAGAGACGACTAAGATGTTGAGAGTACCAGCAACTTGAGTTAGAGGGGGAAAAAAAATAAGGAAACAAATACAAGATAGTAAGACTAAGACGGAGAGCTGGCTTGTTAGAGAAACAGAAATCAGAAGCAACAAATATCACCTTTCAAGCTCTATGAGTAAAAAGACACCAACAACCTGGGGTGTTTTTTTTTGGGGGGGGGGCAGACTCCATTGGAATTGTGTGCCACAAGGAGTGACTCGGGACTACACAAAGAACGGGAGGGGTGGGGGTGGGGAAGAGGGGAGGAATGTGAGAGGAAGGGGAGGTGTGGGGGAGACAAGAAGAGAAAAGAAAAAGTCAGCTGGTGGGTTCAGAGGAGACATGCGGTAACTTGAGGGAAATGCTGGCATTGAGATGTCCACTATTTCCTGAAGCAAATGCTCAGTCTACAGCGTCTCATAGACTGATACCTGCCATCCAGGATCAGCTACCCTTTGCGCTCATTTTATCCTCTGTAAACAAGGGAAGGTTCTTCTCTCACCCAAGCTTGAAGTAACTATGTGTTCCTTCAACTTAACAGCAATGCTTTATTCTCTTAGCATTCCCTGGCTAAACTATCCTTCAGGAACCATGGCTTAGTTCCTAGCCAGACCTAGAATCTTCTAAGTACACCTCGCTTTTTTATTTTTCTTAACTAAGTCCCGTGGTCTTGTGGGGACCTGTACATTTTCATCCTGTGTGTTGCAACGTAAAAGGGCACTTTTCTTTTTTTATGGAGGGAACTCTTGTTTACTCAGTTATTACTGTGGAACTTCAGCCTCGAGAGAGGAGGTCTTGTTTGTATTCACTGAAAGCTTTTATTCTGAATATTAGGCTAGAAATGATGTGCCAGCCCTGACAAGAGCTGACCAAAAGAGACCTGGAGGTTCGTTTAAAAAATATAAAATAGTAGTATGGTCAAGACCTGTGATCTTTGATAAATTAATTAAGGCGAGATTGCGGGTAGAGTAATGGGGACCGTTGACAAGAACACACTAATTAATTGCAGGTACATGACGAGTGACTCAGGGGTGAAAAGGATTATTGTTCATGAATGACTCAGACAATAAAAATATATGAAAATTTAAGGAAGCCTTGTTCTTGAAGAATGCTTTTATTTAAATATGTGGACTATCCATCAAGTACCATGTAGACAAGTATAGAAGTCAATTGAAGTTCTTGTTTTAAAAATGAGAATGAGGCCAGGCGTGGTGGCGCACGCCTTTAATCCCAGCACTCGGGAGGCAGAGGCATGCGGATTTCTGAGTTTGAGGCCAGCCTGGTCTACAAAGTGAGTTCCAGGACAGCCAGNGCTATACAGAGAAACCCTGTCTCAAAAAAAAAAAAAAAAAAAAATGAACTGTCAGCCAGTGGCAGCTGTGGTGGCACAAGCCATGAAACAAAAGACCTTGCCAGTGTCCCCTGGCAGAGACCATGAATGTGTTGGGTTTGTTACTTGTTGAAAGTAAGAGAGGCCACACATCAAGGGAACTGGGCGTTTCCATTTCAGGTTATGAACACAGGATCATGGTTTGTGGTAGGTGACTGGTGGAAAGTTCAGAACATAAACTTTGAGTTGGAAACTGTTGGGATGCGGGGGTTGGGTATCTTCCTAAACCTTACTTTGAAAAAGAAAAATCAAAAATGAAGCTGAGCTGGGCAGTGGTGGCACACGCCTTTAATCCCAGCACTCGGGAGGCAGAGGCAGGTGGATTTCTGAGTTCAAGGCCAGCCTGGTCTACAGAGTGAGTTCCAGGACAGCCAGAACTATACAGAGAAACCCTGTCTCAAACAAACAAGCAAACAAAGAAGCAGAAAACTATAATTTGCAAAGAATAGGTAATTCTGTTATGTGGGGTGGTGGAATGTTTACTATACTGTGGTTTCCCCAGATACCTCGCTCCTATGTGGGCTTAGACAAAAACTACAAAGTGGTCTTGTTTTTGTATGAGTCTTAGTCTTCTGGTTACAGAGTGGCCTCATCTAGTACTGGTGCTTAGTAAAATCATTGGTTACATAAGTTGCCCCTAGAGAGGAGACAGAACTCCCCTACCAGATCTAATGAAGTTTATATTGATATAGGAGTAGAAATAGAAACTTAAAACAGGTACCTTGGAGAGACAGATCATAGGTGAAATCATCCTCTATATTAAGATCCTAACTAGAATGGGAGATGAAAAAAGTGCAGAGGTTTATGTCGGCTAAAAAACTGTTTGCTGTTTCCACAATGATGCTGTCTTTTACTAAGTTGACTGTTGTATTAAATTACAAAGAGTCACTTTTGCTGTGTATCATGAATTTGCCAAGGATTT
Organism: Mus pahari; assembly: GCF_900095145.1. Taxonomy (NCBI): domain Eukaryota; kingdom Metazoa; phylum Chordata; class Mammalia; order Rodentia; family Muridae; genus Mus; species Mus pahari. Next base: position 54,311,876 of record NC_034596.1, read on the forward strand.
AGGAGTGTGCATCCTTTAGCCTCTGAAAAATGGGATGAATGCCTTGCCATCCTTTTAAGAGTGATACAAATTCTCTTTCTCCAAATACTTATGCTAGTTTAAATACTACTCAGGACAAATAATTTGTAACCTTTATTTTTGGCTTTTGAGCTGCATCTCTCACAGAAAAACAAAAATTGTCATTTTCCAAAGCTAAATCATCAGCCAGGGATAATACCCATCCATAAGACAGAGTCATTCTGCATTCAGAGCAAGAACATCAACACTCACAGCCACCACCAGGAAAAAAAAAAAAAATGTGGACTCCCTAGTCCCTGGAATTCTGTTTACCTGTGTCTAAATTACTGGATACTTGTCTCATTTCTGGTATTAGGTGTGATAAAGAGACAACTCACTCAGCAGCCTCAGCAGCAGCAGCAGCAGCAGCAACAGATTCTGTGCATGCCACATAGCTCATGCTCTTGGAGCATCAAAAGGAGATGAAGCCTGATTAACCATTTTGAAACCTACCGGATGAGGAGAACTCCTTACAAAACAACTTTTATACGCTTTAATTAAAAACGTGTTCCGGCAGCTCAGAGCTGAATGGACTTCAGGGGGAGCAGGGCTGAGCTGGTTGCTATGACGACACCAAATCTTTTCCCGCCAGGCCCTTCCTCAATACATTGACTAGCTCTTCCCTCCTCCCTCCCCCCCCCCCCATGATATCTTTCACTCCCTGGGTCTGTCCCTAGGCTAGGGTGGCTATAGAAGGCTGAATGCCTCCTGATACCTCTGTGGCGGGACTCAGCCTTCTTTTTCTGGCTCTCCCTATTCCTAGTGACCTCTATGCTCTGTGTTCCTTTTAAAACAAGTTACTTCTTTGAGATTAAAAATACCTTGTTATTTTTTTTTTTAAGATTTATTTATTTATTATATGTAAGTACACTGTAGCCATATTCAGACACTCCAGAAGAGGGCGTCAGATCTTGTTACAGATGGTTATGAGCCACCATGTGGTTGCTGGGATTTGAACTCTGGACCTTCGGAAGAGCAGTCGGGTACTCTTACCCACTGAGCCATCTCACCAGCCCAAAATACCTTATTATTTTAATGACAATCGAGTAGTCACTGTTTACTACCCCTTGTTACAAATCCAATTTACCAAATCATGAGTATGGCTGAAAAAACTTTCATGGCATTCAACAGCATTTATATTTCAAGTCACCAGCTGGCTGCCTGTATCTAGAGGGGTGCTTTGCCCATGCCCAGTACACTTCTGTGTTGCTGAGGAGGCCCTAAAGAGAGGGGCTCTGTTCTACTCCATTAAAGCCAAATTATGCTTTCTCTTTCTAAAAAACAATTTTGTACATGTTTTAGCATTTGCCTGCATGTGTATTTGAGCACCGCACGGGTGCTAGGAACCAAACCCTGGTCATCTGCAAGAACAACACATGCTCTTTAACCCCAGACTCAAGTTGGTGCTTACCTTTAAAATCTCAGCTTATTTCACAAACAGCACCATCTGGTAACAATGTAAGAGCGGTCAGACATGGTGACACATGTCTATAATCTCAGTATGTATGTGTCTGAGGCAGGAGGATTGTGAGTTTGAGGCCATCCCAAGCTACAAAGTGAGACTACATCTCAAAAACTGCAAGTAAGAAGAACAGACTGTAAAATGTATGGTTAGAAGAAATGCTAAGGGCTAAGGCATGAGGCTGCCTTATTTTATCTTAGAAGGCTTTAAAGAATGTCTTCAGAATTGTGCTTGGCATGCAGGAAGTTCAATAGCATGTCACAGTTCCAGTGGAACAACCAAGAATTGGGTAGGACTGACCCCTCTTAGGCCTCAGCAGCCACCTTGAGGAACCTAGTGTCTTTGTATTTGTATACTCAGTGGGTGTCTATAGATTGTGATATTGCTCTACAGCTTTCTTAGGGTGCTCTTTGAATCGTCAGCGGCCTCCCAACCTTTCTCTTTGATTGTAAGTCCAGTGTAATGTCTCATCCATTCTGTTACATAGGATGAGCGAGGTGAACGGAACTGAGTGGAGACCATCTCTCAGCACTCCTCTTTCCCTCTACGACTCGATCATTCTCGTGTTCTGTTACGACTATGACTAGCACTGTGAACTATTTGTTGGATGAAACAAGCATTCCCCCTCTGTTTGCCTGACTCAGCAGAGATATTGCAACTCAAGAGTCAGGTATAGCCTGGCTCTGCTATGGCCCATTGGTCACTACTGTACAGAGAGGATGTGAACCTTTCCGTGTGTTTGGGGGGGGGGGTCTCTACAAACCATAGAGAAGTATTATCTCTCTCAAGAAGTTCCATAAAGCACTCCCGACTCTATAAAACTATGCCCGACCCTTAGCCTTGCAAACTTTATATGCCCCAGTACAGGAGAACACCAGGGCCAACACCAGGTAGGTAGGGGAGCAGGGTTGGGTGTGTGTGTGTGAGGGTATAGGGGACTTTCAGGATAGCATTTGAAATGTAAATGAAGAAAATATCTAATAAAAATTGAAATAAATAAATAAAACTATGCCTGATAAGCCACATGTAAATCTGAGTCACAAATATTAGGGAATGAAAGAGGGGTGGGGGGCATCCTATGACTGGCCAACATAAACCTTTCTTTAAAAAGAGATAGGCAACAATGACTAATGTTTGGTCGTTAATCTCATAAAGGGACTGCATCTGTTATCGAGAATAATGGTACCACTGAAGGGAATTTGCTATTTAACTTTCCTTTTCTCCTGTCAGTATATGGAGTTGGAAATCAATGGTTGTCTACATTATGGGTGTTTCCCTCTGTGGGATGTTCTGTCTGGATCAGGCTTAGGTGGGGACTAGAGAAAGTGCATTTAAATTGTCTAGATAATTGGAGACAAGGTTTCAGGTACCTAAAGCAAGTTAGAGATGATGAGAAAGTGCTCAAAAGAGGCACACTTGAAATATCAGTTGAGATTTCATTTTAATTTGGGAGAGAGATGGGGATTCCTTGGCAAAAGCGTCCTGTACCATCAATGTGGAGCTACTAATCATGTGCACAAACTCAAGAAGCACAAGTCGTCCATCCTTACTCTTTAGATCTATTCCAGATCAGGTTTGGAAGCATGGTGGGGCAGAAGTGATCTTATGGGACGAATGGACTGAAGACAGAATGGGTCTTTCCTGTTACTGTCTCCATGACTGAGTGGTTGATTTTCCAGGCCCAGTGTGCTTTGGGGCTGTGCTTTAGATAGTAGTAAATTCTCAGTTTTCCTGGAACGTCTTATGTCTTCTCCCTTGCCTAATCCTGCTCCATGGCTAAGAACATCTACATAGAAATTGGAATCTCTTTTGCTTAGTAATTCTTCCATCCTGTGATGGCTGGCTCATGTGAAGTCACATAATCCTGCCTGTGTGCTCTGGCACTAGACAAATTGTTTATGTGAGAAAACCACAGGGCTGTCCTGTTGCTTCTGCGGAAGGATCACAGCAGTCTCCCACATGTGCAAAATCCATGCCAGGATTCAAGGCGAAGGCTCAGCCTGCACTTTATGTTGCAAAGATAGTTTATTAAAGGTGACTGAAGGAAGCCATTTGCACCACATGCAAATGAGCCTGTCACCAAGATTCCGACTTAGTTTTAATACGTTAATAAAAAGAAGGGTGGGTTTCCAGAAGTCACTTTCTCTTTATAACCTCTAATGTCTGAAGTTTAAAACTCAGGTAGATGGAAGTCTGTCTTCCACTAGCAGCCTTTAGATGAAGATGTAGAACTCTCAGCTCTGCCTGTGCCATGCCTGCCTGGATACTGCCATGCTCCCACCTTGATGATAATGGACTGAACCTCTGAACCTGTAAGCCAGCTCCAATTAAATGTTGTTTTATTATTATTATTATTAAAACAAAACAAAACAAAACAAAAAACTCAGGTAGAAGATGGAAAATGAGCCAGGGGTAATCCACACCCTGGGAAGGCTGAATCAGGAGGATTGTGAACTCAGGAGGCCAGCCTAGGCTACAGGGCAAGACTTTGTCTTGAAAGTTGGAGAAAATTTTCGTGTGTGTGTGTGTGTGTGTGTGTGTGTGTGTGTGTGTGTGTGTGTGTTTATTTTCTTTATTTACATTTCAAATGCTATCCTGAAAGTTCC
>NC_034596.1:54317020-54336647 GCF_900095145.1 Mus pahari
CACACACACACACACACACACACACACGCACACGCGCGCAGCCAACAAATTGATAGTGTCTGTTTTAACTTTCATGCACTAGAAAAACAGAAAAGCAAAGCAATGTTGGAGAGTGCTGATGGGGCAGAGACCCCAGGAGAACCTCGCAGCAACGGGCACCTGCACCGGATCGTGGGCATTCTTCCAGGGAGGTAGTGGCCGCAGAAAACTTCTGCAGCCTGCTGCGGGGGGCATAGTGTTCAGCCACCCCGCCCTTGGTGTCCTTTTCTGGATACCTAGCACGAAAGCCAATGAGGAGCTCCTCAGCTGGGGGCTGGGAGGGATGGCTGCGCTCGGGGATGGGGGGCGGGGTGGGGGGGATGGAGCAGCACCGCCAGGACAGAGGAGGCCGGTAGCTAGGGCCCCTGGGCTGCCTCCTGCCCGGCGCGCCCCGGATGCCTGGAGCTGGCTGGTGGCCTCCGGAGGCCGCGGTGGAGCAGAGTAAACACGGCACTGCGGGGCCCGCCCCACCCCTGCCCGCTCCGGGTCCTGCAGCGCCGCAGAGCCCGCGACCCCGCCCTGGGGTGCCCCAGGCTGGACTGGCGGGCTGGGACCGCGCCCTAGTGCGGGTCCCTTGGAGCAAGCCTGGCTGTCCCACCCCGTCTGGCCGGTCCCCTTGGACGGGCTAGAGCCCTGCTTTGCTCTTTTCGTTGGCCAAGCACAATTGTGTTATTGGAGATAATGAATTCAATCCCCATCAAAGGGCATTAGGCTTGCCCGGGCCCTGGAGTTGCTGGTGCCTTTTTTTTTTTTTTTTTTTTTTTTTAACTAGAAATGAAAGGCTGAGTTGGAGAAAAAAAAATTCTCTGGGGGAGCCTTTCTCCTGATCGCTGCTTTTGAAGTGAAGGGGCCCGGGCATTGTTGTTCACCTCGTGGCCCATAAGGCTGAAGAAAGCCCGGGCTTTTGATGGGCTGAGAACCGCCTCTGCAATGAGCACTAAGGGCCGCAGGTCTGCGGGCAGCATATGTCTCAGGGCACCCGGGCCCCGTCTGGCGCGCAGGACCGTGGGCCTGGCGGGAAGGAGGCTCGTCCCAGAGGAGCTGGGACTGGACCCAAGGCCAACACCCCGAGGCGGGTCCCCTGGGGCCTGCCCAGGGCTGAGATCCAATTTGATGCCTCCTACGGATTTGGTGGAGTGGTGCAGGGGGTCCCTTAGAGCATCCTTTAGGAGCCAGAACCGCCCTTCCTACACGAGAAAGTAGAGGCCTTGGTGAGGGCCACAGATCCAGTTGATCAGAACCATTCTTTCTGCACCCTGGACCTCCAGCATGGTTGGCTGAGTCCGACTGCAAAGGTGTGCACCTCAAAAAGGGACCGCTGAGGGTTTTCCACGAGGAGTGACGGACACTCGACCCCAGGAGCGTGCAATTTTCTCATACAACCAGGAGGGCACTGGCTCACCTTTAAAAAAAACAACAAAACAAAACAAAACAAAAACAAAAACTTGTTGAAGGCATTTGTTTTCATTGCCTCAACGCGAACTGACTCCACCTGGATCCATCCTCTCACCCTTCCAACTCCCCCACCCCCTCCTCTGAACTCTTCGGTCCCAGGCTCGGCCACAGAAACCTTAGGGCTCCTTTCAGAGCCCTCCCTATCTGGGACCTCCTCCCTCTGCCCGAAGGATCCGGGTTATCCGCCCCATTAATATATTAGCCAGGCATAACACAAAGGAAGCGCGTGTCGGCAGAAGGCCTTGTGACTCCAGGGAGAGGCCAGGAAACCAGGACAATGCCCTGCCCACTACACCGCTCCGTGCAGACCCAGTCGGTGTATCCGCCTCTACCTGGAAAATGTTCATAACTGGACGTCTAGGCGTGAAGCTCAAAGCTCCTAGGTGGAACCCAAAGCTAAACAAATGTCCCACCAAAACGTCCCAGGCGCCTAGTTAGTGCAGAGAAAACCGGTGTTGGGGAGCACAGGAGACACAAGACACTTATTTCCTCCCTCCTGCGTAAAGGACCCTTAAAATTACATCTATAAACGAAGCAAACCTCCGCAGAGACCCTTACAGTCTTCTCATTCAATTGACGTTTTAAAAGTAACTTCTCGATGTCAGAGAAAGGGGGAAAAAAAGAAGGAAAAGGGAATCTCAGCTGAGGAGGTGATTAGACAAGCAATAGGGGAACAAACTTCAGAGGAGACAAAGAAGCACAGACTCCTACTTTGATTATTCCCAATTTCCAGGCAATGCTTTGGAGTGGAGGGGAGAATTTCCAGGTGATTTCTCTTAGGTTCAAGGGCTTCAGGCCTCCCCCACCCCTATGTGTAATCCTTAAGAGGAGTTTGGGAAGGTAGAAGGCGACCTTAAGAGTAGAACTTTGAATCTTGTTTTCCCCGGGTGTCCCTGGTCAGGTTCTGAGTCGGATTTCAATAGACTAGCGTCTCACCTGGATTCTAAAGTCCGGAACACAGCCCTTTCCTCCCCAGATTTTAAGGGATGATACCCTGCCTCGAAATTCCAAGTCGACTGCAGTTTTAGCGCACTCCAAAGTATCCCGAGGTAGCATTTCTAAGCCTCCGCTCGCCGGGCTGCAGAGGAAAAGTGGACTCTACTCTTTCGGTGTGTGATCTTAGCTCTAGCGATTGGAAAGATAGGGGGCAGGGGCAAGAAAGTCAGTAGGAGTGAGTGACTTCTCCCTTGGTAAGGTTTTAAAGTGTTTGGAATGAAAACGTGTTTTACAGGTGACAACTGAACTTCTAGGGTATTCTCCAATCCCACAATGTTGGAGGAAAAGGCTAGAGGAAAGGGGGCAGGGGTGCGGGTTGCAAAGCCAGCTGTGCAAAGTTCAATGAATGGAGCTGGCCTGGGAGGGAAAAAGAGAAATACCAATGGAATCATTATGTCCCAAAGTTAATTATTTGGAAGGAAGAGGGGACTTAAAGAAGTCTGTTGTTAAATGTATTTGGACACCCTAACTACTAATCTTAGGTAGAAATAAAGCTTTTTAATTTGACTACTTTTTAAAATGTTCTCTCTACGGGGTGGATTGATTCGAAGGATGTTCTGAGCTCTGCTATGCTATTTTTGGCCTTACATTCTTAGTCTCCTGGGACTCTTTTGAGGTGTAATTACACTTTCAATTTGGGTAAACTTTATACCTAAATTTCAACATAATTTGATTACCTATTTAGGTCAGGGTGGCTTGTAATAATCTCTTCTTGCACTCAATTATCTTGAATCAAGGGGCATTTTCTAACTGCATTTGGTTGTAAAACACATCCACAATTCAAGCAAATAGTTAAATTTCAAGACAATTTTTAAAAGTGTATTAAATACATACTACATAATTTAAGCAATTTTATTTTCAATGAGATTTTTTCACTCTTGACATATTGAAGTGTCACATTAAAATACATTATAGCTAAATGTTCTATGATATTACTGCTAAATCAACAGAAAGCCAATTGATCTTGGGGAAAGGTTAATTAATTTGGGCCACAGGTCTCCTACTTTCGTCTGCAATGAAAAGAATTTCTATTGATCACTGCAGGTTTTTTTTTTTTTGTAAAGAAACTTAATAAGTATTTTCCTGGAACTAAGATCAATATTTTAAATGCCAAAACAACAGAATTTTCTAATTTTATCATTCTTGGAATTCTCTCCTGTTGTGGTTCATTCAAAACGGTTAAACTCGAGAAAAAAAAATGTTTATCAGTTTCAGTGAAATCCGCCTTCTGAAAAAAAGAAAACAGAAGTTAAGAATTCACTAGCATATGCTTATTTTCATCGCTTATTGTTTCCCATCCATCTTTCTGAAGTGTGGGAGGCCACTAAAGGACAATAGAAATTGGATGTTATCTTTGAGATTTGAAGGTGATCTCGGCCGATCTCACAGAAATCCGGTTGAGCTGCCTTCTGCTTGGGAACGCTTCGGAGTTTCGCTGCGCTAAATAGAATTTCCTTAACTATCTTGGGCTCTTTTGTTTTGTTTTGTTTTGTTTTGTTTTGTTTTGTTTTGTTTTGTTTTGTTTTGAATCAAGGTTTAAAAGGGTTTCAGAGCTGAGCTTCCAAACACAAGGTGAAAGTCATTATTGAGGCTCCCCTCCCAGAAAGGCGTTGCACTCACTACTCAAAGGCCTTTCGGAGCTACTGTTTACTCCGCGGCGTGGAGGATCCCACGGTCCCTGGAGCTTTGCACTTGGGTCAGTTGGAAGCTTTCTCCCTCCTCGCTGCCCCCGCTTCCGGCCCCTCCCCCATCCCGAGCAAAATTCCAAACTAAATAAATGAATAAATAAAAAAATATATATATATAAAAACCCCTCAGCTTTGGGCGTTTACTGAGCCCTGGACATCCACTTTCTGGAGGATGAAGCAGCGGTGAAGAAATCAGGGGCCCGGGGACTAAAACGGGGTGGGGGCGGAGGATGCCCGGGTCGTTCGCTGGCGGCGCTCTCCGGAGGGTCCCTGCGCGCCGCTGGAAGCACAGATGTTTTCTTCCTGGCCCCGTTGCGGCGCCCTGGTCGGGCGATCCGGCGTTTGTGTGTCGGGGTTTCCGAGGAAGGGATTACGCAGCGGGAGTGACTCGGCCAGGCAGGCCGCGGGGTGGGCTTGAGACCAGGCGCCCGGCCTCCTTTGTTGACTTTTAGGTCTGTGGCTCAACAGAAGATTTATTCGCTAGGAGGGGAAAATGCCCAAACAATGAAGAACTAACTGCATTTGTCACCTCGGAATGCTTGCGCGGTCCGCTCTGCCCCTTCTGCCCCGGCAACCATCTGTCCGGGGGCCCCCAGCCTGCGTGCATCTATAGGCGCGCCTTGTCCCGAGGTGGCACAGAGCATAGATGCAGAACCCGGTGCGAAGCCCACGGGGCGGGAGCACAGCCCGCAGGCGCCTGTGAGCCAAGCAGGACTCGACCGCTCTGGCTTCCAGCATCCTGCATCTCCTGTCCTTAGGGCGGCCTAGACCACAGGCACCTCGCCTCTTCAAACCCAGAAAACTCCATGAAGACTCAAGGAGCAAGAACTAAGACCTGCACAAACCTGGAGGAGAAAGGGACTGCCCGAAGTTAGACTTTCGTTTCGGGGCAACGTGAAAAAAGCAAAGGCCGAAGATCACGCTTTTGTATTACATAAGAGTTTGAATTTGCTGGCATTTATTTACCCGTTGTATGTGTAACTGTTGAGATCGAAAGCTTTTTCGTCTTTGGGATACGCTTGACGTCCTTTAGAGGACCTGGAATTGAGTTTTGAAATTACTCACGCCAGCAATTTCTCTTTCCTCCTTTCATTAGTCGCAGAGAGCAAAGCAGGGATTTCTGGATTTTTCTCAAGTGGCTACGTGGCACCCCTTCTCTCATCTAGGGAGGTAATTACGCGATAATTAAGCGACTGGCAGGGCTCTTTTTATCTTGTCTGTAGTGTGGAGAGCGGTGATCACAGTACAGGCTGCCCAAGTTCAAGCCCTGGTGAGGGTGGAGTTCACACACGAGGGCTCAGGCAGGCCGGCCTCTGCTTCGGCTTGTGCCTGTTATTGTTGGTGTCAATCCGAACAAGTCTTACAAAGAAATAGGTGGACTGGAAAGTGAGCCTGCTATCAAAGGAGATTAATGATTTTGTGATCTCAAGCAACTACGGAGTGTGAAGCTGCATTTCAAAGCTTCTTACAAGGCAAACAAGCCATCAGCTTTAAATTCTTAGAAACAATATTTTAAAAATATCTTCACAAAACACAAAACAGCAGCTACCCTGAGATACTCACAACGCCCCCCCCCCCCCGCGCGCAGGAATGAATGAACTGCCTTCCTCCCCATCCTCCAAACCCACTATGATAGCTAAGTTTTGTTTCCCTGTTAAGGCCAGGGTCCAGAGCTTGTGGTAGTAGATAGATAACTTCATTTTAGCAGATGCAGTTGCTATTTTATTCTTATTCAAATATTTCTTGAATTAGAAAAATAGGGAATTGATCATTTAATTTCAAACCAGGAAAAAAAAAAGACTAAAAAGAGGCACTGAAAGTTTACCCCCCCCCAAAAAAAAGACCCTCAAGCAAACATTACCGGTAATGATTAAAAAAAAAAAAAAAACAAACCCAAAACACTCAGTTCTTGGAATAGTGTCAGGGTACTTACCTGCTTTAATTGAATTCCTTTTGCCACATTTTACTAGTTACACATTCATTTAAGTTGTAAATGCAACCATGCAATCATTTTATTTTAATTATATCCCTGTTTTTCCTTGATATTAAATTTCAGAATTTGAAAAAATATCCCATTCAGAAGACCTACTTTTGGATTCTAATTAAAGATCTATTTTGGATTTTAAGTGAAAGAGAAAAACAGAAATTCTTTGTCGTTAACATGTGATTTATTTAAATTCCTTAACTGCAAATGATCAGGAACATATTCCACAGATTAAAATCTTGTATTATTTTCGTTATTGAAATCAAAATATCTTAATTACAAATCACATCGATAAAAATTAACATCTTAATTTGTCATTTTAACCATCACTTAAAGGAATTTCAGCTGTAAAGAAAAGGAGTAAACCATGCAATAAATTAACATTGAGAAGGCAAAGAGGAATAATAATGAAACCCGTTTGTCTAAAACTAACACCACGTCCAACTGTGGAAAGTGCATTAACACTGGATGAGCCAAGAATAGGATGGCAAGAACTAAAATGGCCACAATTGGGATTTTGGAATTCGGGACCAAATTTTGAAATGCATTTCTTATAACTTCTCTCTCAATAGTATGGTACTTCCTTTTTTCCCCTGGGGTGGGGGGAAATCCTTTAAATGGTATACATACACAAAAGCTAATTTTATACATGTGACCTCAGAATGATATGACCGTGATGGCTCTCTGAAAAACAATGAGCAGAATTAGGAGGAAGGCAGTTCCTGAAGAACTGGATTTCCAGGGTAGGTGGGTAGAGAGTGCAAGTGTGGAGAGGCATCCTTGTAACTCGGTCATTCAGGCAATTTTTGAAAATGTAGCATGTCTATCACCTAGCTATTACCTCTACGTGTTATGCAAAAGTGAACGAGGTCTTCATATCTGGGCATGATATTAAGTCCATAGACATATATATGCATTTCACTTAAGGATGTCCGATATATGAATGCATCCGTGATGTAAGGTGAAAACAAACCGCTCCACTGTGCATAACCGGTTTATACCTTCCTGCATAAAGGCAGCACTGCCTTTCAATACTCTCAAGAGCCGCTGCTACTGTCTACTTGGTTTCTTTACCATTTCCATCTTTACTGAGTTAAGAGTATTGACACAGACCTGTAAACTCGTGTGGTGGGCCTAACAACGACAACAACAACAAAAAAAAAGAGCACGAACAAATATTTTACAAACTTGACCATCTTCTTTTTAAATAAGCCCTGCATGGACTAGAATGTGTCCACAGGGAAAGGAGTGAAAGGGAGGAAGGGGAGGAAAATTTTTTATATATACATTTGTGGATCATTAAATGTTGCCAGAAAATAAAATGTTGCTATGGAGTCGGTAGTATTTGTAGTAATACACACAATGAGAGTTGAATACAATAATAAAGTAACAGTCCTTTGAACTGGGGAAAATTGTGCATGAAAAATAAAACTATTTGGAATTTTATTATGTGGTTGGTTTGGTGTGTGTGTGTGTGTGTGTGGTTTTGTTTGTTTGCTGTTGGTTTTTCTCTCCTGCTACCAGGTTGGCCATGCAGACAAAACCCTCAGTTCTGGGAGCTAGGAAGTATTTAGCACGGGTCTGGAATACACACCTTGGTAGTAGGCTGGCTCCAGGGCTGAGGGCTCGATGGGGCTCCTCGTGGCCACTGAGGCGCTGCCAAGGGGCAGACTGGCGGGCAAGGTAGCGCCATAAGGAGAGTACTGCAGTGCCTGCTCGTATGCCTTGAAGTCCAGCTTGTGCTGCTGCTCGGAGGAGGACATGAGGTTGTTGATGGAGAAGGGGTGATTAAAGGAGTAGTGGGGGTCCCCTTTCAGATGCAGCTGAGATTCGTGGGGCGCCAGGCCGTGAGCCGGGTGAGAGGGGGGTACAGATGCCAGCGCCCCTGGCCCGGAGCTTATGGGGGGCGCAGATGAAGACGCTGGAGACTTCAACTCCGAAGCGCCCCCTGTCGCCGTGGCCCCGCTGTGGTCCAGAGTCTGGGGGCTGGCGGCGGGCCCGGGGGCCGGCGCGCCCTCTAGCTGGCTAGCCTTTCCGTGCACACCCCGGTGAAGGGGTGACTCGGCGCTGGGGTTCCCCTGGCCTGAGGGGTCCTTGCGGCTTTCTGGGCCCCCCTTGGAGCCGCCGCCCCCGCTCCCACCTCCGGCCCCCGGCTGCTTCTCACACTTGAAGCGCTTTTGGCGGCGCAAGTAGCAGCCGTTCTCGAACATGTTGCCGGAGTCCGGGTGCAGCGTCCAGTAGGAGCCCTTGCCCGGCTTGTCCGGGGATCGTGCCACCTTGACGAAACAATCGTTGAAGGACAGCGAGTGGCGGATGGAGTTCTGCCAGCGCTGCTGGTTCTGACGGTAATAGGGGAAGAGGTCCATGATCCACTGGTAGATCTCGCTCAGCGTGAGCATCTTGCTGGGCGCCTGCTGGATGGCCATGGTGATGAGCGAGATGTAGGAGTAAGGCGGCTTGGCGTGAGGGTAGCTGCGCTTGAACGTCTTGGCGTCGCCGCCGCCCCCCGCGCGGCTGCGGCCCAGGTTGGATGGCGCGTACGCCATGGGACTCATGCACGGGTTCATGGCGGCCGCGTAGGGACCCAGGCCGTTCATGGAGGCGGCGGGCTGCGCGCCCATGGAACCCATGCCTCCCGGGCTCAGCGCCGTACCCATGGCCGTGACGCCCGCCGCAGTCATGCTGTTCATGGCGCCTGCAGAGCCCCCGGGCATGCCGGCCACAGCACCGGGACTCAGGCCCGCCCCCAAGCCCGTGTTGGCGTAGGACATGTTGAAGGAAGCCGGGGTCATGTTGCCGCTCGTGGTCATGGTGTTCATGGTCATGTAGGTGTTCATGGAGTTCATAGAGCCCAGGCCGGAGTTCATGTTGCTGACAGGGACAGAGGAGTAGGCCTGGAGCGGAGAGGGAAGAGGCCCCGAAGGGCGGGGTTAGTAGTGTGCCCCAGAGTTTGGCTGGCCCGGGGTGAGTCCAGGGCGAACTAACAGCATTTCTGCAAAGGTCCGGAAGTCCCCAACCAGGGCAAACTGTTAGGCGCCCTTCCCTAACCACGCAAAGATGGCTTACACAGCGGGGGCGTTGGGGGAATCCTAGCGCTGCAAGCAGAAAGATTAATGCTCACAGAAAATATGTCCCCGGGAAGATGCATAATCGCCTTACAAGCCTGGATCAGGGGCTGGCTTTTGAGGTCCCTTCATTTCATGCAAGGCAGGCTAGATCCAAGGATCCAACCCCAGACCAGCCGAGACAACTTGCCTTTCGGCCTGGTCAATTTTGAAATTCCGAAAATAGAATTTATGTCGGAGCCCTTGCTTCTTCACTTCACCCACACAGGCCTGCTTGGGTGATCAACCGGGCACCAGCTAGGCACCCACCCTGCGGAGGGCTGGCAGGCACTGCTGATCGCACAGCGGGATGCATCGTGCTGACTGCTGTTAAACTCTCACCCATATTGGCCTATTTGTCAATATGACCCTCCCTCTGTCCCAATTACTTATCTCCCAGCAACTGGCTTTGTCTTAAGAGTTGGTGCCAAAGATGACTTTCTGTTATTATATTTAGAAATAATGCTTTCCACCTACTTGTAACAATGGTAATATTTTTAAAAAGAAGCAAACTTATCAGTTAAATAAAGTTCTGGAAAAAAATAAAATGAAAAAAAAAAAAAGCTGCACACCAGAACAACGTGGCGCATATAATTAACTTTAGCGTGACTTTACATGTACAGCTCTTCACGCTATACAAAACCTCCCGTTAATTCTGTTACCTGTTTGTAGTCCTCTGGCAATTGCAAACTTTCGTAACACAGTTTACACACACACACACACACACACACACACACACACCCTGTAACTGATAGTTGCTGCTGCTCACACCAAAGCCTAGGCTTTGTAACTATACGAGTGGTTCGGACCAATTTAAAATTCCCAAGTGAAACTCTACTTACTTTCTCTTAATGCTATTCTGCTTCCTAATTCTCAGCTTTGAGATGTAAGAAAGCTCTTTCCGTGGGGGTCTTCTCTGGTGTGCCGAGGTGACTGCATCAAAATTAAACCCCTGAAAGTGGTCTGCGCTCCTACTAAAAGTCATCAGTAAGCGAAATCTCCATCAATAGCAGTCGAGAGAATAACTAGGTGGCTAAAAAACAGAGTCCTGACATATAACTGCTTATCTGGTAATCTAACAGAAAATATTGACGTCCCTAAATTTATATTCCTCAGCAAATGTAACTCCATGTGAAAGCATAAGAGATGGATAGATTTCAAAAAGAAGACTCAAAAAGATATGGTTCCCAAAGAAACACAGAAGCTAATAAATAAATCGCCGCGAAGGTCTTTTCGGGCTCTGTACTTTTCTGTACAGATCTTAAAGTACTTTGGGATTTATTTCTAGCCCTCTCTCCAAGATCGCACGAGGCTTTCTCAGTAAGCGCTTTCGATAACGGTAATTACACTTTTGAAGGTAATCGGCAGCTGTTTCTAGAAAATACTTTTAATAGGTAGTGGCCCTGCCTGTACCTGATTTTCCTCGCAATGCTTTTGTGCACAATGTAAAATAAACCCAGTGAACATGCCACCAAGGGGACAATGAAGAGAAACAGGTTCTTGGCCCCGAGTTCTGGAAAAAGATTCTGTTCGCACTAGCGCCACCCAGCGGTCCTAGAAACGAACGAATAGACACTTCTACAAACGGCTTTTGAAGAATAAGTTTTAGAAAATTTAGAAATCATTCATTACGAAAAACTCCAACTTCTGCAGCAGATCATTTTTATCCAAAGACGTCGGCTAATTACATGGTGTGACCGAGAGGCCTCCCGGTAAGCGAGCACCGACTCTCTTAGTTGTTCTTTACTCAAGCCAGAGCCCGCCCGCCAGTCCGCGGCTCCCGGGGCCAGGCTCCAGCCCGGGCTCTCTACCAGGCAAAGACAAGTGCTTCCCTCCCGGAGCCGGTGTTTTCAAAGCCCAGAGTTTCCCAAAACTCTCCGCTCGTTGCAAGAGCCAGGACCCAGCGGGCAGCGGGCTGGTCGAGAGGTCGGGTGGGGGCCACACTGGGAGCCGCGCCTCGGGCGAGCCGCCCCCACCCCGCCCGCCCCAGTCCGGGCAGGAGCCCACCTCGCCCGGGTCTCCCCGGACACCGACTCTGGGGACGTCCCGCCGCCTCCCCGCCTCTTACCTCCTGCGTGTCCGCGTAGTAGCTGTTCCAGTCGTTGCTCTCATGCCCTTCCATCTTCACAGTCCCTAACATCCTGGAGCCAGCCCGGCAGACACAACCATCCAACCCCGTGCGGAGCGACGGGAGGGTGCGCTGCTCGGGGCGGGGGAGGGGCGCGGAGCCGCTGCGGTCACCGGAGCGCTCGAGGGCCCAGCGCCACCCGGGCGAGGAGGAAGCCCGGCGCTGCGGGGCGCGGCGTGCGCGGCGGCGGCGCGGCGGGAGGGGGCAGCGCCGGGGACAGGAGGCGGCCGCGGAGCGCGGCGCCCGGCAGCGCCTCCGCGGGAAGTGAGCGGGCGGCCTGTGCGAAGCGAGTGCAGTTGAGCTGATGTGGATCTTACGTCGCCGGAGTGCCCACCTCCTCGTCCTCTCCCCATTTGTCCGCCGCACAAAGACGCTCGCACCTACAAAGCCCGAGGTGCACCTGTGAGGCGGCCGCCCGCCAGTCCAGCCGCCGCGCCTCCCGCCCCGCCGCGCCAGCGCCGCGCGCCCCCCGCGCCCCTCCCGCCATCCCCTCCCCCAAACCTGGCCCTCACTTTGTTTACAAAGCAGTATAATTGGTTTAAGCCTCGCGGCTAGGGAAAGAGGAAAATGGGGCGGGTGTGTGTGTGACCCCCTTTGGAAAAGGAAAAAAAGAAAAAGAAAGAAAGGGGGGAAAAAAGAAGAAAAAGAAAAATAGGCGGTGCCTGGAGGACAGGCCAGGGCCCTAGACCCGAGCTGTGCTGCCAGAGAAGGACCAGGGTTGTGGCGTCAGAGCTCCAGCGACAGGATCGTGCTCGCTGAATGACCCCGAGTTCCCTCCTAGAGGTGCTCACCACCCCCTGGACCTGACTACGACTCCGCTCTTGGTCCTTTTGGCTCCTTTGCTCCCCTCATCCCGATTCTTGACCCAAAGTTCAACCTTGGGAGACTACCCCCCACTTCCCGGCCTTCGGGGCTTGGAAAGGGGAAAAGCCCCACTTTTGCCTCGTCACTAGAAACCCAGTCATCTGAGTCAGCCGAGCAGAGTGACGTTAGGCCGACCTGGGCTCCTGGCTAGCAGAACGGAGGCGCTGCCACGAAACTCGTACCTGCGGCTAAGAGCAGGTGAGTCACAGCACCGTTTTATATTTTTATGACATAACTTTTTTTTTCCGCCTCAGTCCACTCCACTCCCCTTGTCATCTGTAGCGATCAGAAAGAGGAAGAAACTGAACGCAGATGTTTGTGTGATAAGGCAGGCGGATCCTAGTCAAGCCTGCCTCTCTCTGCCGGGCTCCTCCTCCTCCTCCCCCCCCCCCCTTCTACAGCCTCCGGGACCGAGCTGGAGGCGACCGTCTGGTTTCTGATAGAGAAAGGTCAGGGGGAGGGGACATCTCGCTAAACACCGGCATAAACTGGGAGTGTATGGGCCTGGGTGCTGGAACGCATCTGCCACGCTAAATGAGGTGCCAGCCTGAAGCTGGAGTCAGACCACAGTAGTGCCAGGTCGTCTCTGAGCTGGAAGAGCAGGGCTAGGGTATCAGACTCTCAAAAGGTCCTGGGTAACTGTGGAAAATTCTCCTCCACTCAAAGTCGCTCGCTTCCTTCCAGTTCTTCCCAGTTAGTGGCTTGCCCTGGAATCCAGCGGAAAGAGACTAACCAAAGAGATTAGGCTAGGCAGAGTGTGCGGTAGGTTTGGAGAAGGTGCTTGCCACCAATTGACTGCAAGTGTTCGTGGAGATGTATGTATACTACCTCTTGAGTTTCGAAGTAAATGTGACTGTGCGGCCCCTCCTGTGTGTTGCTCCAGTCTGTAAGTGTACTAGATTTCCATTAGAAACCACTGAGTAACTTTAAAGTCACCAAGAGACTAAAATATTCTTGTTTTGCAAAGCTGTTTTAAAGGTAATTAATCTCATGTGAAGGAATGTGTTTTCACTTGTCTTCCAAATAGATACTCTCTCCCCCCCCCCCACTCCGTGCTTTGTTCTTTTAAATCTTTCTTCCTTGAAATCTGGCAAGAGAATCAGGTTAAATCCTTGAACCAAATAAATCTCTTAGATCAGTAGGAGAGCAGAGTAGGTGAAGATGTGTAGTTAAGGAAATAAAAAAGATAAAAGCATTGGATTACAATTCCTTTTTGAACAAAAAGTGTGTGTGTGTGTGTGTGTGTGTGTGTGTGTAGACATCACATTATAAGCAAAGGAATGAGAGTGAAATTAAATCCTCCTGGAACACAACAAGGCTGACAAACCCTCCCCAACTGCAATTTGCCCCTGTGACTAGAAGTCACTCCCATCGACTGTGTAAATGTACCTGTGGATATGTGTCAGAAACTAATTCTTTTTGCAAAGTTCCCAGTGACAGCAGGATCTCCGTTTCATCTGTAAAACACAGGGATGCATAGCTTCCTCGGTCTGGTCCTGGGGACTTCCAGCAGGGCTAAGGAGCCCCCTTGTTCCTTCATGGTTGATTGTCTGATGCCCTCTTGCCTTTCTACAGCAGCTAGCATGACTTGGACGTTTCCTGTGGGTAGTAACAACTTAGTAATGGCTATATATAAGTGTATAACAAGTTGATGACTTTTGGGGGGGGGAGGCTCTGTCATGTGGAAGGAGTTAATTAAAATATCACAGGTCCTTTCAGCCCGGTTTCCAAATCTACTTTGCCCCCTTTTCAAGTCTACTTAAAAGGCCATTCAAAGCGTGAGACCACATTGAAGTTTCTCAAAAGCATCGTCAAAATCCGAGAGTGGTGTTACAGAATGGACTCTGCTCCCTTTAAAGCCTTGATCCGGGTGTTCTTGGGTTTGTGGCCCAACAACACAGCGCCTCCTGCATGTATGTTCCCGCAACACCGGCGGCGGGCTAGACTGGATTGAACCGGGGAAGGTGTCAGGCAGCAGGGACTTTGATTCAGAGTGGACCGAAGCCACGAAGAAGGAAAAGCGGTACTTCGGTTACTTCTTTGCATTAAGTGAAGGCCTTTGTGGACACTTAACAAATTCTGTTGGTGAAGTTGTTTAGTGCACCAAGAGACTAGTTTCCCCCCAGGTTAAAAAGTGAAACAGTGGGGTCACTTCCTTCTAAGTCTTTGACTTGGCAACCGCACCTCCCCCCAACCCCCCGTGGCGGCGGGAGGGAGGGGAAGCCAAGGGCTGTTGCCTTCGCTTTCTGGTTAGTTGGTGCCCAGATAAGGAGTCCAAGCATCCTAAACCTTGTTGTATCTAACATCTTTCCACCAGTAGGCCCCTATGCCATAGAAAACAGGGCACTTATACCTGTCTTCAGCTTGGGGAGAGGGGCCAGGGAGTGGGGGACTGAGAGAACAGAGAACACAAGAGAAGGGAACCACGTGGTCTCTTCTGCATGCCCAGACCGAACTTGCCCAGGGTCAGGATTGTGGGCCATAGCCTAGGTCGCCCTAAAGGCTAAAGTAAATTGAGAAAGCCAGGGCAGTCGGGAAGGCGGACTGCTCTGGTATTCCAGTCATTTTCAGCAGAGGAAGCAGCTCTGTCATGCCTGGAAGCTGATCCAGCTATGGTCTTCAGATCTATCTGCTCAATGCCCCACCAGTAGCACAAGGTCCCTTGACTGACTCTTCTGCCTTTGCCTACCCTTCCCAGAGTGACCTGGGAATCCCGCAGGTTATCACGGGACAGAAGGGCAAAAGGAATGTGGCATGAAAGGAGGACAAAAAGCCATAGGATCCTGAGACCAGCTGGTGCCTCTTCTGACGCTAGTGACCTTCGCTGTGTTGCTGAACTAAGACAGGGCGTAGGACTTTGAGCCTGGATCACCCCTCCCCCGTCCCCATAGTGCCCGCTGGAGTCTCTAGAGCGCTCCCTCCCTGGATCTCCCTAGTCTGTCCCCTTCCCTCGCTGACTCTACCTCCCATCTCCTCAGGGTTGTGGCCAGGTCAAGGCCGCTGTGGCCCCAGGCACGCTCGGTGCCGGGTGGTCCGAGTTCCTCCTCTGGGCCCCACCCCCTCACCAGATAAGAAGCTTAAGTCCTCCTCCTGCGGGGGGTGGGGGGAATTAGACTCGAAGCAACTAAGACTTGTGGTCTTTAACAGGGTTCAAAGCCAACTCAGACTGAGACCAGCTGAAGACTGCACCCAGAGACCTGAGCTGGAAGCATCCCTTTGCACTTGCTGTGCGGCGCCCTGAGGGTTCGAGGTGGGCAAGGCTGGGGAGGAAGCTTGGGTGCCTTCCCAGGGCGAAGCCCGCTCTGGTTACCCCTGGCCCGGCGGCCCTAACCAGCGAGTGCCACTACTACCCAAACAAGGCTGATATCAACTCAGGGCAAGCGTTCGGGTTCCCGCTCTTTCGCTGCTCCTCCTTTTCCCGTCTTCACACGATCCTTTAACTCTTTTTTTCTGCCATTAAATCTTCATGAAGGAATCAGTTCACCGCCTGCAAGAAGTCCAGTCTCCAGTAGGTGAGAGCCCTGGGGCCACCTGATAGGCCAAATCATCTACTGTTCTGGGCCCGCACACCTGTTCAGGTGTGCCTTTGCGCCACACATGTGCGCATTCAGGGCTTTCGGTTATTTTGTTTAAAACGAACAAAAAACAGGCATTGAGTTTATCGTTCTCTCGCTCCTTGAGCTGCCGCCAGGTTTCAGAAAGTCCCGGGGAGTCCGTGATCCAGGCTCGTCCGTCCGCAGCCGGATGTCTAAGCCGGAGCTGCTCCCCACCTGGCCTCGCCCGCGGGCGACAAAACCGTCAGTCTGGCCGTGAGAGAGCTTTACTTTGCCAAGATCAACTCACATTTTCATGTATTCAAATGAGAAATGTTGGGAAGAACTACTTGCCTCTGGGCAATCCACAGCCTTGGAAGGAAAAGTTAAGTCTCCCATCTTCCCTAGAGAAAAATTATTACCTGCATCCCTGCTGGAGCGCTCACTGTTCCTCTCCTGCACCTCCCGACCCCGGGCCACATCTGGATCCCCGCGGTCCTCTTGAGATGCTTGTCCTGAAAGTTAGCTACTGCTTCCATCAGCTGAGCTGGTTGGAAGATTTGCTCAGCCAGTCCCTATTTCCTAAGCTAGCCCCTCGAGGGCGGGAATAGGTGGAGCTCACTGGCCTTACTATTCCTCTAATTAAAACACAAGAGGGTTCTGAAGGAAGAATGGAAAAATGATCGTTTCATATAAAGAGCTGGAAAATAAAGTTTTTTCCAAGAACAGAAAAAAAAAGGGCCAGGGTGGCAGATATCCTACTGTGTACCACAGACTGAAGGAGGGCTTTCAGATCCCTGGCGTTTTCCAACTGCTGCCCTAGTGTGTGGTCCGGACTTGATCCTTCACAGGACAACAGTCCAGTCCACGCTAAGGGGAACTAGCCACGGAAGCTGAGGTCTCCGAAAAGTCAACGAATTTCACCTTTTGCTTCGAGGGTTGCAGCTTAAATGTAATCCTTCCCTACAGGCAGAAAGTAGCCAAATCTTTAGCTTCCTCCCGCTTGCAGCCATCCACCCCCTCCAATCCACAGGAGTGCCGCACTTTCTACACACCCAGAAGCTTTCTTTCCCACATCCTTCACCCTTCAGTACCCTCTGGTGGTTTAGCTTGGCTTATTCAAATGTGATTATCCTCACATTTACATAGTTCTATATAACTGATGACTTCGAAACAATCAACTAAACCATACCATTCATTTACAAAAACAATAAAAAGCATTTCATTTTCCCATTGTATTCGTGCCCTGTCCACCCCCTCTAATTTTGAGAGTAAGTAACAGACACAAGTAGGGTTTTTGTTTTTTTTTTCCTTTGCCCAAAAATATTGCTTGGTAGGTAATTTGGGCTTGCTGCTTCTGCTGTTTCCAGTAGCTATACTGGAGTACACTGGGGCTGTTTATTGTGGTGACACAGTTATTTGGACTTTTGGTGTTTTGTTTTGTTTCTTTTGTCTAATGGGTTACAGAGCCAGGCCTAGCTCATCTTGCTTTTTCCGTTCAGTTTGTTTTTGAAGAGGCAGCATTGTCCTTGGAGCCATTGGCTTAGGTGGGAATACTAGTGAGATCTGCAGGGACTGCCAGTATTTTCTGGAACGGCTGTGCTTCAGGCTCCATGGTGTTCCTGGCTCAGAATAAGGAAATATCTGCCCACTGTTGGACATTAGGAGTGGCAGCAAACCCATAGCAGCTCCCCAGAGTGAGAATTTAGGCTTTCCCCAACTGACAGAGCATTAGGCTTTAGCTCCATGTCTTGCTACAGGGACCTTCTCTGTCCTTAGCATCCCATACAACAAATTGTCCTCGCCCTATTCTTTCTTGTTTGTTTCCCCTCATGGTCAGGAGTAGCTCCCAGAATTTCATCTGAGGAGAGCCTGGAGCAGAGCTGACTAGCCCTGGGATTGGCCTGGCTGGCTTCAGGCAGGGGGAGGTTCCTGAATTTGGAAAAGGGATGCAGACTGGTCAGAGGGAGAAAGCCTCAGACCCTTAGCTTCGCGCCCCTTGAACCTGGGTCTCAAACTGATGGCTATCAGGTAATATCAAAACAAAATCCTCCCCTTCTCTAACTCCCTTGAACATGGATAGAATCATAGCGGATACAGGTAGGTCGATGTATGGCCCGAACAAATATTACACTTTTCCTCACTGTGAAAAGGCAGTGGCAACAGCATATATCAATAGAAGATATTGATTAAAAGTTAACCCCCATCAATTTCCCATCGTGCACAAACGTTTTACTCGGGAGCAGTACAGGAAAATGTTGGGGCTTAAATAATGTGTTTAAACTGGCAAATAAATAAAGGCGAAGAGATTTCCGAGGTTGAGGTTACACAGGATATAGAGCTTGCTTGCTGTTTGCTAGGTCCCACCCTGCACTGGCCTGGGCCTGGGGCTCTAAGGCTGCCTGACAGAGGTTGCTTAGTGACAGCCACCTTCAGGATCCTCCCTGGTTCCTTTTTCTCAGTGGGCCTTGGTAGAGGGAACAGGCCTGTTATCAGACATTGGCCTCCACACTCCCTCCACCCTTAGAATTCAAAGTATTGTGTTCTATCCATCTTCCCTGAGTCCTGTAATGACTTTTCTTCAAGAAACACCAATCACCAACCAGAGAGTCCTCAACTTAATTTTTCCTCACCAAATTTTATTTGCCATGCAAATAGGCATCGGGAAGTCGTTATGAGAGTGCACAGCTCTGTCTCCTCTTCTGAGGGTTCTCCCACTACCCGGACACATCTGGTGTTCTGTGTCCCCTCGAGGTATCTGTGCTGCTCAATCAAGAAAGAGCTGCTTGAAGCGTGGGTAGAGCCAGACTCACTATATACTGATAGGTCTAGCAGGTCTTGTTTTCCTGCAAATGTTTTTGAAGATGCAGTCAATTTGAGGGTTGTACTCAGCTTATTCAACTCCCCTCCTCTCACCAAGACAAAAAATACCTTCTATTGTGAATCTTGGATTCCATCTGACCTCCCTATGACCACCCCAACACCCCCTGCCGAGAGAAATGGTTTCAATAAATAAAGCCCAGTGATGGGGTTGAAGGTCAGTTTACACTGGAGCTGGGGCTTCTAAAACCCCTGCAGGTGCTGGAATGGAGATGAGGCAGGTCACCCTCAGAAGACACCAGGGAAGAACTGAGGGCTGGAGAGTAAGTGAGGAGATTCAGTCTGCTGTCTGAGGATCCTGCAGGGGTGAAGTCTGCTCATCCCAGGTCTGCTGGGATGCAGACAGTCACAGAGGTGGTACTTTCCTCCTCCAAATGAGGCTCTGGGTCAAGGTGCCTGGATTTGGCAGTGTGTGTGTGTGTGTGTGGGGGGGGAGAACAAAGCCTTGAGGACTGGTGTGACAAAGCCAGACCTGTTTCTATTCCAGGAATGAGGGACCCTTGTGAACCTGTGAGTGGAGTGACATAGGTAGATGAGAAGCACCCAGGTGGAAAGGGAAGTCCTAGGAGCATTGGTACCCGAAGATTTCCCTCTTTCCTGCTGAGTGATAAGCTTTGTGGTCCCTGTCTCCTGGTAAATCCCAAGCAAAATGTCTTCTGCTTTTCATGTTTCACTGTCACTACCATCAAAAGTGGCAACTGAAGCGAGAGAGAGAGAGAGAGAGAGAGAGAGAGAGAGAGAGAGAGAGAGACAGAGAGAGACAGAGAGAGAGAGACAGAGAGAGACACAGAGAGAGAGACACAGAGAGAGAGACACAGAGAGAGACAGAGAGAGAGAGACAGAGAGAGACACAGAGAGACAGAGAGACACACACAGAGAGAGACAGAGACAGAGAGAGAGACACACAGAGAGAGACAGACACACACACACACACACACAGAGAGAGAGAGAGAGAG
>NC_034596.1:54337557-54362432 GCF_900095145.1 Mus pahari
AAAAAAAAAAAAAAAAAGGTTTCTTCCTAGAAGTGTAAGTCCATCAGAAATGAAGCAGGAACCCTGGACTCACGGTGGATCCTTCAAATACTAAAGATTATAAATATTACCTTGTGTGTACAAAAGGCTTAGTGGGGTCCTAAAGCTTAATTAAGAAAAACAATACAGCGTGTGGAAAGAACAAACCACAAGAGGGTCTCCTCAGGCACAGACTCATCTGCTGGGTGAAGATTCATGAATGATTAACCCCTCCCACTGAGGGAATTTGGAAAGGCTGCAGTTCAGTTGTTGATAGAGGGGCTCTCATGAATAATGTCACACAAATTTCAGACAGTGCTTGGGTGGGCTAAGAGGGTCCTGTGTGCAGGCTCCAATAAGTTTTTGATTTCTGCTTCTCTGAGTAATCGGAATGGGGACAGATAAAATATTTCCCTTTACTGGAGAATAGAAAAACAACACATCTTCAAAGTTTATTAATTTTTCTTGGGTCAGTACTGGGGGAGGTGAGTGGAAGACACTGGGCCAGCACACAGTAAGTCTCCAGCAGTGACCGCTGGTTAAATGCAGGTTCTGTTTTTACAGCTTACTTGGGGAGAGCTGTTAGTTTTTCTAAGCACAAACCGGGCATTGGTTCTCTAAGCTCAATGTTTAGGCTACAAAGCCGGTACAACTGTCTTACATACCTACCTTCAGAAAAAAGAATGGTTCTGACCTCAAACTCAGTAAAATCCCCCCACTGCATTACCGTGCTTGGAACTATCTAATCCAAGCCGTTTGGAGGACTGCAGTGTACAGGGAATGCTAGATGTCAGCTCCTACCTCCAAGAAAAATAAACCTTTAACTCTCAGCCAAGTACACCTGCTTACGTGTATCTTTTCTTTTCAATGGGTCTCTTTACTCAGAGGTTTCCCTCTGCTCCATGCTTGCTATTTTTATCTTACCTAAGAACACTGAGCTCAGACCAGGCGCCAGACATCTGAGGCCCCCTGGGGAAGAGGTGGCTGGCTTGCTAGGGTCTGTTGTGAGAAGGACCTCAGAGTTCAAGATCTAGGGAAGGATTGGTCACCGGTGTTGTCGGAGAAGACTGGAGGCAGCCAGTCTAGGGTGAACCTTAGAGAGCAGAAACTGTCTCAGGGTATATGCATTTATTCCCGCGGGGGTGGGGTGGGGAGGATAACAGTATTGGAAACATTTGGGCAGAGGTTCTTCTGGCTGTTACCCCACGAAGCTGACTTCAGTGGGGGGTGCTATGTGGTTTTCCTGTCTTTTGGGTTCCCAGTTGGATTTGGCCAATGAGGGGCGATGGTTACTTCTGTGTCTTGGTCCTTCTCTCCTCTCCTGACTGGGAAGCCTCTCTTTCGGTTTAGCTCTCCTTGTGTTCCACTAACCCCTAATGTTTGTAAACATCGGGTGAGCCTCTCTAATTCCATCCACAGTCACACAAAGAATTCCTTGACTCTCTGTCTTTTTCCCCCCACGCTACTTCTTATTCCTTTGAGCAGCTAGTTGTTTCCTCTGCAGACCTGACAGGAGAGGAAAAGCAGTCCTCAGTTATTTCCCCTGTCATCCTTTTAATACTGTAACTCATTCTACCTGTTCCTTTTACTGTCTTGAGGTAGAGGCATGGGGCTCCTAGGGTGGTTGGCTTTGGAAGACAAGGCTGTCCCTGGGTCTAGCCTCAGAGCAAATTTGGAGATAATCTGCTTTATACCCATTGCTTGCATTTGGTGAATGCATTTTATATCTTCACTAAAACAATTACAGCCCCAACCAAATATTAATACTATCCAAGATTGTTCTGACCTTGGCTGCACTGACCTTGCTGTCAAGCAAGGATTGAGACTTTCGCTAAGTTGTATTAATATAACCAGACTGTGAACTAAGTATAGGAAGTGCGTTGCGCACTCACTTACATATTGAGAAAGACCTAGCACCTTTGGCTTCTTCATTTCCACAACATTTAGTACTATCTAGAGTTCACTTCTCTTTAGGCCTATGATTTGATAACAATTCAGTATTAAGTAATGCTAGGTTAGTGACATTATAAGTATTTCTTCATTGTGGAATGGGCCGTTCACACTTTTTTTAATCCTTGAAAAAAAAATTGAGCATTGGTCTACTTCTCATCTACAGAATTATTTTATGGTGCTAGGAATTGACCCTAGGGACTTGTGCATGCTTGATTAATGCTCTGTCACTGACCTATGCCTCACAGATTCATCTGTGATTTAGTTTCTGCCATAAATATTATAGATTTTCACCAGATTCTTATTTGCATCATAATTTTGTTTATTTAACAACATAGAGTTAGAACCTCATGGTTTCTGTGACTTAATGTTTACAAGTCTTCACTGCACTTGTGTGTGTATGTATGTGTGTGTGCATGTAGAATATAAAGATATACCTTTATTTTCCAAATCTTTTAAACTTTGGGCAAACTCTAATTATGAAGAACCTTGTATTCTGCCTGAAGAACTGCATTTGGACTTCCTTCTGTTGGGGTACTGGAGTTATGGAAGCTGAGATGTGATGGAAATGAGTGGTATTAGTTAGGGTTTACTGCTGTGAACAGAAACCATTACCAAGACAACTCTTATAAGGATGACATTGATTGGGGTTAGTTTACAGGTTCTAAGGTTCATTCTATTATCATCAAAGCATGAACATGGCAGCATATACACTGGAGGAACAGAGCGTTCCACCTTTTGGCTTCCAGGCAGCTAGGATGAAGGTCTTAAAGCCCATGCCCACCGTGACACACCTACTCCAACAAGGCTATACATCCTATTAGTGCTACTTCCTGGGCCAAGCATATACAAACCATCACATTCCACTCCCTGGCCCCCATAGGCTTGTTCAAACACATAAGTCTATGGGGACCATACCTACCCATAGCATAATGCAAAAATACATTTATCCCAACCTCTAAAGCCCCCACAACAGTCTCAACAATGTTAAAAGTCCAAAGTTCAAAGTCTCTTCGAAGATTCATCCAATCACTTAACTGTAATCCCCAAAGCAAGTCAGGAAACCAGCTGGGCAAACTCCAAACTCTGCATCTCCATATCTGATGTCAAAGCAGTCTTCAATCTTCAACTCCTTTTTCATCTTTGTTGACTGCAACAAACTTCTTTCTCCTGAGCTGGTTCTACTCTCTATTAGCAGCTTTTCTCAGCAGATAACTCACAGTTCTGGCATCTTGAACATCTTGGAGTCTCCAAGGCAACTTCAATGTTACAGCTTCTTATTTCAGTGTCTGGGACTGATGATCTTGTGGGCTCCTTCAAAGGGCTGGCATCATTTCTGCATCTCTGCTCTCTGTAGCACTCTAAGCTCAGATAGATTTCACTTCCCTGCCTCTGTTGTTCTTGGTGGTCATCCTATGGTACTGGCATCTCCAATACACTGGGGTCTTCTGTGGCAACTAGGCTTCACCAATAGCCTCTCATAGGCTCTTTTCATAGTGCAAAGCCTCAATTCCTTTGCATGACCCCTTCAGTCTGGGCTGTCAACTGCAATTGGGGCTACATCTTCACCAGTGGCCTTCCATGGCCTCTCACAGTGCCAAGTCTCAGCTGCTCTTCATGACCCCTTCATGTCTTCAAAACCAGTAACACCTGGGTGACTCTTACACATTACCAAGTCCAGCTGCAGCAGGAGGTACATAACTTTGGCTATCTCTGGAAGACAGCTTCTTTGAGCTCTCAGAAAACACTTTCTCAGGAGATTTCACCTCAGTGATGCTGATCTCTTCTTAATTACCACTAATTTCTTAGTTCCAGCTAACCAGCATCAATTTTCCTAGTAGTCCCTTCTATTCTTGACTCTAAAGCCAGATCCAAATGGCTCAAAGTGCCAAGTTCTGCTGCTTGCTGAGGTTGGAACAACTCCCCACACTTTCTACTACTTTATCACTTTCTGATTTTCAACTCCTCCACTGCCTAAGCTTGGCTGTCCTGGAACCTGCTCTGGAGATTGACCCTGAACTCAGAGATCTGCATGGCTCTGTCTCCTGAATGCTGGGATTAAAGGTGTGCATCACCACGCCTGGATTTAAGCTTTTCTTCACCTAGAACCTTCTCTGTTCTAGGCTGGCCTTGAACTCAGAGAACTACTTGCCTTTGCCTCCTAGGATTAAAGGCTTGTACTACCATGCCTGGACCTAAATTAAGCTAACCCCAAAGTCACCATTCCCTTAATTCAATTTAATATACGTGCACACAGGAGTCAACTCCATTTCACTTCCTGGCGACCCTTTATATTTTTCCTTTGTAAGCTTGCTCTTCATGAGCAAGAAGACTGGCTTCCAGGCAGCTAGTATGAGGGTCTCAAAGCCCACACCCACAATGACACACCTACTCCAGCGAGGCTACACTTCCTAATAGTGCCACTCCCTGGACCAAGCACATGCAAACTATCATGTGAGTTACCATTATTTCTCGTGTATGAACCAGAGGTGACTCCAAAAGTCATGACAAGAGACATTGCTGAATCACAAGGATTTGGTAATGTCATAGAATTTCATTGCCTGCTTGAATAATTTTATTCTGCTTTGCTGAGTCAAATTCCTTCTCTTTTAGATAAATCCACATTTATTTTAGTTTGAAATGCCACAGAATGAATATGAAATGGCTTGGATTTTAGATCAATAACCAACATCACTGTGGTTATTTAAATGAGAGTGGCCCTGAAAGCTCAGATACTTGAATTCTTGGTCCCCAGTTGGTAGAACTGTTTTGGGAGGTGTCTCCTTGTTGCAGAAGGTGTGTCCCTGGATGTTCCAAAGCGCCGGCTAGATCCAGGGTCCGTCTCTGTCTTGCTCAGTCTCTAACCTGTGGATGAGATATAAACTCTCAGCTATTTCTCCAGCGCCACAGCTGTCTGCCTGCTGCCATGTTCCTTACCATGATGGTCATAGCCTCACTCTCTGAAGCTGTGAGGAAGCCCTCAAATAAATGCTTTCTTTTATATATTGCCTTGATCACGATATCTTTTCAGTAATATAAAAGTAACTATGACAAAATAACTAACTTTCCTACCTTTCTGTCCATCTTTCTTTTGGTAAAAGTGGACTTGGAATAGACATTCCTAGCACAGGACCAGCTAAGGACCTCCAGTGAAACTTGTGTCTCTTTGAACATCAGTGCCTTATTTATTAAATGAAAATAATAGTACTTAGCTCATGGATTGTGTTTTCTCACCTTCTGACCACCTGAATACTTGGGAAGCGAGGATACAGAGATGGTAAGCACAGAAAGGTGCTTCACTGTTGCCCTAAAGGAGTTACTTCCATGCCCACAGTGAAGTCATCCTCATGGAGCAGACCCAGGGCATTTGGACTTATGTGACCAGTGTGATGGAGCCTCAGGGATGCTGAGCTGTTTTCTGCAGAGTACTTTCCGTTTGTGAGCACTCAGCAATCACTTTGAATGTGTCCTGTGAGGCAGTGAAACAAACCTGCAAGGTAAAATTATTATCCCATCGCGAGGGATGAGGATGAAGAAACACACAGCTTACTTGGAGGTTTCTCTCCCAAGTTCTGGGAACGCCCAAGAACACTCACGTGATTGGGCTGCTCTGGGTTCGACTCACCTAGTCGGGGAGATCAGAGCATTCATTCTTCTCGCCTAGCATCTGGCAACTTGGGGTAGCTTCCTTCCAGGGTCTGGGACTTCATCAAGGATCTTTAGAAGTGCTCATCTGGGATGATTTTTGAAGTCCCTTGAGCATTTGAAGTGGGCAGGTTGGTAGAGAGTAGAAGGGTAGTAAGCATTTGAGAGTCTAAATGGCAGGAAGTACACAAAGCGCTTCAATTCACACTGTTGAGTTGCCTTTTCTTATTATTTTCTTCCTTTAAAAGTAAGTGAAGAAATCAGAATATGAAGCTTATTTAACACACACACACACACACACACACACACACACACACACACACACACACACACCCAAACACAAGAGCTACCAACTAATCTAAAAACAGAATATTANAGTAAGTGAAGAAATCAGAATATGAAGCTTATTTCACACACACACACACACACACACACACACACACACACACACACATACACACACACACACCCAAGAGCTACCAACTAATCTAAAAACAGAATATTACAACCCCACCTCTAGGCTCACTTATTTGAGGTCACTTTCTCTCTCCCAAGATGACCACTGTTTTAGGGATTCCATTGCTGTGATGAAACACCACAACTAAAGCAACTTGGGAGGAAAGGATTCATTTGGTTTACTCTTCCACATCACTGATCATCATAAAAGGAAGTCAGGACTGGAGCCCAAACAGGACAGGAACCTGGGGTCAGGAGCTGATGCAGAAGCCACGGAGGGGTGCTGCTTACTGACCTGCTCATCCTGGCTTGTTCAGCCTTCTTTCTTGTAGAACCCAGGGCCACCAGCCTAAGTGCCACCCTCCCACATCAAACACTAATTAAGAAAATGCCCTAGGGACTGGAGAGATGGCTCAGCGGTTAAGAGCACTGACTGCTCTTCCTGAGGTCCTGATTTCAACTCCCAGCAACCACATGGTGGCTCACAACCATCTATAACGGNATCTGATGCCCTCTTCTGGTGTGTCTGAAGATAGCTACAGTGTACTCACATACATAAAATAAAATAAAATAAAATAAATAAATATTAAAAAAAGAAAATGCTAGATAATGCTACATAACTTATAAGAAAGAAAAAAGAAAAAGAAAATGCCCCACAGGCTGCAGCCAGCCCTGTCTCTTGGAAGCATTTCTCAACTGAGCCTTTCTCCTCTCCAGTGACTCTAGCTTGTGTCAGGTAGACATAAAACAAGCCCAGCACAGTGACTATGCAGGCTCACATGGAGACTACTTTTTTTTTTTTTTTTTTTTTTTTTTTGGTTATTTGTAATACGTCAACTGAGTGTGCTTCTGTAAGTGTCTGTTTATGCTTTTCTGGAATTTGAGCTCTATATAGTGGACTCAGATAACATGGGGCAGTCTGTCTAGCTTCTTTGCCCCCACATTGCATGTGTGAGAGATTCTGTGTTGATGTCCTCCAATGTGGAACTTGATTCATTTCCTTTGTCTAATCTGCTGTGATTTATGACCAGACATTTTGTGAACTTTGCTTTTAATGGACATTTAGGTTGTTTTCAGTTTTTAGACAGATAGACAAAATGGCTAAGTTTTTAAAAATACACATATAAATGGTAACAATTTGCACTTTTCCTTAAAACATGTATATATTCTTGTATGAGCCTGTTGCTGTACTTAGCAAAACTGGTGAATATTAAGTATGTGTACATTCAACTTTAAGAGATAAGGCCAATTGTTTCTTAGATCATATCAGAAAAACTGAATATTGCAGAATTTAAGCTTATTCTCTGTGTCCCAGAAACTTGAATCTCATGCCTCAGAGTTCAAATTTCTCTATAGGCGAGTTCATGGTGAGCAACGTGGCAGTACACTGACAGGTAATATAGACACACTCCTTTAAAAACAAATGATTGTATGTC
This sequence comes from Mus pahari, assembly GCF_900095145.1. Lineage (NCBI taxonomy): Eukaryota > Metazoa > Chordata > Mammalia > Rodentia > Muridae > Mus > Mus pahari. The sequence goes on from NC_034596.1 coordinate 54,345,063, forward strand.
TGTATAAGGAAAGGTGTTATAAATGGCTCATTAAGCTAGGCGGTTGGCCATTCTGGGAAAAGCAGCTGTTGTAGGTGATGTGTGACCGCGTTTCCTCTGGGGACCCGTTTCCACCATCCGTTGAACTGAGACCTCTCATGAAGAGTTTAAGCTGCTGGAACCAGGGCCTGGAACTGATTTCTGGACACGAAGCCTTAGGCAATCCACTGTGACAGGGGTTGGGAGTGGAGCATATGCGGAGCTCAAGTGTTGGAACCTCCTCGAGGCGAGGCTTGTTGCTAAGCAACAAGGGAGCCAGTCCTTTCTTCCCCATTTAGCTGGTAGAGCGGCCTGGGCCTACTTGGGTGTTGGCAGTCTCTGGGTTATCTGGTCCTTCATCACCAGCTAGGAGAAGTTCTGGGCTTCCTGAACCAGCCAGGTAAGCAGAGGCTGTGGACAGGGTGCAGTAAATTCCCTTGGACTCTGGCAAGACGCTGATAATTGGCTGAGCTAGTGTTCCCGCCTTCTCATCCACTTGGGTGGGTTCCCGTTTCACAAAAGTCAGGGTCAAATCCAGGGTTGACGCGTGATCGAGGCTGGAGTAGTTGACGGGCTTCTGTAGACTATAAGCTTGAGCTAAAGGAACGTTTCTTTGGGTGAAACGGGCATGGATTGAAGAAGCTCTGGAGAACTTCCAGTAGAAGTAGGTAGACTAGGCTTCGGGGAATTGCGAAAAGGCGGCGGGTGGGGTGGAGTGGGGGGGGGGATAGATGGAAATGAGGGTGAGGAATTAAGATAGCTGTGGGGAAGGTAAAAGTTCAGAGTGCAGGGAATTCATGTCATCGCTAACCATCTCAGCTACCCTGAGCCAGGACAGCTTGTTTTGGACAAACCTTAACCACAATTAGGCGAGAATGTACAATGGAGTCTGTCTAGCTAAGTTCAGAATAGAGAACTGTTGGTCTTGAGTTTGGGAGTAACGGAGATATTACGGAGCTTACTGTAAGGGTTCTTTGCTACTGAAGACTTCAGACAGAGTGAATCCTTCTGCAGATTTGTGTGAAGATGAACTTAAGGAATAGTCTTTTTTTTTTTTTTTTTAAGCATTCTAATATAAATGTTTACACTTTGCTCTTTTCCTGTTTACACCTTTGAGTAGTGGCATGATTTGTAAACACAAAGGTACACTCTACTTACTGCGGAGTCCACGCAGGTATAGTCACCTTTAGAACCATCGCTACAATCCAGGTAACTGAATCTTTGCCCCTTTCCCCTCAGTCTGCTGTCCGTCCACACCTGACTCACCCCTCTAGCTCCTGGCAGCCATTGAGGTCGGCTGTGTGTCCCTGCAGAGGCAGCTGTGTGCTCTAGAGTTTTAAGGGGACAGTATGTTCACTTCTGTCTGGCTTCATTTGCTCAGGACGGTGGTTTGCCAAGGGCCTTTCTCCAGTTATCTAGTATACTGTTGCAAGGTAGGTTTTGTTTCTTTGTGTTTGTGTTTAAGACAGGGTCTCACTCTATAGCCTGGACTAACCTGACTGTGACACCCCCCCCCCCCACCAGTCTTTGTCTCCCAAGGGCAGGCTTCACGGGCATGTTTCGTCATGCTTGGCCCTGTAGTAAGTTTTGAAACCGGATACTGTAAATTGTCTAGATTTGTCTTCCCTTTTGAAATTATTTGGATGATTTTAGGGCATTTGAACATATCTTAGAATTAGCTTGTTATTTCTGTTAAAAATGTCTGCTGGGGATTTATTTTTGCAGTTCGTAGATAAAAAGCCTACCTACTCTGCTACAATCTCCAGAGAATAAATGGGAAAGTTTGATAAGTACTGCTAGAGTAGCTGACTGACAGCCAAACATTTCTAGTTTAGTATCACAGCAAAACAGAAACTCTTGCAAGGCAGAACAGAAAAAGAAATCTGGAGTCCTTCCTGGAGGGGGTTGCTATGGTCTAGGGAGTTCTTCTCTTCCAGAGACAGGAAGTGACCAGGTGATAACCTCAGACATTCTCTACTCTATTCTCAGTAATAGACATTTTAAAGGGAGGAAGGAAAAGAAAAAAAAAAAAAAGAGGAGAAAAGGAAGACAGTTTGAGCTGAAAAAAAAAAAAAAAAAAAACAAACCCTCCCAGCATTTTGCCTGAATAGCAACAAATGCCATGAAAAACAATCAAGCAAATAAACAAACAGAGACACAGTGAGAAACTATTGTCACAAATCCGTATTGGTCCCAGGCCCCCAGTACACTGCACTCTTAGGAAACTCAGAGCAAATGTCACTATTCTATGCTAAAACCTGACCAGAGTACCTCTGAATTATGGGGAAGAAACTGCAGCATTCAGTGAGGCAGAAACCTGAATGGAAACAACATTGTCTGGAGAACCTGTATCTACAGGTTCCCACGAGTGCTCCTGTCACCAGAAAGGATTGCCCAGTGGGTTTGAAATAGTGGTACAGATTTCCACTTTAAATCTGTAAAGAAAGATAGTGCTGGTGTTTGAGACCCAGTCTTGCAAAGGACCACCTACCATGCAGAGCAGCATTCCCAACCCAATATCTTGAAGGATAACCACAAAACATCTGTGCCAAAGACTGCCCAGGGGTGTGACAGTCATCTGGGAGCCACAGAAGGAACAGGTGGGGGTTGTGGCTAGCCAGAAAGGAGACAGACCATTCAGACGGTGTCCCTCCACCCAGCTCTCTCCTCTGCACAGTTACTCATCTTCTACTTAGCATGCATTGCTAGTGTTCCCGGCCAGCTCTGTCCTGTCCTGTTCTCCTTGTACGCCCTCTTCTTTACCTTTTCCCTACTCACGGATTCATTCTTCACTTTCCCCCTTTGATAAGCTTTTCTCCAGAACATGAGCTAGCTTGGTTTGTGGTGTCCATGTGTCCTGGATGTCTCAGAGCTGGGATTGTACTAGGCTATTTGATTGCATTTCCAAACCTCGCACTCATTGTTCAACCTTTGGCCAAAGTTACCTCATCCCCCCCTCTTTTTTCCCTGCTGTCTTCCACCTGCCGTTTATTTCTCCCACTCTCTACTCACTTCTCACTCTGTTTCCTTCACACGCCTACCTTAGGACAGTGATTCTCAATCTTCCTAATGCTGCGAGACCCTTTAAGACGATTCTTCACGTTGTGGTGACACCCACAACCACAGTGTTATTTTGTTGCTACTTCATAACTGTAATTTGCTCCTGTTGTGAATTGGAATGTCAGTGCCTGTGTTTTCTGAGGGTCTTAGGCGACCCCTGTGAAAGGGTCATTCAACCCCCAAGGATATTTTGACCCACAGGTTGAAGTCACTGCCTTATGGTGAAAGGCTCTGTCATTCTTCCTTGACTTCTTAAAATGGTGAGTGCTTAAGAGGGGATTGTTAGCCAGGCGTGGTGGTACACGCTTTTAATCCCAGCACTTGGGAGGCAGAGGCAGGCAGATTTCTGAGTTCGAGGCCAGCCTGGTCTACAAAGTTAGTTCCAGGACAGCCAGGGCTACACAGAGAAACCCTGTCTTGAAACAAACAAACAAACAAACAAAAAAGAGGGGATTGTTTTGATTTTAGTAACACTGGATTTTTATGGAGGCCCCAATTTTTGATAGTATTCTATCCTTAGGGGAGTACCAGGAATAGAGTCTGGCATCCTGACAGAGGATGGCAGATAAGTGACGCCACACCCCTATCTCAACATAATCTGTCTTGAGCACTGCATTCACTGTCACTAAAATAATTATAATTTAAAAAATTCATTCAGCGGTCAACTTCAGGTGTGTAGGTCTCAATATAACACACACACACACACACACACACACACACACACCACCACCCCCCCAAAAAAACAAGACAAACAAGCAAAAGCTAAGGTAATCTTACTGCTCCAGAAATTACCAATCCCAATAAATGGCTTCCCAGTGAAAGAAAATTAGATGACATCCCAGACAAGGAATTCAAAAGACTGATAATAAATATGTTCAAAGAAATAAAAAAGGACGCAAGCTCCTAAATAAATCCCAAGATAACAAAAAGGCTGAATGAAATAAGGAAGTCAATATAGGATATGAAAGTAGAATTCAATAAAGATATAAAAATAGTAAAACAAACAAACTGGAAATGAAAAATTCAAGAAGTTAAATAAAAACCTCTGAATCTATGGGAAGACAGACTATCAGGGCTTGAAAACAACATCTGGGAGATGGAGCACTCAGTTAACTATGAAGATAAATTAATAAAACTATATGAATGAAACATGTGAGATCTATAAGGCATCATGAAAATCAACCTGTGATTTATGCCATATGATTCTTTCTAAGAGACTTGAATTCATGCCTACGCAATGCATTCCAGGTAGGGCACTGTAGACCAAAGAAATGTTTCCACCGCACTCTTACTTAGTGAGCCTTGAGTTTACCAGGGTCACTTACAGGAAAACTGATGACTCGAGGACAGCTGAGTCACTGAGAAGCCTACTCTGCCTGGGCAATGACCCATGAAAGTTGCATCCCTGGGGCCTCCTGTGCAATGCACTGGCATTGGAAGGGTCCTTCTCTCCCAGGTGTTACTCGTATCACAGAGGGCAGGAGCCTTGGGATCTTCCAAGTTCTATCAGTTCTGAGACCTGTAAGCTTCTGTTTACTTCCTAAGTCTTTCGAACTTCTTTTCTTCCTTCCAAGAGGGAACATTACAATTTGGACAAAATTGCTACACAGTATACTGACTTAGAAGAAAAACAATTTCATGTTAAAAGCTTAGAAGACATTCTCAATAAAAAGTAGTAGCAGAACATTGCCCAGATCTAGAGGAAGAGATGTCTATTCAGGCAACATGTAGAAAACATAATAGATAAGACCAGAAAAGAGCCTTCCCACATAATACTGAAATTAAAATAATAAATATACAGAACAAAGAAAATATACCCAAACTTGCAAGTGAGAAATCCCAAGTCATATATAGAGTATGGGCAGGGGAGAGATCATATCCGGAAGAGATTTCTCATCAGAAATCTTGGTTTTCAAGCTCAGAAAGAAAACAGCCAACCCAGCTTACTATACCCAACGCAACTGTCATAATTTAAGGAATAATACGAATAAAAAATTCCAAAGTAAAATAAGGAAAAGAAATTCATGACCCTTAAGCTAGCTGTGTAGAAAGTATGCGAAAGAAACCTTCATTCTGAAACACAGGTAAACACTTGTGTCTATGATATGACAGTCAAGAACAAACTGTGTTCGAGCCGCAGGTAAGCAAGTGATGGAAATAAAAACACCAACTGCTACACATCAACAAAATGACAAGAAACATAAAATACATCTTTCAAAAACAACTCTCTGATTATCAGTGATGTCCATCCTCCCCTTAAAAGACATGGAGTTGCAGATTGCTCTAAAAGACAAGACCAATCTATTTGTGCCTCCAGGAAAGGAGCCTCACCATGCAAGGCAGATTCCACCTTACATCAAAAGATAGAACATGTGTTTCAAGCAAATGGAATGAGGAAGCAAGCAGGTGTCACCGTCCCAATATCCGGTAACACAGTCTTGAAGTGGAAGTGGTGTATTTCAAGTCCTGAAAGTTAATAACTGTCAACCAAGATACCTAGAAAGGTTACTTTAATGGAGAAATTTATGGATAAATAAGATATTTGAAGACAAACACAAGTTAATGCAGCAGTAAGTTACTGCAGAAAATTATTAAAGGAACACTACACACAGAATAAAGAAAAAAAGGTTTCGTCCATAGAATACAGGTGTTGTTTTAGTTAGAGTTACTATTACTGTGATGAAACAACATGATCAAAAAGCCAGTTGGGAGGAAAGGGTTAATCTGATTTACACTTCTATATCATATCACGGTTAATCAGCAAAGAAAATCAGGATAGGAAAAGCAGGGAAGGCACTTGGGGGCAGGATCTGATGCAGAAACCATGGAGAAGTACTGCTTATTGGCTTGCTCCTCACGGTTTCTCAGTCTGCTTTCTTATAGAATCCAGGACTACCAACCCAGGGATATCACCACCTACAGTGGTCTGGTCCCCTTTCCATCAATCACTAATTAAGAGAATACTCTACAGGCTTGCATGCTTACAGCCTGATCTTAACATAAAACTAGTCAGCATAACAGGAAAGAATGCATTTCTTGAAGGGAAGAGATCAACAGAGAACTAGGAAAGAATCAGTCATCTTCAATGCCACAAATCTGCAAAAATCCTCTATCAGCAGGAGAGAGAGAGAAAAGATCTCCTAATAGACAAATGGACCAGGGAAATGATCAACAAAATCATCAGAAAGCACAAAATGTTATCAATAATAACCTAAAATATAAATGGTCTTAATTCACCAACTATAGGCATATAGGCTAGCTGACTGGATAAAAAAAAAATCCAACTATGTTTTGTCACCAAGACACTCGCAAAACTAGGAAAGACATCCAAAATATGAGGGTCAGCATTGGAAGTAAACCCATCAAGCAAATGGAACCTGCAAATGAGATAGAATCGCCATTCTTATACCTGATAAAGTAGACTTCAAACCAAAGCCAGTCAGATGAGACATGGAAGGCCACTACATATTAATAAAGGGACAGTTCATCCAGAGAACATGTCCATTGTAAATATGTGTGCACTGAATCTTAGGCACCCTGGCTTCATAAAGCACACAGTAAAAATCATAAAAGACCATACTTGTCCTGATGCAATAATAACTGAGAGATCTCAGCACACTCTACTCTCACATCTAGATAGAACTTCCAAACTGAAAATCAGTAAGGAAACATCAAAGCTAAATCGACATGCCACATGCAGAGTATTCCACTTCTGCTAGGGAACACGCACTCTTAGCGGTGCTTAGAACCTTCTCGAAAATTAGTCAAATTATTGGCTACCAATAGTCTTTACAAATACAAAAACTGTGGTAATTTCCTCACCTTATCATGCAATAACAGATTAAAGGATAAATCAATAAATAGCAAGACTAACCCCAGGAAACACACAAGTATTTGGAGACTGAATACTACATAAAAATTATTATTATGTACTTTTTTTTAAACTAAGGAATTATCTCTTCATTTTCATTAAAATTTTAGATTAATATACAAAGCACTGTGCTTCATCAAGACATAATTTAAAAAGATTACATTTATTTATTCATTTGAGGAGGGGCATGTATGTACCACAGTGCACATATAGAAGTAAGATGACAACTTGCATGGGTCCATTCTTGCCTAACACTGGGTTCTAGGGTATTCAAGTCTTGGTGGTTGCTGAACCACCTCGTTGTTCTCCATGTATGGTGTGTGTGTGTGTGTGTGTGTGTGTGTGTATGTATGTATGTGTGTGTGTGTGTATATATATGTGTGTGTGTGCACACATGTGTTCTAAGTTTGATTTTAAGAGTTGGTTCTGTCTTCAAGGCTTCAAATATTATGGAAAATGTAGAAAGAAGAAAAAAGTTATCTCATTCTCAGAATTATTCATATGTTAGAATATATTCTTTTATATCTTCAAGGAAATTCTGATCAAAGCATAAATAGGTCTTTTAGTTACCACCGAGTTTACAAAAGCAGCATTGTTTTCAAAGAATTTTTATTTTTCTTGTTGGAGATGGAATTTTTGCCAACTGAGATAAGCTGTCCATGGGTGTCTTAGTCAGGGTTTCTATTCCTGCACAAACATCATGACCAAGAAGCAAGTTGGGGAGGAAAGGGTTTATTAGGCTTACATTTCCATACTGCTGTTGATCACTAAAGGATGCAGGGCTGGAACTCAAGCAGGTCAGAAAGCAGGAGCTGATGCAGAAGCCATGAAGGGATGTTCTTTACTGGTTTGCTTTTCCTGGCTTGCTCAGCTTGCTCTCTTATAGAACCAAGACTACCAGCCCAGAGATGGCACCACCCACAGGGGCCTTTCCCCCTTGATCACTAATTGAGAAAATACCTTACAGCTGGATCTCATGTAGGCATTTCCTCAACTAAAGCTCCTTTCTCTGTGATAACTCCAGCTGTGTCAAGTTGACATAAAATTAGTCAGTACAATGGGCTTAGGCATTTCTGATGGAACTTTAGTAGAAGTCTATTAGAAGTTGGCAGTGACATGAATTTAGGAAATAGAGATGATACTCAGCTATGGGCCTAAGAGAGAACCTGAATCCCAAATCCTGTTCTTAACCTCTTCTCCCATCCAGGTGTCCTGGCTATGTTAGAGAGGACAAACCAAGCGAACGGTGCTACAAGCTGGGGCTTTGGCCAGTGTAGCTTTGTGAGGCGTGAGGCCCAACAGGCGCGGATCCTTCCCTTATGCTTCAGGGTTTTGCACAGCATGGGCCCAGGTCATCTGGGGAGTGCTTGGTGCGGTTCTACTTCACCAAGACTCTTTAAGTCTGGGGCATAGTCCTGGATCTGGGGTCACACGCCTGTAACCCCAGTGCTTGGCAAGCTGAGGCAGGAGGATCACCCGAAGGCCAGCCCGTACACACAGCGATGTCCAGGCTCAGGGCTGTATTGCAAGAGCTGTTCTCAAAGGGGGAGAAAAACAAAACCATCACAACTCCCGACCCCCCCCCCCCCCCCGCCATGGATTGGAGCACAGTTTGGCTTTTCTGTCCCAATAGGGGACATGAAAATAATCCTATGAACCAGGGATCAGTTTGTTTGAGTCAAAGTACAGAGTTCACCACAGGAAGCACTCTTGTGAGCCTGTTGCACCCAGAGAGGGAAAGTCTAACTAGTTCTGGCCAGTTTCTTCCTGATACGTCACCTGGCCTGGCAGGAAAGGGGCAAAGGCTAGATATTGGCCCCTCTGAGACAGGAAAAAAGATGCACTTCCAAATCTGGGAAGAGCAGGACAATGAGATTGTCATTGCTTGCTTTCCAAAGATTTTCAGCACACTCTGTGACACCTCGAACTGCAGTCATAGATTTGGCTAGTATGGATTATGAGCAGAACATTCAACCCCTTCCTGCATCTCTTACTTGGGTACGACTGTATTACTTTTCTTTGAGAGTCTCCAAACTAGAACCATCCTGTCTTTGTAAATTGCCCACAGACAAAGAAAAAGTATTCTAATTTCCCCGGCGGCTGAATCTTTAAAAAGTGATTTCCTTATTTGGTGGTGTTAGGAGTGGATGGGGAGAAACAGGCAACACACCCTGATAATCCAATAAGCCTTAGGGTACCACCCAACTGGAGTGCCAGAAGCTCCTGTCCTCTAGTCTGTAAGTCCTAATTCCTATTTATTTATTTATTGCCATTATAAAAAGAAAAAAACCTTTTATATTCACCTTTCAAGGGGATGTGCATAGCAGTGTTAAACAAGGGACGTTTGTTTAAATTTCAGGAACAAACGGAGGGCCCAGAAGTTGGGAAAGGCACCCAGAACAGGAAATGAGAAGAGGGAAGTGCCAGGAGTGTGAAGCTAGGCTCTCACCAGGTGTCACAGCAGCTCTCCTCTGTGCCTCCTGCCACTTAAGGCGTCTCAGCCACTTACAGCTGGCCACCCTCTGAGCAAATTGTCACCTGTGCAAACAATGAGGGCAGAAGGACTGTGAGGTGTTTAAAAGGAGGAAACTTCCTTAAAGTCATTAGAACCCATTTCTAGAGCTCAGATGTCATGGGTTAGGCAACAGACTTTATTATTTTATATTTATATTATTTTATATTATTTATTATTCTCTTCTACTCCCCCCCCACCCCTACCCCTTTGAGACAGGGTCTCCTTATGTAGAGCAGGCTGGCCTAAAATTCAACAGAGATGTGCCTGCCTCTGCCTCCCAGGAACTGGGATCAAAGGTATGTGCCCGTCACCACACCTTTTAATTTTCACTTTGTAATATGAACCTCTAGTGTACACAGAATTGAATTGTCTGTAGGACCACTGTCTATTGGTACAGAAAGAAAGCTTCGTAGTTCCCAGACAAGAGCTCTGTCCCTTCGCAAAGGTCCTCAGTTTAGGAATCAGCAGGGTGTGTTTCAGGAATGGATAAATGGGGCCATTTTTTTCCCTATTTTCCAAGCTAGACAGTAATTGACTTCTACTAGGAAAACAAGTATATATATATATATATATATATATATATATATATATATATATATATATATGAGTCTAATCAATACAGATAGTGGTAAGCAAATAAATGCTTAATATTTAATTATTACATATTTTAAGTAGATCTTGACTTACTTTTGGTAAATCAAGGTACAATTCTCTCCCAAGTAGCCAAGTAATGGTCCTGACAAAATTTATTGAATGGGTTTTCCTTCCTTCTATCATTAATCAAATTCTGCCTTTATAGTATATTTCATAACATCTCAAAAAATTCTTTCTCAGTGTACCTACTGATTCTCTCAGCAGTGTTTGGGTTCTGAGGAGTCTGTGCAAGTCTTAATTCTCCTGGCACCCCACTCCCCCTTTAAAGGGCAGGTGCACCACCCTCCTTTTCTTCTCTCATAGTGTTTAGTAATCCTATTTATTTATCAAACGAATTAAAACATTTGAAAAACCATTGTTAGATTGTGTGTGTGTGTAACATGAAATCAATACGGTATCTTGAGACTACCTGATATAATTAAAGCAGTTGGTTTGTCACCGAGAAACAGTAGCTGCCTATTCAAACTTTTATGCCTTTGAATTAAAAAACAATAATCATATGGTGTTACTCTTCGGATAGCTCTGAAGACTCGCCATTATGTTTTGAATGAGAGCATTTGCTGTATCTATGCATTTTTAGATTCTCCCTTTGGAGAACACTTACATTCTAAATGGTTCTTTAGTACCTATATTCTCAGGCTGAACAGTCAAACCTGCAGAATCCAACAGTGTTCAGAAGTTGCCTCCCCACTGTCCCGTCTCTGCCTCCTGGGTGCTCCGATTCATTCTTTTCTGTCCTTATTTTTTTTCTTTCTTTCTTTTTTTTTTTTTTTAGATTTATTTATTTATTATATGTAAGTACACTGTAGCTGTCTTCAGACACTCCAGAAGAGGGAGTCAGATCTGGTTACGGATGGTTGTGAGCCACCTTGTGGTTGCTGGGATTTGAACTCAGGACCTTCGGAAGAGCAGTCGGGTGCTCTTACCCACTGAGCCATCTCACCAGCCCCTGTCCTTATTTTCATAGCTTTAGTTCTGTGCCTTCAACTCCATCTCTTAGCTCTTGAGGGGCCACATGCACTCTGTTTTCTGGCTCCCTTGCTCTCCCTTCTTCCAGCATTCACAGGTAAGTTTCTCAGGGGTCTTTCACAGCAGTTCCTCCTAGGGTTGATCTCAGTGCTCTCAGGATCCCAAAATTCACTTAGGACCGTAGGCACCACACAAGGGCCTGCTGAAAAGCGGAAATTGGCATTTAAAAATTATAGTAAGGGCTGGTGAGATGGCTCAGCAGGTAAGAGCACTGACTGCTCTTCCAAAGGTTCGGAGTTCAAATCCCAGCAACCACATGGTGGCTCATAACCATCTATAACAAGATCGGATGCCCTCTTCTGGAGTGTCTGAAGACAGNTACAGTGTACTTACATATAATAAATAAATAAATCTTTAAAAAATTATAGTAAATAACTACATGAAAGTTACCTCATTAGCCACATGGAATGTACATTTGGGTGAATAGCACATTTTATTATGCATCCGAGTACGGACAAAGTCCAGAGAAGTGATGCAAGGTCCCCTTCCATTTTTCAGCTAGGATGAAACCCAGGTTCACACTCATGTTTGGCAAGTCACTTCCCACTGAGCTACCTTCCTAATCTATAAAAGTATCAATTTTTTGAATGAACTTTTAATTGCTCCCATTTACTTTTTTTCTGATATTTAAATTTTGTATTAGGTTTTTTTTTTTCTTTTTAATTTTTCTAGGCAGGATATTGCTGTGTAGCCTTGAATCAGTATGTAAGTCAGATTTGTCTCAGAATTGTCCTGATTCTCCTGCCTCAACCTCCTGGAGGCCTGGGATTGCAGGATTACACCCCACACCCAGATCCTACCTATTCTGAATTGTTGACAAGGTGCTATCGTTCTTACCATGGTTTGTCTGTTTTCTTTCTGCTTGATTAGCAATTATAGACCTCAGGCTAAAGCTACGGAGCTGCTTGGTCTCCCTTTCCCTTGGAATAATGTCATCCCCAAGTACTAATTTTTTCAAGCCACATTTTTTTTTTTTTTTACATTTTTTTTTTCTTAAAAAATTTCAAGTGGTTCCCAGTAGCTCACAGATTAAGTACAAACATCTAGCATCCATGGCTTTGTGAGTAAGCCACTGTCCCTGTCTAGAGGCAGGCTTCCTCTCTCCCTTCCTGCGATATACCAAGTTCAGGTGTAGTAAACAGAATGGCTGGATGAGTGTGTGTGTGTGTGTGTGTGTGTGTGTGTGTGTGTGCGTGTGTTGGGGGGGGGGGATGGGGAGACACCCGGGACCGTGTGGAGAAATAGACAAAGGGCAGAGACTTGATCCTTATGTTACCAGACTCCTCACTTTTCTCCCAAGAGAAATTTGTATGTGTAAAGGTCCCAATTTAAACTTGTCCGTTTTAATTTTATATTTGTGAGAAACTTCCAAGTGATTGAAAACCATGTTTGCTGTCCCCGTCCCAGCCAGCCACGGGGCACGGAGGTACACTTGGAGATCCTTATTCTCTATTATCCCTGCTACCTTAGGTTTTCTGTGCCTTCGTAGACTTCTGGAAGGCCTGCTTGGTTGGAAGTGGGGCACAACATTGCAGTCTAAAGCAGTGTTAAAATAGGTCCTAAGGGGCTTAGGAATTATCACTGAAAAAAGCAATTTGCTTGTTTAGAGTAGTGGTTCTCAGCCCTCCTAATGCTGCCACCTCTTAATACATTTTCTCATGTTGTGGGGACCCGTCCATAACATTTTTCTTCTTGCTACTTTATAATTATATTTTTGCTATTGTTATAAATAGTAATGCAAATATCCTTATTTTCTTATGGTCTCAGACGACCAGTGAGAAAGGCTCTTTTGCTCCCAGAGGGTGTCGATACATAAAGGGGTGGCAACCTACTGGTTTATAGAGGGCTTTCATGGATCATGGGACAGGCCCTAGACGGAAATTTACTTGAACACAATACGTTCTATCCCGAGACACTTCGCAGAACTGTAATTTTATTGACCTAAGTTGTGTTAAATACATGTTTTAATACATAATGTTTTCGGGGGGGGGTGCGTATTTTACAGGTCCAGTTCGTCAAGATGTCCACCATCTCAAAGCACTTCGGACTGACAGCTAGAGAGGAATCGTACATGTTCAAAGAGCTTGAGAAGATTCGCCAGAAGACCAAGAAGGATTATGAGGAACTCAGGCAGAGGCTGGCCGCTAGGCCGGCTTTGAATGCAGGTTATGAGGACCAGGAGAAGGAAGAACGCCCGGGCACAGCGGGCAGCAGTCGGGAGAAGAAGGGGCACGTGTCCTGGGCTGCCAAGCCGACGTCTGGGGAGCAGGGCGGGGAGCGCCCCGCCGCGGCCGACCTGCAGGGGGCGCCGCACAGCGCGCGAGGCAGCCCCGGGAAGCCCCAGCCGTTCAGCCCGCGGGACTTCTACATGCGGAGCTCGGCGTTCCGGCGGCATCCGCCCTACAAGGAGGCGCCGGCCATCGCCCCGCAGGTTGGCACCACCCGACGGGTGATCTTGCTGCGGCCGCGCTCGCGCCGGAAGAGGCTGCGCGAGAAGACCCAGGGGGCGCCGGTGACCAAGCGCGTATCCAAGAGCCCCGCGCTAGAATCGCCCGTGCTCGACGTAACCCCCACCCGGTACAGACTCGCCAGCTCCTTGTCCAGCCTGAGCAGCGACGCCGACGAAAGCGCGCGTTTGCGCAGGCTGCGGATTCGCACCCACTTCCAGCGCGAGCTCGTACGATGGCACCACAAGCCCTTGTCCAGATCCCGGCGCGAGGGGAGCTCCGTGAGCCAGGGAACCGGGCCTCTGCTGGGGATGCGCTACTTGCCCAAGAACATTGAGGAGATCATCGCCTCTCTGCAGTCCGAAGCCCAGCAGGCCTCAGACCAGACCATCAAGGAGCTCATTCAGAGCATCCTGGGCCAGAACTACGACATCGCAATGGAAGTAGGTGAACTAGACTAGTGCTTCTGGGAGTACGAACTGTAGGAGGTTATGCGTACATGCAGCACACATATGTGTATGCATTTAGTGTGTGTATGCATGCATACATGTATGCATGTAACATTTCATTCTGCGTATTTCAGTCTATATGAGAGACGAGTTCTAAGGTGTTATGGAAGTTCTTTGCATCTTACTTGAATTTTCAATATTTGGATTTTTCCTTAATGGATTGCTTTTAGAGTACATTGCTTTTAGCATCAGAGAAATGGAGAGGTTATTTCAAAAAAAAAAAAAAAAAAAAAAAAAAAAAAGATTCAAAGAACATTTGATTTGGTTGACGACCACCATACTACTGGCCTTCCCTTCCAACGACTGTCATTACTTAGTATTGAAAGATCAGAACTGGCATGATGAGGAAAAATTTTACTCTTTTTTTTTTTTTGAGCTTAGCCTAATTAGTCATGATTTACAGAATAATTAATTTACAGGCCAAGAAAACCATCATCACTATTACATTTAACTTACACGAACTCCATAATATAGTTTTTTTTAGTGGGTTCTATTCTCTTAAAACATTTTCTTAGTCATTCCTAAGTTTAGACACTTGTCAGTGCGTACTGTATGTGAAGCAGTATGACACATGTTACACAAATGTCTTTTTGTATTTCTCATGTGTATGCATAGTTGTGTGGCGCACGGATGTTTATCTGGATACCTGAGGGTGATGTCCAGAATGACATCAGGTAGGTGGATACCAATAGATTTCCTTTGTGTAGGAAAAGAAGTGAGATTTTTCCATGTGAAACGGTTGTTTCCTGGGAAGCCTTAAGGTTTAGTGAAGCTTGTGAATTTGCACAGCCAGAACTAATGAACGGTAGAGTTGGGATTTTAACCCCAGTCATCTTACCCCAGAAGTTGGGTCAGAATTATGTCCAGAACACCATTTATTAAATGTGTGTCCCTCATAGGAAACAAGCTATAGGGACATATGCACAATATTTTCTTTGTGGTGTACACTTTGCTTTGGTGGTGACTCGCAAAAATATTAATAAGGGATCTTGAGTCCTACATGCCCGAGGAAGGAGAGATGAAGGAGGAGAGGGGAAGCCTGCCTGTGAAGAATTGTCTTGATTAAGTTAGTCTCCAAGCAAGCCTGTGAGGGATTGTTCTCATTAGGTTAACTGAGGCCATCCTAAAGTGGCAGCACCATTCCCTAGGCTTGGGCCCTAGGCTGCATAAACAGGAGAAAACTGGATGAGCACACCTAACTTTGTACTTCCCAACTGTTGACACGATGTGAGCAGCTTCCTCAAGCCCTTGCCTTTTTTGTTGCCATGATGGAGTGGACCTTCAAACTGTGCGCCAAAATAAACTTTTCTGCTCGTAAGTTGTTTTCATCAGGTTATTTTTTGTCATAGCAACAAGAAAAGTACTAATACACTGCTACAGATATACACACATAATAAATAAAGGAAATAAAGCACTAAAACAGGAGACTTAAACTTTAATATACCACTAAGTGTATGTGGTCTAAAGACATCAGTTGAAAGACAAGGATTGAAATTGATGTGACCCGGCCCTATATTGTCAATAAGAAATGATCTCTGAAATGATCATGTATGGAGTTAAAAATGAAGGTGAAAATACATCATTCATTTACCAAGAGAAAGCAGGAGTGTCTGTATTACTATCAGAGAAGGTAGGCATCGAAGCTTCTCAAATAACTAGTATAGGCTTACAAAAAAAAAAAAAATCAATCTGCCAAGAAGACAAAGGATCCTATGTGTATATGTATTAAGTAAGAGAGCTTTAAAATGTAAAAAAACCAAGTAGGAAAGTCTGAAATTATAACTGAAGACTCTTTTTTTTTAAAGATGTATTTATTTTTTTCTGCTTTCATTTTCTTTATTTTCTTTATTTACATTTCAAATGCTATCCCAAAAGTTCCCTATNCCCCCCCCCCCGCCCCTGCTCCCCTACCCACCCACTCCCACTACTTGGCCCAGGCCTTCCCTTGTGCTGGGTCATATAAAGTTTGCAAGACCAAGGGGCCTCTATTCCCAGTGATGGCTGATTAGGCCATCTTCTGCTACATATGCAGCTAGAGACACAAACTCAGGGGGTACTGGTTAGTTCATATTGTTGTTCCACCTACAGGGTTGCAGCCCCCTTCAGTTCCTTGGGTACTTTCTCTAGCTCCTCCATTGGGGACCCTGTGTTCCATCCAATAGCTGTCTGTGAGCCTCTACTTCTGTGTTTGCCAGGCACTGGCATAGCCTCACAAGAGGCCACAATNTCAGGGTCCCTTCAGCAGAATCTTGCTGGCATGAGCATTATAACTGAAGACTCTTAACATTCCTTTTTAAAGAACTGATTAACAAAACTAGGCAGAGACTCCCCCAGCAATAGGCAAATGCCCGATTTGTCCCTGCCCAAGGCTCATACAATAAAATGAACCGTGTAATGAAATGAACCATAAAATAATCCCAGTAAAAGTGAAATAATTAAAATAGTTCCAGTGTTGTCTGTAACCATATGGGAATCCAACTAGAAACCCACAGATAAAACCGTCATCGAGCAGTAGGAAATGAGACAGTGTAATCAAAGAGGACACGTCACAGAGAGAAATGCAATACACTGAACTGAATTTTGATAAAAACAAAATGTCAAACGTATGCGAGTCCCAGATGAAGTAAAGCAGAGGGGGAACTTAGAGCATTATATTTGTACACTAGCAAAGAGAAAAAGTGCCAGTCGTTACCAAGGGTTATGCCATGTTGGTTTTTGACTTGCTTCCTAGGCATCAAAGCTGGACAGGACAGGAGGTTGCCTTTCTCCTTTGGAAGCCTGTGCTGTGCCTTTTGGTACCATGAAGGGTATTCCTCAGGGAGGGGGCATTCAGGCCAGTTTCTTAACCATTTCTTAACCAACAGGCATGGTGTCTTCAGGAATAAGAACACTTAACTTTCAGCCAAAGAGGGCTTCTCATTTCTCATATTGGGCTTTTTTTTTTTTTTTTTTTTTGGTCAAGTAGCCATTAGTCCTTAGAGGGAGCAGTGTCAGCTGTTTAATGAGAAAAGTTCGTTAAAAGTAGATATGTATATTTATACACTGAGTTAAGTGCATGCTAGGGTTTTTCAAAGGCAAATAGTTAACAGCATGATATCTTGCTATTTTCAGACATCCTTATTGTTACTTTACTGCCCCACCCCCCTTTCTGTATTGACTACCCTCCCGCTTCCCTCAGGAGTCCCTTCTCTTTCCATTTCTCTGCTCTGATTGCTGGCACCCTGCTATTCCCCTCTCTAGTGCCTCCCCTCCCCTCCCCTCCCCTCC
>NC_034596.1:54362849-54364725 GCF_900095145.1 Mus pahari
CCCCCCCCCCCAATAGGCTCATATATTTGAATGCTTAGTCATCAGAGAGTGGCATTACTTGAGGAGGACTAGATGGTGTGGCCTTGTTGGAGGAAGTGTGTCCCTGGTGCTTTGAAGTCACCCAAGCTGGTCACAGGGGCTTTCTCTTTCCTGTTGCCTGTGGATCTGGGAGTAAAACTCACCAGCTCCTTCTCCAGCACCACTCCTCCCTGCACGCTGCCATGCTCCCGCCTTGATGATAAGGGACTGAACCTCTGAACCTGTAAGCCAGTCCCAGTTAAGTGCTTTCTTTTATAAGAGTTGCCTCGGTCATGGTGTCTGTTCACAGAGATAGAACAGTGACTAAGACAACTGCTAGTGATCCTGTTTTACCTTCCTAGCTTCTGTAGTTACTACAGGCTTTACTCACCTTTGAAGATTTGGAGCTAGGGTCCTCCAGTAAGAGATAACAGGTGACCTTAGTCTTGCCGAGCCTGGATCACGTCACTCAAAATGGTCTTTTCTAGTTCCGTTCATTAACTGCAAAAGTTCATGATGTCATTTTTCTTCCGAGCTGAATAATATTCCACAGTGCATCTGTACTACACTCTCATCCCTTCTCAGCTGTAGGGCAGGTTGCCTCCATTTCCTAGCTATTGGGGAAAGAGCAACAGTGAGCACAGCTGAGCTGGTACCTGTGGGGTAGGCTGTCAGGTGCTTTGGGCTTATGCTTAGGCGTGGTGTGACTGGGCCACACGCGTGGTAGATTGATTGTTAGTGATTTTTAGGAAGTTTCCACACTGATTTAATAGTGGCTGCACCAGTCCGCAATCCCACCAACCGTGAATGAGAGCTGGTTTTCCCTGCACCCCTCCAGCCTGTGCTGTTAGCGGATCCATTGATCCTTGCCATTCTGACTTGGGTAAGGTGGAATCTCAAAAGTCTTCATTTGCATTTCCCTAATTGCTAGAGACGATGAAAAGATTTTTGTTTTTTAGATATTTCATTTCACTTAATTTTTTTTAAAGATTTATTTATTTATTATAAGTAAGTACACTGTAGCTGTCTTCAGACACTACAGAAGAGGACATCAGATCTTGTTACGAATGGTTATGAGCCACTATGTGTTGAACTCCGGACCTTCGGAAGAAGCAGTCGGGTGCTCTTACCCACTGAGCCATCTCACCAGCCCCAATTTTTTTTTCTCTTAAGAATTCTCTGCTCAACTCTCTCTCGCTCTCCCGCCCCCTCTTTTTAAATTCTTTGCTTTTTTGAGTTCTTAGTATATTCTGGATATTAGTCCTTTGTCAGATGTATAGTAAACATTCTCTCCCATCTGCAGGCTTCATCTTCACTTGGTCAGTTGTTTCTTCAGCCATGCAGATGCTTCTTCGTTCCGTGAGGCCCCACCTATCAACTGTTGGCCTTAGTTCTTGGACTGATGACGCCTTCCTTTCTCAGGAGGTTCTTTTCTAGACCTCTGTCAGGTGGGGCACTTGCCTGTCCCCCCTTCTGGCAGTTTCAGTGGTTTATGGGTTTTGTTTAGTTGTTTAAATCCATTTGGAGTTAGTTTAGTGCACAGTGACAGCTACAGGTTTACTTTCATCTTCTGCGTGTGGACATCCAGTTTCTCCAATTTTAGTGGTTAAAGATGCTTTCTTTTATTTTTTTTTTCCCCAGCATATGTTTTGGGTGTCCTTGTGAAATATAAGGCAGCTGATGTTATTTGTGCTTATGTTTGGCTCTTGGTGTTGTCCCAGTGTTCCATGTGTCTGTTTTTATGCCCTCGCCATACTGTTTTCATTCCGATGGCTCTGTGATACATCTTAAGACCTGGAATTTTAATCCCTCTGGGCATTGTTCTGGCAATGTTTTTTTTTTTTTTTTTTTTTTTTTT
>NC_034596.1:54364735-54366979 GCF_900095145.1 Mus pahari
CTTATGTTTGGCTCTTGGTGTTGTCCCAGTGTTCCATGTGTCTGTTTTTATGCCCTCGCCATACTGTTTTCATTCCGATGGCTCTGTGATACATCATAAGCCCTGGATTTTTATCTCCTTCGGGCTTTTTTCTGGCAATGTTTTTTTTTTTTTTTTTTTTTTTTTTTGTGGCTCCCTATGAATTTTGGGACAGTTTTTGGTTTTGTTTTTTGTTTTGTTTTGTTTTTCTATTGGTTAGAAGAATGAGATAGAGCTTTTTATTGGAGTTGCATTGAGTTTGTAAATAGCTTTTGGTAAAATTGTCATTTTAACAATGCTAATTCTATCAAATGAGCACAGGACACCTTTCCATCTTCTTGTGTCTTTATCTCTTTCTTCAGAAGTTTAAAGTTTTTGTTGCCAAGGTCCTTTATGTCCTTGGTTAGGTTTGGTTCATAACTAGATTTTTCATATTTTTTAGTTTGAGGTTATTGTGAATGATATCCTTGCACATTGGTGAATTTGTTTCTCATTTCTAGAAGTTTTCTAGTGATTTCTTTTTGGATCTCTAATGCATAGATTCATGCATTCTGTTAATAGGGGCAGTCTGAATTCCTCCTTATTTGAATCCCTTTCATTTCCTTCTCTTTCCTTGTTGCTTCAGGTACTGCTTCAAGGAGGTAATAATGGCTTTGTGTTTCTTGTATTTTTTATTACGTTGATATATGCTCCCTCTAGTCCTACGTTCTCAAGGACGTTTATCAGGAAGGCATGCTAGACTTTTTCAAAGACCCTTCTGCACTTAATACGATGAGCATGGGATTTTTGTATTTAAATATATCTCTATGGTTTACTATATTATTGACTTACATATGTTGAACCATCCCTGCTATTTAGAAATAATGTTTACTTGGTCATGGTTTATAATATTTCTGATGTACATGTGCATTTCTGTCTGCAAGTATTTTAGAAAATTTTAAGTCTGTATTCATCAGGGATATTGGCCTGAAGTTTGTCGTTGTTACCTGGTTGTGGTATCAGAGTAACACTGACTTTATAGTAAGAGTTTGAGAGTGTGACTTCTGTTTGTCTGTCTGTCTGCCTGCCTGCCTGCCTGCCTGCCTGTCTGTCTCTTTCCATCTCTCTCTCTCCCCCTCCCTCTCTGTCTCTCTCTGTAATAGTTTAAGAAGGACTGGCTATAGATCTTTGAAAGTCTGATGGTATTCTGCACTTATTCTCAGCACTTTGACAAATTAGGAGTCCCTGCATTGCCTGCTACCCACTGTACAAGGAAGCACCTCTCACCAAGTTTGAGAGCATCACTAATCTGTATTAAACATAACAATTAGAAGGCATGTGCCTCTAGCAGAATGGTGGTAGGTTGCCGCACTAGGGCATCTGACCTTCCCAGATATAGGCTTTTGACCAGGTTTACAGAGCCAGGCATGAATCACCTCCTGTGGAGCAGGCTTTGAATCCGGTCAGAAAACAATTGGTTACCCCAGTAACGGTCACTGCACCTGTGGGCGTATCTTGCCAGGTAGGTTGATATTATAGCACAGGTTGCACCACTGTGTAGGTAAACTGATGGGTTTTCTTGCTCAGCAGCAGTTTTCTTTGTCACCAAGAAAGCAATCCTGCAGGGAGGAAGTTTACACATCAGTTCTAGTTTGATTTCTGTATGTCCTATAATCAAAACATGGTGTGTCAGCAATAAAATCTTACCATCTAGTCATGGTGGAAACTAGGAGGAATGGTAATAGAACCTGTGTTGCTTAGAGGGGCTGCACATCAGTGATAGCAGCTTTCTTTTTAAAGCTTAGTGTTAAATATTAAAATATATCCCATTTTTAATTATACAGCACTTTGCAAAAAAACAAAAAACAAAAACAAACCCACAACAACAACAACAGCAAACTCAATAAAACTGAAGTTACTTAGAGCCAAGGTGTACACTATGTAAGAGTTGGTGGTTTTGTTCTTCTGCCACGTGGGCAGAAGTGGTTCTAGAAAGATGAGACCAGCTTATTAGTTATTTTTGCAATGTGTACTACAAAAGTGTATGGTCTGTTACTTAAGGTTACAAGCGTGTTAAATGTCAGTGAGGGAGGAGGGGATAATTTTGGAAGAATCTTGGTTCATATTTCCCCCCAAATGGCTGGAGGAGCAGGTGAAATTTCAACACAAGCTTCAAAATTCTGTCTACGAAGGATCAGAGAGAAGGCTCGCTGAGAAGGCTGCTGACTGAGAAGGCTGCTGACTGAG
>NC_034596.1:54367059-54385905 GCF_900095145.1 Mus pahari
GGCTGCTGACTGAGAAGGCTGCTGACTGAGGAGGCTGCTGACTGAGGAGGCCGCTCACTGAGGAGGCCGCTGACTGAGGAGGCCGCTAACTGAGGAGGCCGCTGACTGAGGAGGCCGCTGACTGAGGAGGCCGCTGACTGAGGAGGCCGCTCACTGAGGAGGCTCTTGACTGAGGAGGCCGCTGACTGAGGAGGCTGCTCACTGAGAAGGCTGCAGTTGAGGGAGATGGCTCTCTTGTCTAGTCCCATGTTTTCCAGCTGGAAAGTGAAAATGGAAAGTTTACTTACTTTCCTTTAAATGTATGCATTTAAATTAGCTTGTACTGGGTTTCTATGACACTCTTTCTTCCATCCTTTGCATTGGTCACTTCACCCCTCAGCTCCCTGCTTCTCTCCCCATACCTGCTCTCGAGCCTTTAGCAAGTTGATCCTGTTGATATCCTCAAGTGATGATTTTTATTTACTTTGAATGAAACCAGAGGGGAAAAAAAAGAAAGGGTAAGTGAAAACGTTGGTGTAGTGTATAAGGTGGATACAAGGCTAAGAACAATCTGGCTGCTTTGACAGCAGTTTGAATCAACTAAATAGCCCAGATAAGGTACACATCAACTTACTACACACGAGAAACTTTCTTATTACTGAAAAGAACAGTGTTTGGCTGCCCTTGAAGTCAGCCACCCTGTAGCTCTGAACAGCCTGAAGCTAGGCAGCTGTAGTTTTTACAGTGTTTGTTTTGAAGCAGGATAAGTAAACATGTGGGTTTTAAGGATGGGTAGATAAACAGTTTTGACAGTAAAATCAAAATCTTGAAAACTAGCCAATTACAGTCGTGGTTAAGCGTCTCTTATCCCAAATGAAAACAGTCTAATGACCACACAGTGCATTTTATAATTGTTTTGGATACATATTTCATCTTAGGGCTGACATTCTAAGGTTCTTTCTTCATTTCAAACTGTGTTGCATGTTGAATCTGTGTCTCACCAAAGTGGGGAGGGAAGGCTTGATGGATGTGCTGGCTGGCTTTGTGTCAACGTGACACCGCTGGAGCTATCACAGAGACAGGAGCTGCAGTTGGGGAAATGCCCCCACGAGATCCAGCTGTGGGGCATTTCCTCAATTAGTGATCAAGGGGGAGAGGCCCCTTGTGGGTGGTGAAATCTCTGGGCTGGTAGTCTTGGGTTCTATAAGAGAGCAGGCTGAGCAAGCCAGGGGAAGCAAGCCAGTAAAGAACATCCCTCCATGGCCTCTGCATCAGCTCCTGCTTCCTGACCTGCTTGAGTTCCAGTCCTGACTTCTTCAGTGATGAACAGCAGTATGGAAGTGTAAGCTGAATAAAACCCTTTCCTCCCCAACTTGCTTCTTAGTCCTGATGTTTGTGCAGGAATAGAAACCCTGACTAAGACAATGGAATTAATCATACGTGTTCCCTTTGTGTGTTTCTTATGATCACGGTAGATTGAAAGGTTAAATACCATCAAAACAAAACTCCTCCTCACTGAACACGCTGCCTCGGATGCATTTTACTTTGTGCTGTCATTGCATAGGCAAGAACTTTTAGAGTTTTGGTGATTAATTTACTCTTAGTGTTTCTTGACCTAAAATAATATGTTGATTTCCCTCTCCCTCTCCCTGTCCCTGTCCCTCTCCTCTCCCCCTCTCTCGAGCGCACGTGTATATACACACACACACACACACACACACACACACACACACTATACTACAGATAAGAAGACTGAGACCTCACTGAGGAAAGTGACTGTTGCTAGAACCAGTGGCCATTTTATTTGGCATTGGACTATTGAGCCCTTTTGACAGGAAGTACAGAATACATGAGACTTGCTTTATGCCACATTGATTGGCCTTTCCACCCACTCCTTCCCTTTGCCTTCCTTTCCTTTTCTCCTCCAGGACCTCAACAACACTTGTCACACCAGAAGTTGTTTATATGACCACTAGCCTGGAGCATTCTCGCAAACACTCCTGATTCTGCTAACCTACGCTGGTTTCATTTTGCATAAAAGATTAAATCTTTCATGTTGAACAAGGCTGAGTAACAGTCTTGTTAACGTTTTCAACTTAGTAGTTGTATTTGTTAGAAAGCCTTCATCTTTTCTTATAGCAAATATCTGTATTTTCTCTCCTTGGCTAGGAGTTATGAGTCCCCATTTTTTTTTAGGTGAAGAAAAGCTATTTTTAGTGATATACATAAAGTCTTTCTTATTATGTGTAGTGAGTTAGTGCCTTGTTGGAGATTCTCAGCAAGAGGGGCTGTGTCATGCCAGAAGGGGAAAGCCAGTGCAATAAATACTATTTACATGTCTATTTATAGGCTTAATGTGGTAAGTCTCCCCCACATACACCAACACATTGGCAGTTGGGCTTATTCTGTCTTGTTAATAACCTAAATCTACCACTTACCCATCTTTTCTCTCACCTTTGCAGATAATGTAATCAATGAAATTTTTGTTCTCTCTCTCTCTCTTTCTCTCTCTCTCTCTCTCTCTCTCTCTCTCTGCTTGGCTCACTACAAATTTATTAGGCACACAGGAGCAGATCATAATGGAGCCCAGACCTTATAATTTCAGCTAGAATTCCCCTCCAGAACATTTCAAATCGTAAGCTCTTCATCTCTTAATCCTTAGAAATAGGGTTATGCAGAATTGAAAGCCTGAGTCAGCTGAGAGACTTTTCATATGTTTATTATGTTATTGAGACCCACCTCATTGCGTGGTCCTTGGCAGTCAGTTATTCTGGGCAGTGATTATTGAATATTATTCTAATAGTGGATTTTTTATGTATGACTGGCTTGTTGCTCTTTGGGGTTAAGAGAAGAGACAGTAAATACACGTTTACAAGGGGGATTATTTTTTTTTTGAGAATGCTAAATGGAATGAATAATTCATAGAAACTGGTACTAGGATAAAGTCAACTCAGTTTAGCCAAGCCCTATGTTAAGAAGAATCAAGGAATAAGTAGCAGGCCTTTCACAACGCATTGCGATTAGCTCACAGATCCAGATAACCGAGGAGCCCAAAGAACAGTGGCTTAGACTACTTCAAAGTTTATTTCTTCCTCGTTAAAAAAAAAAAAAAAAGTCTTGTAAAGGTAGTGCAGGAGAGATATGGCATCTGGCAGGCCAAGGTCTAGATTCCTGTCAGCTCATAGCCCTGCCTCCGGTGATGCTCGTTCCCACGGTCATCTTGAGGTCTAGTATGGCTACCACAGATATCTATCACATCTGCATTCTTGCTAGCAGGAAGCCACTGAATAAGAGAAACACATGCCCAGAGTTGCTTATAACTTTGGCTTATATTGTATTGACCTTAATTTCGGTGTACAAGCACATTTAGCTCTCAAAGAAGAAGAAAAATAAAGTCATTGTGTGGGAAGCCTGTATAATGTTTATATTTTGCTATTCTGAAAAAGGAGGAGACAAGTCATAGTGGCAGTTTATTAACTTGTGGTGTCTCAGTTTTCTCATTTATACCATGGAGCTAGTACTGCTATACAATCCTGTGTGGATAAAATTATCTTTTATAAAAATATTTGTGTTGTATTTGCAATGCACACACTTGTGCCCTCTACCTTGGGTGCCTAGGTGCTCATAAAAGCCAGAAATGAGCTTCAGTTCCCCTGAAGATGGAGTTACAAGTGTCTATGAGCCATCCAAAGTGGATCCTTGGAGTCAAACTGGTCCTTTGGAGGGACACCAGAGTGTGCTTAACTGCTGAGTGCACTTGAATTAGATCCCCATCCCTCCTTTCCAGTTTGTTCTATAGAGGTGCTTTCAAGTGTCTGGGATCTAGATAATGCATACATCCCTCTAGCTCTAAGATGATCTCAATTGCGGACACACATAGTAAAAGCCTGCATTGTACTTAAAGGCTGCATCAAATCCTGTAAAGTCGTCGAAGGAGCTGCACCCCCCCTCAGCAGGGCGTGCCAGTGTGTTGTATCTCCACCAGCCTTGGACATTATTGTGCCTTTGAGTTTTGGCTAATTTGAAGGTTCAAAGGCCTTCCAAGTACTTTTTGGTAGTGGGAACTGTTTTCAGAGAAGACCTCTGATCTGATGCATGTTCAATATCCCAGATAGTTGATAGCATGTCTGCAGAGCCTCAGGGAAGGAGGCTCAGGAATCTAATTCATCAGCTCAGACTCTTACTGGTATACTGTCTATAACAGAAGGTTTTCTTTTTAAAAATTCATTCATGCTATATTCCTGCCATGGAAGGTTTTTGCCAGACTGGGAAAAGTCTCTGCTTTCTTTTTTGTTTATTAGATATTTTCTTCATTTACATTTCAAATGCTATCCCCAAAGTCCCCTGTTACTCCCCCCACCCCCCACCTTGCTCTCCAACCTACCCACTTCTGCTTCCTGGCCCTGGCATTCTCCTGTACTGGGGCATATGGTCTTTGCAAAACCAAGGGCCTCTCCTCCCATTGATGGCCGACTAGAGACACAGTTCTGTGGGTACTGGTTAGTTCATATTGATGTTCCACCTATAGGGTTACAGACCCCTTTAGCTCTTTAGGTACTTTCTCTAGCTCCTTCATTTGTCCTGTGTTCCATCCAATAGATGGCTGTGAGTGTCTACTTCTGTATTTGCCAGGCACTGGCATAGCCTCACAAGGGAGAGCTATATCAGAAGTCCCTGCTGTCTTACCCCTAAATCTAGAAGGATTAGACAGAATAGACACATTGGTGAAGCATTGTGTTATGGTAAGCACAGTAAGGAAAAATAATTTTAGGAGATGAGAGGCAGAGAATGATGGAGATTGAGACTCATTTAAATAAAATGGTCAGACAAGGGTCTTATGAGACTGAGTCACTTGGGCCTGTCTGAAGGAAATGTGGCGACCAGCCTGTGGTTTATAAGTGGAAGAGGATTGTTCCAGGAGCATGGAAGGGCAACTGCAGAATCCCAAGGCAGAACTGTCCTGTGGTATTTGAGGAAAGGAGGACTTTGGACGGTGAGATGACATCTCAGAGGTAGCTAGTCTAGCTTTTTCTTCGTATTTGATATATTTTATCCTATTTACTGTCATGAAATAAAGTTCATAGTTATCTTTTTTTTCTCTGTATAGTGATGTCAAGATTGATATGACTTATTTGTAACATACAGGGAAAACGATCATGATTTGTAATGAAATTCCATAATGCAGTTACCACAAGCTTTTTACCTATTGATAATAAATACATTTTGAATCATGAATGTAAGGAGCTGTATTGTGCCAGAAGAACCAGAGAATGAAAGAACAAAGCAGGCAATGCAGTCAGCACCAGAACATACAGCGAGATTCCAATGTCAGGCTAATGTGTGTGTAGCAAGAGAAACAGCCGTGAATGCTAAGACCAGTTAAGGACTCTTGAAATGGAACACATGATGCTCTGCTTAAACAGAACATCAAAGCTGCATTGTGACATGGGACAGGGTGACAAAGTGCCTTAAAATTAAAAACAAGTCTCATAGATTGGACTCTTAACACATCAGGACATAATCAGCTTCTGGAAAGAAAAATAACTTATTAATTAGACAATAACAGCACAGAAAGGATTGGAAAAAAAAGGCAATACAAGAAGACATGGAGAAATAGACCTTCATGGGCAGTTTTAGAGGGAAGAGCAGGTTATTTAAAATTAAGTACACAGCTTCAGTGTATAGTTGTTGAAAACATTATTAACATTTTGTTGAAAATTATATCAACTAACAATAATAACACCTCTTCCTTATTAACAAAAATCCATTCATCTGTTTCATTTGACTGCTAATCCCAGTATGCCTGGTGCTACATTTACAGAGTGGACTTCTTTATTCAGTGTGTATATTTGTGTAATTGCAGAGAGAGACAGATGAGCTTAGTGATAACAGTGCTGTTAACAGAGAGGCAACAGGGCTGGAGAGATGGCTCAGTGGTTAAGAGCACTGACTGCTCTTCTGAAAGGTCTTGGCGTTCAATTCCCAGCAACCACTTGGTGGCTCACAACCATCTGTAATGGGATCTGATGCACTCTTCTAGTGTGTGTCTGAAGACAGCTACAATGTACTCATATAAATAATAATAATAATAATAATAATAATAATAATAATAATAATAAAACAGAGAGGCTGCAACTGGGATAATAGTGCTATCCCTGGATAATAATAATACAGTGTGGTTAAATGGGGAAACCTTTTGCGTTTATATATATAAAATGGTATTAGATTCTGGTCTTACATATTCATAAACTATTATATTTTACTGGCATGTCTTCCAGGATGCCTTACTTAGGGTTTTTCTGCTTTGAACAGACACTGTGACCTAAGGCAACTCTTATAAGAACAACATTTATCTGGGGCTGGCTTACAGGTTCAGAGGTTCAGTCCAGTATCATCAAGGCAGGAACATGGCAGCATCCAGACAGGCATGGCACAGGAGGAGCTGGGAGTTCTACATCTTTATCTGAAGGCTGCTAGCAGAATACTGGCTTCCAGGCAGCTAGGGTGAGGGTCTTAAAGCCCAGGCCCACAATGACACAAGAACTCTAACAGGGCCACATCTTCTAATAGTGCCACTCTCTGGGCCAAGCATATACAAACCATCACACAGGACATGTGAAAACTATTCAGGATGTGATGGAAGTCTGATTTCTTTGTTTTTGCTTATTATTATTTTTATTATTATTAGGTGCAGTTAATTTATAAAATAGTCTGGGTTCATATTAAGTATACTACTAAGTAGGTATGTTGACTAGATATTGGGGTGCATTTTCCCTGTGCTGTAGGCCATATTGAGCACTTCTTCTGAGGCATCCATCTTTGTCCAAACCATTCTAATCTGTATCTACCTGTGGGGCACACAGAAGTAATTTGTCATCCTCAGGCTGTGCCGGGTCCGGCCAGGCCTTGTAAGCGCTATGAGAATCACACGCTGCTCAGTGCCTTGGCATGCTACACACTTGTCCATGTCTTCCCTGGAAGCTTGCTGCGTTTAGATTCTCCTTGGGAAGTGGTCCTAGGTCATTTCTGTTTTCCATTCTCAATGAATACATCTCCCTGTTGTTTCTCTATTTTGGTAGAAACCCTCATCCCAATGGCATCTTGCTTTTAATACTTCCCTGCGAGTTTACTCTGGCCAAGAAATTCAGTTCAGAGAGAAGAGGAAGTGCAAAAAGATGACTCAAACTCACCACTCTCCCATCTGAAATCAGTAGTGATTTTTCTTCTCCTTTTCCTTCCATTCTGCCATGTTCCCTTGAAACCCCGAGAGCTAGAAGACCCTCTTTCCTATTGCTCAGATTCCATGGTAGCTCCTGTGTCTGTACCATGTGACCATGTGCCCATCGTGAGCAGTCCTGGCACAGGCAGAATTGTGGAGAGTTTTAGGGAACCGCCATTTCACAACTGTCTCTTAGAGTCCTCAGGGACAAAAAAAAAAAAAAAAAAAAAAAAAGGGAGAAAAGAGCTTCAGAGAAGCAACCAATGTGCCAGGATCACATGCAGTTAGCAGTGGAGTGGACTCCAGGCCCCAGATACCCAGCACTGCTGTGCCACTACTTCCAGTTCTGTGCCATTGAGCAGGTGCTTACAGCTCTTCTACAGCTTAAGGTCAATAGGGCAGTACAGTGTCAGCAACTGGATTTGAAATTTTATTCTTTCTGCTGGCTTGTGGATCCCTTCACCACTGAGTAATTATAATTGGTGCTGAGTTTCTTTCTTTCTTTGTTTTAGATACATTTCCTTTAATACACTTGCCTGATGAGGGAATATTAATATTGTACAGATAGAGAAGGATAGCTTAAGATGTTTTTAAAGATAGAAAAACCAATTTTGAGAATCTAGTTCATACTCTTTTTTTTTTTTTTTTTTTTTTTCACGAAAGATTATTTAGTTCCTGTTGTATTTTAGAAGATTTCTCCTCCTGTGTGGACATGTACCAAAATGGCTTACTCATATAAACCATTTCCAGGAAAAGACAATAAAGAGATGATTGACACACCAGGAACTAAATGATATTATTCTACATCCTGATTGTAGTTCCCCACCCCCCACTCCTCTTCCCTCAATCCCTTCCTCCTACCTCCCCTTTGCCCCCCACCCTATCCACTCCTCCTCCATTTCTCTTCAGAAAAGGGCAGGCCTCCTTTGGATATCAAGCATCCATGGCATATCAAGTTGCAGGAAGACCAGATACCTGCCTGTACACTTAGGCTGGACAAGGCAACTCGGTATGAGGGAAAGGGTTCCAAAAGCTGGCAAAAGGGCCAGAGACACTCCCTGCTCCCAGTTAGGAGTCCCACAAGAAGACCAAACCACACAACTGTAACATACCCAGGACAGTCCCTGGCTCCCTGATTGTCAGTTCAGTCTCGGAGGGCCCCTGTGAGCCCAGGTTAGGCCCCTGTGAGCCCAGGTTAGTTGGTTCTATGGATGTTCTTGTGGTGTCCTGGACCCCTGTGGGTCCTGTAATCCTTCCTCCCCCTCTTTCTCAGGATTCCTCAAGCTCAGACTAATGTTGGCTGTAGGTCTCTGCATCTGATTCCATCAGTTGCTGGCTGAAGCCTCTTGATGACAACTGGGTTAGGCGGCACTCTATGAATGTGCATTTTTTCTTTGCTTAACTGAATGCATCTTGTTCTCCCTCACCTTCCCTTTACCTCTATGAATGTGACCCAGCAGGAGTGCTGGGAGAATCCTTCCCTTGAGAGTGGGGGATACTATTCTTTGACTTCTTTATGCTAGACTACAGTATGGAGTGACACTCCAAAGTCTTATTGGAGAGTTAGGTGTCTCTCTCTCTCTCTCTCTCTCTCTCTCTCTCTCTCTCTCTCTCTCTCTCTCTCTCTCTCTCTCTCTCTCTCTCTCTCTCTCTCTCTCTCTCTCTGTGTGTGTGAGTGACCCCTTCGTTAAGCTGTGCTTTGAATTCTTTTGTTCTCTCCTCTCTCTCTCTCTCTCTCTCTCTCTCTTTCTCTCTCCCTCCCTCCCTCCCTTCCTCTCTCCCTCTCCCCCTCTTTCTCTCTCTCTCTCTCTCTCAATAATTTCTGTTCCCTCCTTTCCACTATGCTGCAGCTGCGAGCTTTGCAGTCGATTTTTCAGTATGCCTGCAAGAAGCTCCTCTCCCACAGCGTCTCCTCCTAATATCTTATTTCTGTTCTGCCTCAGGCGTAGAAGCTGGATAAATAAACCCAGCAATATTATTTGTAAAGCGAGGGTGACTAGCCTCTGAGGCAGGGCCTTGGAAGCCTTCCTGTGGGAAAGCGCCAGCTCCCCTCCAACCTCAGGCCTCCGCTGACATGGCTTCAGGCCTCTTTGCTTAGGGCCTGCTTCCCAAACTCCCTGCCAGACCCCGAGATGGGAAGATACCTGCACCGTGAATGCGTAAGGGATAACTACCTTTTCCATTTTCTGTTCTTCTTGGCTCAGATGCTGTGAAAATATTTCTGTATTTGAATATGGCACATTTAGGGCATAGAGCTGTCGATCAGTTCCTTTGCAAATCAAAATGAAGAATAACTGCCTCAGAACCACAGAAAACCTTTAGGCCATTTGATTATTTTAAGATGCAAACTCTAATGCTGACCTTGGGGGATTTTTGAACCACAGCTGTCAGTTTAAACAGAGATCCAAAACTAATTAAGCATTTGTTGGAAGGGGCTCGGGTTTGAGAACTGGTTGGACAACTTTTAAAAGTTAATGCCAGTTCTCTAGAAAACAAATAGAGGTGCTAATATTGTGTCCACACATCCTCCAAGGCCAGCTTTAAAGTCTAGCTTTAACCTTTCCCCCCTTCGTTTTATGGAAAATGGAGACTGGTTTTCCTGCCCACAAATTCACTGTATTTTGTGAAGCTAATTTCCTCCAGACTCTCCCCTCTCTTCCTGCTTCTCTCTTGTTCTCTCTCTGTTGTCACTAGAGTTTATAACCTGGCTAGAGTTTACTGTCACTGTCCCATCTGAAACTTAAGTCAACACTGTCAGCTTTTTGGTTTAGAAAAACTTGAATATCATCATTAATTTCTGGATCACTGATATAAATATCAAAATTTCCAATAAATAGTGGTTATTAGCTGCTTTAAAGGTGTAATCATTAGAGGGGTGTGATCTCTCATATCTATGTCAAAGTAGAGGAAACATCTCCGTAAATTTAGATTGAAACATAGTGTTGAGTTCAGGCCAAGTGTGCAGAACCTGGAGGGAGGTGCTGTGGGTAGCACATGGCAGTGCGAAGGTGCTCCGTCTTGGTTCTGACAGTGCTCTGTGACACTGAGTGACACGGTATGACTCATATTTTAGAAGGGGTTGGCTGGTGGGAGCAAGAGTTAGAGCTGCACATCTAAACTACATCTGGGTGGTGTGGCTACAGAGTAGGCTACAAAATAAAGGACAGCAAGAGACATCTGAGTGACGGCCTCAGAATCTGGGAGTGGTGATGACAACAAGCCGTTAAGTTGAACCATGTGAAGTGTCTGTGTTTATGGGTTAAAAAATGAATTGGTTCCTATAGGTCAAACTTAACCATTGATTAGCCGATTGAGTACTGGCAGAGGATCAGATCACAGACTACATCAGAGCTAGACTGGCTGCGGTAGAAAAAGTTTCAGAGGATCATGACTGCTTTCCCCGTATCATGAGTTATTTTGAGAATTAGCGTATGAAGCCTATGGACCCCCTCATGGCATTTTTATATATACTTTTTGTTTTTGTGATCTTCCTGTCTTCCCGGTCCCTCCTGTTGGTCTCCCATCCCACTTCTATGTGCTGTGGGGAAAGAAGACCTACAAGGGGAGGAGAGAATGACTGGAGCCACCACGAGCAGAAGTAGACTTAATGTTCCTAATGTTTTTTTGATGTTTATGTTTTGCTATATTTTATATTGTAATCTTGGTCAAAGTCATACATAAACATTTTTTGGAAAGTTGATATAGTACTCGATGTATACAAATGGCTCCTTGTTAAACTTCTTGTTAAATTTCCACTCCCCCTGTTGCTTCCTGCCTCCTGCTTTTCTAAAGGTTAGCTGTTGCAATTTATATATCACTTCATATTTCTGTGTCATATACTATTGCTGATAGGTCTTTCATTTCTATCCTTTTCTTTCTGGGAACATGTTGAGGCAAGCAAGGTCTGATTGTGTAGCTAGGGCTGGCCTTAAACTCGTGATTCTCCAGCTCAGCCTTCTGATCTGGGCTTGCAGGTATGTAACACCACACGTCGGGCTGGGCTGCTAGCTTCTCTTTCTGCACCCATCTATTGTTCTCCCATTATGGAGTTGACAGTTTGTCATCTTTGCTGCAGCTCACCCTCTTTGCCACGGTGCACAGACTTTCTCACCTTTCAAATAGAGTGAGTTTGAACTTTTGAGTTCGAGGTATTGTAGTTATAGACATATGTGGGGAATTTCTCAAGCAACTGCTTTTCCTTCTAGATTCATGATTACAAAGTTTTTCTCCTGTTACTTGGCTTCTTATGTGCACATCACCGATTTACCACTGAAGACAAGTGTAACTGTCTTCTGAGCGCATCTGGTCATATTATGTAATCTCCCCTGTTCTTTCCTAGACATTTTCCCCTAGAGCCTTTGGTCTAAGTCAGGCTAGGATGTGATCTGTCCTGCTACTTAGTTTCCTCGGGTCTGTATCTGACTTAGTGTGTCAATTGTCTCTGCATCTTCCTCTTTTTCAGTCTACTGGGAAGGCAGGAGGCGTGGGAAGTGTGTGTGTGTGTGTGTGTGTGTGTGTATAGGTAGGTATGTTAGATTTTCACATCTGAAAATATCATTATTCAGTCTCTCTTACAATGATAGCTTGGCTGGTGGTAGAATTCTGGATTATAAGTCACTTTACCTTGAATTTTGGAAGTTCTGTCTTCTGGTGTCTGTGGCTGCAGGTATAAAGTTCCGTACTGTTTTTAGGGAGGTCTCATTTTTAGCTTCTTAAGCTCCTGTTCTGGGGTGGGAGAGAAGCTACTTGGTTGCACAGAGGGGACTAGGATGGAGGCTGTTTCTGGTCCTGGTTGCCCATTCATCCTTGGAGTTTGGGGTCTCTAATTCCTAGACCTCTCTGAGGTTTTATACGAGCAACTACAAGGCCTGTTTTTCTTCTGGATTTTCAATTTTTGTAAGAAATAGTTGTTGGTAAAATAGTAAGAAAATATTTACATGATACTCTCTTGCCAGCTTAGCCATGTTTGTTGTTATTTTTAATGGGCCCTTTTATTTATTAATTTATACATTGGTGACTCACTACATGCATTACAATAGTAAGTCGCAAAAATAAATAATTGTCTTGTAGAATACATCTTGAGGTTCTTGTTAAATCTTATCCAAAATAAACTTCCTTTCATGCATTTGTTCACAATGGGAAGAGCATTGTCTTCTTACCCTTAAAACTGGTTAAGACACTTAAACATGTTTCTTCTACATGTGCCCTTTCAGATTCTCCTTTAACTGAGAGACTATTAAGCACAAGACTAGGAAAATAGAAACTGGCACTGAAACTTGTTACATAAGGTACAGCAGCTCTGGATTTTTTTTTTTTAAAATTTTACCTCAAAACATTTTATCCCATGAACTTACAAAATATGTAGTTGGTATACAGAAAAAAGTTAAATTTGTTTAAATTATACTCTTTCTAGAAATATAGCTATATCTGAGGCTTGTGTCTTTGAAGTGGTTTCTGGTTCATAGGGAATATTTTTAAGTTTTATAATTGATTATGATCTGTTGATTTTAACTTAGAAATTGTATATTTTTTATTTTGGAAGCATTGAGGATTGAACCTTTGTATTGAACCTAGGCAGGCAATCTACCACTGAACCATCTTCCCAGACATGGACTTTTCCACTCTAACTTGTTCCTTCAGTAATCTCTGAACTGCGTGATTTCTTTGCCACGGGAATAAGTGTGACAGTGTGATGTTCTGATTGTTCTTAAGGTGTACAGTAAATGTTATTGGCACTGTCACCCTGGCCCCCACCGGATGCTAAACTGCTTGTTTCTGTGGCGTATCCCTCTTATATTTAGCCAGGACAAGCAAGAACAATGCTCAGATGCACTTGTGGGTTGTGCTGCGGAGATCGATTCTCATAAAACCAAGATGATAAATGGATCATCAGAGTGGGAAAGCTAAATGATCCAGAAGAACAAAGAGCAGCACAAACACAAATGTAAAAAAAAAAAAAAAAGACAGTGTCTCGTATTACCTTGCGTTTAATTTTAAATTTGAGTTTCCAGCTATTTTTAGCACTTTAAAAAACCTAGGCTTGGCATTGACTTTTGTGTTGCTGTTTGCATCAGTGCCACGATGAAGAGTCTTAATGTCCCATATTTACAGGTACGAGATCAGGCAGTTTTGTCTTTCCTGACAGAACTGCCTTTGTGCCAGGTTGAAATGAGTGTTTTGTTTCCTTGAACTTTCTTCTATATTGGTAATAAAGGCATGCAATATCCCTGTTCTCAGTTTTTATTTTCTTAATTACTAACCCTGATTAATTCATCATGACTCATGTGCACAGAGGTCCCCAAAGACTTTAAGCAGGGACCAGCAAAGGATAATGGGATAAGGCTGCAGATTCCCAAGAAATACAAAGCACTCGGAACCACTGGTGTGATACTTTCTACCTCCCAAGATTTTATGCGTGGGTATTGATAAGGGACTTTGATACATCATCACTTTGCTTTGTAGTCCTTAATTGAGGCCATGACTCTTCAGCCTTGCCCACCTTTTAAATGTTACTAAGTAAGATGAGACTAATAGTGACCACTACCATGTAGATTTATTGAGAAATAGTCATAAAATGCTCACTTAGACCTGGTATACAGGGGCGCAATATTTGATAGCTTTCATAGTGCTCTCTCTCTCTCTCTCTCTCTCTCTCTCTCTCTCTCTCTCTCTCTCTCTCTCTCGTATCTAACCCTTGAGAGTGAGTTACGTTTTTTGGAAATAGCAAATATCACTTAGGACAGTCCCTTGTGAATAAAATAAAAATGGGTGAACGCCATGAAATTAAAGGCCTGGTATCAGAAATCCCAGTGTAGCAGCTGAAAAAAAGAAAAAAAAAATGTATGTGTGTATGTCAGAAAGGACCTTGAAGGTAAGTAATTACAAAAGATATTTCAGAAACTGTAGGAATATGGAAATTCTATAAAGGACTTCTTTAAAGTAGCTGGTAGCCTTGAGAGTGCAAAGCAGAGTAAGATGTTAACTAACCCACTCGCAAAGCATCTTGTGTTTGAACAACTACTGTGTATCAGGCATAGTGCCATTCTCCCTGATCTTCTGACAAGACATAGGCTAAAACCTAACAGTTTGGTAAACTCCAGTGCATTCTAAAAGCCTGTGGTATATGACTAGTTAGCCTCATCAGAGATGTGTCTGGGAGGAAGAAGGCAGAGGAGGAGGAGTGTGTGTGCATGAGTGTATGTATCTGTGTCTACATATCTGTATGCCTGTGTGTCTCTCTGTATGTGTGCATGTGTGTGTGTGTTGTGTCTATGTGTGTGTGTCTGTGTGTGTATGTATCTCTCTGTGTATATGTGCATGCGTGCATGTGTGTGTGTGTGATTGATCAGGTTTGATTCAGGATAATACCCTGAGAAAGAGTGGTTACAGTGAGAGATGCGGCAGAGATGTGATTATAGTACTTAACATACGACAGTGTGTTTCTCAGAGCTATGTGAGCAGCAAATTTAAGGGTCCGGTGAGAAGTGAGACTTGGGAGGCAAGAAGAGACAAGAGATCCCAAGGGGAGATGCTTCCTGCTGGCATTTGCATCCTGCTCCTTGGGATTCCAGAGAAGAACATCAGAGTGAGCGAGCTTACTGAAGTCTGTGAATAACTAGTGTGGTTGATCCTAGAAGCACATTTCACAGTGTGAATGCTAACCTCATAAATGCTAAGCAGGAGCTGGGCGTAGTGGCGCACGCCTTTAATCCCAGCACTCAGGAGGCAGAGGCAGGCGGATTTCTGAGTTCGAGGCCAGCCTGGTCTACAAAGTGAGTTCCAGGACAGCCAGGGATATACAGAGAAACCCTGTCTCGAAAAACCAAAAAAAAAAAGCTAAGCAGGAATGCTGGAGAAGAAGGACTCAGGAGGAGCTGTCTCACTGTCCCCTTTGCTAAGACCCAGGCTTTCTTGTGAGGTTCTCCCATCATGACTAACTCCTTAATTTTCTGGGATGTTAACCAAGTGACTTTCAATACTCTTGAAAATAAGATTTAGGGAGTTCTGTCCCATCTGATTTTTCCAGATATTTCTCAACACCCCTAAATTCCAGTTTATTGAAGATGGATCCTCCCTTATATTTCAAAACTTGAAATTTATTTTAATTAAATATTTCTCTTTAAGGTAATCCTTAAACAATGGAAAATAGGGACTATTCAGAAATATTCTTTGAGTCCTTATTTCTGTTACTTGTGTTAGGCCATCATCAACGTGTTGATGTGTTGCCTACATCCTATGCCCTATGCTTTCTATGCCTTATCCCTAATAAAACTCTCTCTCTCTCTCTCTCTCTCTCTCTCTCTCTCTCTCTCACACACACACACACACACACACACACACACACACACACCAGACACTTATGAATTTGCTTTTCACAAGAGATTGGATCTCTATCGATAGAGGATAATATCTAAATCCAAACCACAGATATCACAGAGTAGAGAATGACCCCCCATAACTTGATTTTGTCAGTGTCATTTTATTATCTCATCTTTTGTCTTCCTGCATAGTTATATAAACCAGCCAATGCTATGTAAGAAAAGAACTCCCAAAGCCCCATGGCCTTAAATAGTATTTCTCACAGCCGTAGATTGACTGGCACCCTAGTTCTATTGCTGCTGCTACTGCTAAGGATGAAATACCCTGACAAAAAGTACTTTAGGGGAGAAGGGGATTTGTTTTAGTTCACAATTCTAGTTACAGTTCATCATTGTGATTGAGTCAAGGCAAGAACTTAAAATAACAGAGATGAGTGAATATACTTGCTTCTTTTTCTTGTACTTGATTATTCAACTCTCGAGACAGGGTTTCTCTGTGTAGCCCTGGCTGTCCTGGAACTCACTCTGTAGACCAGGCTGGCCTCGAACTCAGAAATCTGCCTGCCTCTGCCTCCCGAGTGCTGGGATTAATATTCCTCTCTCATATAGTCCAGAACACCTTTCCTAGGGAATGGTGCTACCCACACTGGATTAGGTCCTCCCACATCAGTTAATATAATTAAAACAATTCCTGGTGGATACCCCCAGACCAACCCAATTAAACAATTCCTCATTGAGACTCTTTTCTCAAATGACTCCACTGTGTCAAATTGTTAATTAAAGCTAAACAATATAGTCGGTATTAGCTGATTTAGAAGTGCTTGCTCATGCCTCTTTTGCTCACTTGTCTTATTTTGTGTATAGTAAGTCAATTAAAGACTCTATTATGGCTGGATCAGTTTTGTAATATATTTCCCTGGGACCAGCCTATGACTAGGAACGTCCATCTATGTTTCCTTCCTGAAACCTATGATTTCAAAAGGCATGCATTTACCATGGTGGCATACAAGCTGGCTTGATCTTAAGACTCAGAGTTGGCATATTGTTACTTCTGTATCTATTTGGAAAACAAGTGAAAGCCTGTTCCTTCAAGTGAGATTAATTACCTTTCAAAAGAGCTGTTCAAAACAAGAATATTTTAGTCTCTTGGTGACTTTAAAGTTTATCTTATTGCTTCTAAAGGAAATCTAGTACCAGTGGTCCCCTTCGGGCAACAACTCATTTGGTAGCATATCATTATTATTTATTTAACCACTAATATATATGTTCATTTTGGAGGTGACTGTCTAAGAGATCAGAGTTGTCTTTTTTCTGTTTTTATAATGATTAAAATATTGAATTTGTGTTTGAAGACCATAAAGTGTGGAAGCAAGATTGTTTTTCTTTTGCCTTTTTATGCTTCAAATCACTTCATATAATTCCTTGGACTTAGTAGTTACTTTATAGATAAATATTTGTTTAACGAAGTAAACAAAAATGTGCTTGCTTTTGGAGCTCTGAATATTATTTTTGGAGCATTTATTTATGTTATTAAATCTTAGGAAGCCCAAGAGAATGTTTTAAATAAATTCTTTTCAAAATTTATCATTTATTTTCTCTACTTTGTAGGATGAAAGTTCAGAGAATATGGAACTTAGTATGCAGAATGTAAAACTTAGTACTGATGATTAACTTTCATGGATTTTAATTAATCTTTATCTTAACTAAGGAAGACACATACATTGCATAAAATTTCATGTATGATTTGTATAATTGAAAGAATAAGAGTTTGTTCTCATTTGGCTCTGTGTAATAAGGTCAAGAATCATGTTCTTGGCATAGGAATGTTTTATTCTAGTAATCTCTTGAATTCTGAAGATTTTACAAATACTTCAGAAGTTCTACAAAGACTGTGTTATTTAAAGGTATTGATGAATAATGAGATATTGAGTAATAATATTTCAGGGTCTTTGGGTCTAAGTCACTTATGAAAAGCTAACCTAGCATGTTACTGTCTCCTGTAGCACAAAACCACAGTAGGAATGACAGAAAGACTTCAAGATGTATACATAATTTTATAGGACAAAGAGTCTGTGAAATATTGACAAGTATATACTGTTAACACACATACTTGTTTTATCTAAAGATTCTGTCCCCAACTACTTCACTTATTAGTGATGTTTCTAAGACATATATCTCTATCTCTATCTCTATCTATCTATCTATCTATCTATCTATCTATCTATCTATCTATCTATATGTGTGTGTGTGTGTGTGTGTGTGTGTGTGTGTGTAATTATTCTTCTTTGATATAATACATCGTGACTGCAATTTCCCCTCCCTCTACTCTTCCCAATATTTTTGTGAAATAAGTGTCACAAAGCTTAGACAGCTTAAAAAACTGGACGTGTATTATTTCATGTAGAGCTTGTGGTTCATGAGTCTGGAAGCAGCTTAACTGGATGGTTGTGACCCCATACTTCTGATGGATTGGGTCTCAGTCTTTTCTGCAGCCCTTTTATTTGAAGTCTTTACTAAAACTGAAGGATCTGTTTCCAGGATATCTAAATCATAAGACCAGACATTTATTATAGTTCCTCACCATAGGACTGCATAATTGCCCTGATGACACACCAGATGGTTCTCCCAAGAACAAGTGATGTAAGAGAGAAAGGCGGAAGTTGCCTTTGAGTTTTATGGTGTAGCTACACATTCCCATTTACTGTATCTGACAGATTACACAGCCAGCTTGCTCACTTAGGAGAGGCCCACTCGGGAGTTGAGTGTCCTCGGGGACTATAGCTCTCAGAAGCCTTTGGAATAAGATCTACAGGTATTATTACAACTGTTTTTGTCATACATAGGATATGTATATAGACAATTTGTTGAATAATTTCAACTATCACATTCCGGAAGAGATTGAGGAAGTGTTGGGAAGACCTGGGTTGTCAGGGGCTGGGGCAAGGGAGAAAGGGATGGTGGACAAGAAAACTAGAATTTTCAGGATATAAACTGAGGAAATTAGAGGGTGAAGTGGCTGGCAACAGTATCTCTTATATAAACAACTAGCATATGAGTTAGGAATATATACTGGGGAACGTTTCACAGACCCTTTGTCCCACAAAGTCATCTACACATCTTGACATCTTTTTTTGTCACCACTGCTGTTGCTCTTTTGTTCTACTGGGGACAAGTAACAAGGGCTTCACCTCACAAAATTACCTATATATCTCTAGATGGTGTTGTCAGACCTGGGTGGGGATAGTACCTGAGGCCTCATACATCACGGGTAGTTCCTCTATCACTAAGCCACAACTCCAGCTGGAAAAACTTCACTTTTTTTTTTTTTTT
>NC_034596.1:54385995-54387381 GCF_900095145.1 Mus pahari
TCCTTCCTTCCTTTCTCTTTCTTTCTTTCTTTCTTTCTTTCTTTC
The DNA here is from genome assembly GCF_900095145.1 of Mus pahari. Classification (NCBI taxonomy): domain Eukaryota; kingdom Metazoa; phylum Chordata; class Mammalia; order Rodentia; family Muridae; genus Mus; species Mus pahari. Next base: position 54,386,041 of record NC_034596.1, read on the forward strand.
TTTCTTTCTTTCTTTCTTTCTTTCTTTCTTTCTTTCTTTCTTTCTTTCTTCATTTTAACAATACCTTCAGTATTGTTCTTCTACTATTCACCTTACACCCCAGTCGCCCTCCCCACCCACCCCTTCTCCCCTCCCAGTCCCACCCTTACAAATCCTTCCATTCATTTCCCCTCCCCTTCTCTTCAGACAAGGGGCACCCCACCTTGGGGACCACCCCACCCTGGGACCTCCAGTCACAGTAGGCCTAAATGCATCCTCTCCACTGAGGCCCAACCAGGAAGTCCAGGTAGGGGAAGGGAATCCAGTAGCAAGCCAAGGAAAACTTGACTTTTATATAGCACTGTTGACTAGATAAGCGAGAGTATCTGAGTCTTTAGAATTGTTAGACACACAAGTATTTTCACATCTACTGTATTAATTAAAGTAAGGAACAACAACCATGCTCCAATTTTTTCTCTGCCTTCTCTCCCACTCCAAGAACCCGACTCATCCACAAGTTAATTTTCCATCGGCATAATAGGAGCAGGTACAGTCTCTGTTATTTATAGTCTTATCTTCATATTTGTATATAAACTGGATTTATATCAGGATTGAACTTGGAGCCTGTGGGTAGTACTTGGATCGGTTTAAATATACTTGTGGTGCAGTCTGAAAACCATCTCTTTTCTGTTATTTTCCTCTCTAACTTGCCTGCCTCTTCTCAGGGGAGGAGGAGTCATGCCCTCTGTCCTCCTGCTTCTCCTGCATTCCTAACTGAAGTGCTGTAGCACAGGGCTGATCACAGAACTAACAGGGCATCATTCCCTGAATACTTGCTACTTAATGTGAAAGGAATGCCATGCTCACATAGCAAATGCTGCGGCCTAGAGGAGGAAGGCAGGCACATTTGCTCAAGTTGTTTACTCCCTTTTAAAATTAACTAATTGATTAATAAATTTATTTTATTACTATTTTTAAATTTTTTTCCAGCCCGCTCTCTCTAACCATATTTATTTCACATATGTGGGTACACTGTCACTGTCTTCCAATGCAGCAGCAGACGGCATAGGATGCCCATTACAGATGGTTGTGAGCCACTATGTGGTTTCTGGGAATTGAACTCAAGACCTCTGGAAGAGCAGTCAGTGTTCTTAACTGCTGAGCCATCTCTCCAGTCCCCCTTTTTTTCTTTAAGCAAATTTTTTAAAAATTTTGTTCTATAGGATTCCCCACCTCTGCAAAGTATGAATTATCTTAAGATCAAGAATGCTTACAGTCATGAAAGGATGGACTATCCAGAGACTACCCCATTTGGGAGTCCATCCCATCATCAGCCACCACACCTAGATACTAATGCTCATG
>NC_034596.1:54387791-54398258 GCF_900095145.1 Mus pahari
AGGCCTGGGCCAAGTAGTGGGAGTGGGTGGGTAGGGGAGCAGAGGTGGGAGGAGGGGTATAGGAAACTTTCGGGATAGCATTTGAAATGTAAATAAATAAAATAAAAAAAAAAAGAATGCTTACAGTCAATGCTATAGCAATATGCTTTCACATAAATAGTATTTATAAACTATAATATCGAATACTTATGTAATTTTTGTTTTCAGGAAGGCCTGTTTTTGCCATTCTCATTTTTTAGCAGTTTCATTATTATTATGATTTCTTTTATTTTTGAGTCAAGTTTCTTTATAGGTTTCTGAAATAGAAAGCCAGATGTTGGGTTGTCTTTTCTGTGTTGATGACAGCGAGTGAAGAATGGAGCTTTGCCCAGCCATAGGCGCTGTCATCTTTTTGAAATATTTTTCTTTTTCTAGTTTCATTGACAAATATCACAATCCAAAGCAATGTAGGGCAGTCAAGGTTTTATTTCAACTCATAGGCTAGTCTTTCACTGGGAGAGTTCAAGAACTCAAGCAGGAACTTAGACGCATGGTAGAATGTTGCTGGTTGGTTAGCTGGCAGGCTCATGCTTAGTTAACTTTCTTAAGCAGCCTAGGCTTTTCTGCCTAGGGAATGGTGCCACCCATGGTTTGATGGGCCCTCCCATATCAATTAACAGTCAAGACAAACTCCCATAGACATGGTTATAGGAGAGTCTGATTTGGAAAATCTCTCAGTTGAAATTGCTCAGGTGACTCTAGGCTGTGTCAAGTTGTCATTTTAAGCTAGTTAGGACATGCTTGTTTCAGGTTTTCTGTTTTAAACCATCTGTTTCATAAAAAAAAATCAATAGTTTGCCTTTTCTAAACACAGAGTATATATAATTCTGTAGTAAGGGGTACTTGCCAAAGAAATATTCTATCTTACTTGAAATATAGTAGTACTGCTTCTAAAAATACTGAATATTTTTGAAAAGATTTAAGGACTGAATGGAGAAGGTGCCTTGCATAATTACAGACAGCTACTGTAGCAGTTTAGATGTTTACATTTATATAACAGCCACTCAGTTTCTGTTTTATTTGAAACCATATTTTTTAGTACTGGCAGGTCCATTGAATTTAGAAGCAAATCATTCACAATAATCATCTATAATATTTAACTGAGGGGGGAAAAAAAGTAAAAGTTGGGAAAACCTCCAAGTGGTCCTGACACATTCCTGTGCCTGCAGTAGAATTCTGCTGGCCAGTGCCAGCAGGTTTGTACCTGCAGGAAGCAAGAGATTGTAATGCATTTCAGGGTGCTTTCAAACCTGCGTGGACAAATCCCTATTTAGGGTCATTAAGGGTCTTTTCCTACTTTCCTGAAATTTGAACTTCAGGGTAGTTTAACTGAAGGCGGTGTACTGCGGGAAAGTCCTGATGGGATGGTAGGAAGACCTGGGTTAGGAATATACGCATGCTTGGCTCAGGTTGACACAGTCATTTGGGGAGATGGTGACTTTCACAGCATGGAGTGTGTGTCTGGGTTTCGCTGTTTTCACCTGTCCTCTGGCTGACCACTGAAGAAGTACAGAGCCAGCCTCAAAGGCCAGAGGACGGCTGCTGCTGTGTTATGGGGCCACCTGCCTGCATCAGATTACCTGGAAGGCCCTATGCTTGCTTGATTTGCTTCGAAGACATGGCACCCTTTGCGGGTGTCACTGCCTGTGACATTTAGGCTTTTTTCCGATGGTGCTGATCTTTCAAGTCCTTCTCTCTCTGACTCTTTTGTCTGCAGTGTTAGACACTGCAGGCAACACCCTTTTTGGTGGAATCAATGAGAACCATAGTGAGGCCCATGAAGCTGGCCCACTCTTGGCCTCACAGGTTTCCAGTCACCTACAGAACTTTAAGGTGTGTTCAGTGCATTTCCAGACCGTGTAGGTGCAGAACCATTCTCCTGGCTAGTTACAGTCAATGACTCAGAGATGATATAAAGTTCACTCACATTATATAGAATACTGTGTGCACTTCGTAATGATTTTCCTTTGATTTTTCTTGTGAGCCCAAACTTCCATATTTTTTTGATTTAAGACAGTTTTTTGCAAGTAGTTAAAAAGCTTCCTCATTGCCTTCAAAGTGCCATTTCAATAGCTTATAATTTTTGTTGCTTTTATAGCTTTTCTCATTTTCTAAAGGGCCACATTTGGCTTCTAAGGATTCATTTAATTCCTAACCTAATCATTTTTCTATTGATTATTTTTTGGGGGGTCTAGGTTATAATTATAGCCTCTGATATATGGTCAATCCATTTTTTATACTACATATTTGGGCTGTTTTACATTTAAAACTTCCAATATAAAACCAAGTGCTGATAGTGACATAAGCATCCTTACCTTGATTTTTTTCATGTAAATAGGAATATCTATTAGCTCTCTGGCATTTTCTGTTTGCATTTGTGGTCGCAGTCTCCCATAAACACAAGGTGTGTTATCATCTCATAATATCATAATATCAGTATTATCCCCATGTTATAAAACTGGGGTTCAGAGAGATCCAGTTATTGCTTGACTGAGAGAGCGCATGTGCTCAACAGTTCCTTTGCCATACTTCCTTCTATGTGTCAGTTTTTCACTTGAGACTATAATTTATTTGACTTACAAATAAATGACTTTTTTTTTTGAGATAGAATCTCTCTATGGAGTCCAGGCTGTCTTTCAAACTCACTGTGTAGCCCTAGGCTGGCCTTGGATCCAAGATGTTGCTGCTTCAGAACTCCTATGAGGACTGGTCTTATGGGTTTACTATGGCTTAAAAACCAATATATTTGTATGTTCATTCTTTCTTATTTTTTGTTTCTTTCTGGAGCTTGATCCTAGGGTCATGCGCATCTTGTGCATGCTAGGCAAGTATTTGACACACTGACTTCTATCCCTAATACCCTTTGCACCTTTTGAATTTGAGACAGGGTCTTAAATAAATTATATATACTGGTCATGAGGTCACTCTGTAGTCCAGAGAGGTCTTCCTGTCTTCTGGCCTCAGACTCTCCAGTATCCGGGATTACAGGCTCATGCTGCCTTGCATAGCTGTGTTATTTCTCACTGTTGTCCGAAACTTCTTCATTAACTTCCATTTGTGTATTTTTGTCTCTAAAATTTCCATCTATTACCAACAAATCCATGGTGGTTAATAAGTTGTTTGTTTGCTTATTGAGACAGAATCTTACTATGTAAGTAATTACATATTACATATTACATCTTACTATATAGTCTTGCCTATCCTGGAACTCTCCAGGTAGATGAGGCAGGCTGAGAAACCACAGTGGTTTATCTGTCTCTGCCTCCCAAATGCTGGGACAAAAGTGCGTGCTATCTATGCCCAGTGAAACTGTTGCTTTTAATAACCTGCCTTCAAAATATTAAGTGTGAACTGCTCAGGGTTTATTAGACTAAAAACAAATCTACATTCCTTTTATCAATGAACAGTACACTGTTATAGTAATTTTTACTGTGTTAGCAAAAACAAAACAAATCTAGGAGTTAAGAAATGAAGTGTTGGACACTTCATTTATGTATGAAACCATTTCCAAACCATTTTGTCACCCAGAAGACATTTTGCATCGTAAGTCATTCCCTATTTTTCCGTCTTCCCCCACCCTCCGGGTGCCCCGTGTTGGCTTTCTGTCTCTATGGATTTACCTATTCTGGATATTCAAGTAAATAGAACCACACAATATATTACTTGGGATATCTGGCATTTTTCAATTAGCAGTGTTTTTCTGAATTAAAACTTTACTGTAAAGAACTTGAGATTAAAAACACAGCAAGATTAACCGTATCTAAAACCTGCATAGCAGAGTGCACCTCTGTACAGCTAGAATGACCATTATCAAGCTATGGAGGTTCCAATTGTATTTTACCTTCCTTTCTTTTAACGGAAGAACTTTTCTTCATATATTGATCATGTTTCCCCCCTCCTAGTCCTTCCTACCCTCCTACCCATACAGCTTCATATTCTCTTTCTCTTTCTTTAAACAAACAAGCAAACAACCAACCCCCCCAAAGGCAAAAAAGAAACACAAAAAGTCCCACAAAACTACAAAAACTAAAAATCAAAATAAGCAATCAAAAGACCAATAAGATCAAAATGTGCAAAAACAAAACAAACTTTAACAACATCGTTGAGTTCACTAAGGATTATCCTGACTCTCCTGGGCATGGACCCTGAAGCTTGGTTGATGACTCAGTGAGACTCTGTTGGGAAACCTGATTTCCCTTTGTTATCGGGTATCAGTTTCGGATAACTTCTTGGTTAGGGTTGGGTGGGATCCTATTTTAACTTGCCCTCCTTATTGCTCAGGTACTGACTGGACCGAACCCCTGCAGGTCTTTTGCATGCTGACACAGTCTCCGTGAGTTCAAATGTGCATCTGTCCTGTTGTGTCTGGGTGGCACTGTGTCCTTGGAGTCATCCATCACCTCTGTACTTAAAATCTTTCTGCTTCCTCTCCCACATAGATCCCCGAACTCTGAGGCGCCAAAGGCTTGATGAGTAAATCCCATTTAGGGCTGAGTACTTCAAAGCCTCTCATTCTCTACATTGTACAATTGTGAGTCCCCGTTAATTCCTATACACTGTAAGAAGGGTCTTCTCTGATACAGGTCAAGGAAGGCTCTGGGGTAGAGCATGTCATTAGGAGCTATTTCATTGCCATGTTCTTGTAGCAGAACAATAGTAGTAGGTTTTCTCATAGGCCCATGACCTCCCTCACCTCAGGTTTTTAGTCACGTTAGCAGTATCAGGATGCTCTCCACAACTGGAGATGTATCTCATGGAATGGGCCATAAATCCAATCAAAACGTGGATGGTTTCTCCCATAAGATCTGTGCCACCATTGTACCAATGAATCTTGCAGCTCACTGCTGTAGGTGGGTGCTATTGATGATCATGTTCTCTTTTGGTAGTGTGAAAAGTACCTCCCGGTACAATGAGTGTAGTCAGCCAGTTGGGCACCGACTTCTCTTTGTGATGACATAAGTAAGTATTGTCTTAAATAATAGGGTCTTGCCATCCAGTTGTGGAGAACAACCAGAAAACTTGGCGGTAGTCTGTGATGTTTGGGAGTTTCCATGGACTCTCTTTGGCCAATGACTGAGCAAGATGCAACCCATTTCTGCCACTGGGGTTTTGCTTGAGTCCTTGTGTCCCCTCTGGTCTGGTGATTCCATTTAGATTCCTTTCATGTATGCCCAGATGTTAGGAAGCTTCCACAATGCTAGGTTCCTTTTGACTTTCAGAATGGCTTTTAGTGATAGTTTTTCCTACCCCTTATTCCCTCCTTTACCCTTTTTGCCCAATTCCCCTTCATATGTCACCCTCTTACTCTGGTTTCTTTTCCTTTACTTCTCCATAGCACTATATTCTATTGTTTGTTTCTTTTTGTTTTCTGCTTTTTATTACCTCAAGACAGGGTTTTTCTGTGGAGTCCTGAATGTCCTGGAACTCACTCTGTAGACCAGGCTGGCCTTGAATTTATAGGGATCCACCTGCCTTTGTCTCTAAGGTGTTGGGATTAAAGGCATATATCACCACTGTCTGGCTTCATATTATTGCATCCCTTTCCCCCTTCCTTGAGAAAACCTCTCCTGCCCCTAGTCCCTTTCTAGGTACCTACCCTCTATGGTAATTCAGATTGTAGTACACATTTTGAAAAATTAAAGGTTAATGTCTGCCTATAAGAGAAAACACACTGTTTGTCTTGTTGGGACTAAATTAACTCATTCAGGATGATTTTTTTTTTCTAGTGCTATCCATTTATCTGTGAATTTCATGAATTTCTGAATGATACTCTGTCATGTGAATGTATCACATGTTCATTACCCATTTATCAACTGATGGAGATCTAGGCTATTTCTGGCTTCTGGCTACTATGAATAGAGCAGGGAGGCACACAGGTGAATGAGTATCTGTGCAGTAGGGTTTAGAGTTCCTTGGCTACACCCAAGAGTGGTATAGTGGTGGATCCTGAGGTGGATCTATTCCTAGCTTCCCGAGGAACTGCAATTACCACATCCTCTTGGTGGATTTTTTTCTTTGATGAGTGTGTAGTATCCTTTCATGTTTCTTCTGATTAGTTTTTATTTGAACTCAACTTTGTCAGAGATTAAAATTGCTACACCTGCCTGCTTCTTGGGTACATTTGCTTGCAACACCTTTATCCATCCTTTCCCCAAAGGTGATATCTTTTATTGATATTGAGGGTTGTTTCTTGGATGCAGCAGAAAGAAGCATTCTCTTTTCTAACCCAGTCTGTTAGTCTGTGTCTTTTTATAGAGTAATTGAAACCATTAGCACTGATAATTGTCAATGAGCAACATTTATTTACTGCTGTTATTTTGCTGTTATGGTTGGTGCCCACTTTTTATTTATTGTTCTCAGATTAGTTATTCACTGTATCTTCTTGGGTGTGATTGACCTCTTCAGATTGAAGTTTTCCTTTTAGTGCTTTTTTAGAGCTTGTACTGGTACTGGCAGATAGGAATTGATTAAGTTTTTTCATCATGTAGTGCCTCTTTTGGTTGATTGTGATTGGTAGTTAATCTGGGCTTTTCTCTCTTTGTTTCTCTTTCTTTCTTTCTTTCTTTCTTTCTTTCTTTCTTTCTTTCTTTCTTTCTTTCTTTCTTTCTTTCTTTCTTTTTTTCTTTTTTTGTCTTTCAGAGTCTCCATTTAAAAGTCTGATGATATTCTTTTGTGCCTGCCTTTATTGGCTTTTTTCCTTGTAGCTTTTAATATCCTATTTTTTGTTGTTGTTGATTTTTGTTTTGTTTTGCTTTTTTTTTTTATACTCAGTATTTTGATTATTATGTGTCCTGGGAATTTCTTTTCTGATCCAGTCTGTTTGGTGTGCTGCATGCTTCTTGTACCTTCATGGGCACCTGTTTATTTAGACTGAGGAAGTTTTCTTCTGTGATTTTTTTTTTTTTTTATGTTTTTTTGGTCCTTAGACTAGGTTTCTTCTTCCTCTACTTCCATCATTCATAAGTTTGCTCTTTTCATGGTGTCAAAATTTCCTGAATGTTTTGTGTCTAGCAGTTTTTAGATTTTGCTGTTGACATTACTAAACAAGCTAAGGAGAGAGGGGCCTTGAAAAGCCACACAGTTGAGTGCCTGAGCGATAAAACTGTGGTAAAAGCAAACAGACTAATTTGCCTGGTGATGTCAGATATGGGGACTTACAGTTTACACAGAACCAGGGTCTCTTGAGTCCCGGTTTATTGTCCTTCACTTTAATGTCTTCTTATGGCCATAGCTAAGTAGAGTGTTGGTCACTGTGACAAGCATCGGTGATGGTAAAAGTGACCCTGGAAATGCTAGTTAGCACTTATTACAATGTATTTGTATTCATTTTTGTTTTTGCTTGGACTGAATTTTAGATTTGCTCTTAGTTTCTTGTGTAATGCTTTAAGGACCTGATTAAATGGCAATGCTTTCTATGTAGCTGATGTAATATTACATAATTGTCTTATTAAAGTTAATCATCTATTTATAAAGGTAAGCAATTTAAAAGTCCTGAAATAGAATAACCTTGAGTGTGTGTATGTGTGTGTGTGTGTGTGTGTGTGTGTGTGTGAGAGAGAGAGAGAGAGAGAGAGAGAGAGAGAGAGAGAGAGAGATAGGGTCTCACTATATAGCCCCGTATGGCCAGGACTACGTAGATCAGGTTGGTCTCCAACTCAGAGATCTGGCTGCCTAAGCGTCCCAAGTGCTGGGACTAAGGGCATGTGCCACCACGCCCATCTATACAAAAGTATTTTCATGTTTTTAAAAATCCTTTTCTCACTTACTGAATGTTATTGAATATTTTAAAGTTCTCTTATGCATTTGAGTCTAATTGACTAACACTGCCATATTTGATAATGAATGCATTTAAGTGGTTTTATAAGTTAACATTACTTTGTTTTCTTTTGTCTCAAGGATATTTCTTTGATGGAACAAATGTACCTCAGACCATCTCAGGCGCAACTTGAAGTACCCGAGGAGGTGGAAGAGAAAAAGTTCCCAACAAGTATTAAGGAGCGGCCAGTTGTGGTAACATCTTCCTTCCTGAATTAAAGAAATAGTGTGTCTTGTGTTGAGTGAACACTTGCAGAGGGTTAAAAATGGTTTCCTCTAACTTGCTTTGAAGTATGTTTAAGCATCTAACCCAAAGCTGTATGGGCTTTCAGAAACTGTTTTGAATGATGCCAAACTCCCTTTTCATGGAGAAAGATAGTGAATGGCTCTCCTGAGTTATAGATGCTTGATATAGAAAGTAGCTTGTGATAGAATTGAAAGTTATTAGTCTCTAAGCAAACATCATTTTACTATACAATTTATCTAGAATTGCTAAAAGTGCAGTCTGGACTGTGGGTAACAGAAGTGTTTCAGAAGCAAAGCTTCCCTTTGTCCACCACAGGGACAATGACTAAGGTATTTGAAGCAATCTGGACCATGTTCTCTGATAATGGGAAGTGGCTCCATTTAAAGTAACACTTGAAATGGAGTAAAAGTGAGTGAATGGAAGGTGAGTCCACATTTACAGAGGAAGACAGGACGATCGCTGCTCTGCTTGAGAATTTTGAAAATATGACCCCATATATATGTATGTATACAGTGAGAACATACTTCATTTTAGGAAAATAAAGGAAACGTTTACAACATTCTGTTTTTAACTCCGAGTGGTCCAGAATCCTAAATAATCTTTTTTCTTTTCTTTTTTTTTTTTTTAATTGACTGTTGAAATGAGCCCATGAGATTTTTTTTTTTTCCTTAGGATTTGGTGACATAGGCCAGGGAAATATAATTTTCTGGCTTTCAGATATTTTATAAAGTCAACTTGAACTTTTGCCTTGTAATCTGCAGAGAGAACAATTTACCAGATCAAGCTGTGTTTCAGGCATGCATCTACTCACCCATTCTGTCCCTGGATAGCTGTAGAACCATAGATGCTGTAGAACTGAAGGCTTTGGAAGGACCAATGAGATGAACCTTTTGGACTTTCATTTTTCTCCAGCCAAGTATTTATGAGGAGCTCCCTGAGACCGTGTCAAGCATCTTCCAGGTGGAACAGGAGGAAGCTATGGAATGGGTAGCCATAGAAGAAAACAGCACAGCTTTTAAATCTCAGGAAACGTTAGACATTGTCCCCCCTGAGGACGCCAGTAAACCTTTGGATAGTGCTCTTCCCACAACTGACGTAAAACTAACCGTCCAGCCGACTTTAAAGGTAAGCAAAACCAAACACAACTGTTTGTGTCGGGAACACGTAGAACTGTGAGAACTGGGGATGGGTAAATGAGAAGTTCCCAGGCAAAGAGAGAGCAAGGCATGGTGTAGGGGGCAGTGTTGGGGGAGGGGCATCAGCCTAAGTGCAGAGAAAGAGGTAGACTTTTTTTCTTTTTAATTTCTTGGGATGGAGGACAGATTTTCTAGGTAAGAGGGCATCTGGGCTATTCAGAGACTGGCCACAAGTTTTCTACATAGTGTCTGAAGGGAGGCAGGATATGTCATCCCTAGATGCGGTCTAGATGAGCTTGGTAATGCTTGTGCATTTGCCCCTGTTTAGATTTATTTCAGCACTGGAGTTCTTTTCTTTTGTGCCAAAGCTTGCCAAAGCTTGATGCTTGTTTGCTTGGGTCCTCTCAATGTCAGTTATTATCCATGACCTTTAACCCACACATAGGCCAAATGCTTTCTTTGTAGTGTCAGTGGTGCAGGAATGAGGAACAATGTGCTCCAGGAAGCCAAACCAAGGACTTTAACATCCAGATAACAGAGTGAGGCAGGACATTAGCTGCTCAGACACATGCTGGGAGAACTCCAGGCACAGAGTGCACAATTCCTGCCTTATTGGCAATTCTCCACCTAGAAGTAAGGGTTGCTAGTATTCTGAGCCAAGTCGTTACCAACAGCAGAAAAAAGTCCTGTGGATGTGATAGCAACTTGGTGCAGAAATGCCTGAAACAATAGAAACAGGGCTGGTTACCTTTGTAGAAGAGAAACGGTAACAAGGTTGAGTCAAGATGGAAAGAGGTAGATACTTTAAGAGCTGTAGGATTCTCTAACTCCAAGTGCACAATTATAACTGATTCCTGGCCTCCAGAGTTCTGAAAGCACAGGGAAGATGAAGTGTATATCACAAATGACTAGGAACGTGGCATGTAACTATTGCAAGTTACTCCCAGAGAGTTGAGATGCAGGCATCGAACCCCTTGCAATGTTAAGAACAACAATGGCGTTTTTTTTTTGTTTTTTGTTTTTTTATTAGATAATTTTTCATTTACATTTCAAATGCTATCCCAAAAGTCCCCTATACCCTCCCCCTGCCCTGCTCCCCTACCCAGTCACTCCCACTTCTTGGCCCTGGCATTCCCCTGTGCTGGGTCATATAAACTTTGCAAGACCAAGGAGGCTTTCTTCCCAATGATGGCTGACTGACTAGGCCATCTTCTGCTATATATGCAGCTA
>NC_034596.1:54399273-54407045 GCF_900095145.1 Mus pahari
AATCTCAGGGTTGTTTTGATTTGCATTTCCCTGATGATTAAGGATGTTGAACATTTTTTCAAGTGCTTCTCAGCCCTTAGGTGTTCCTCAGTTGAGAATTCTTTGTTTAGCTCTGTACCCCATTTTTTAATGGGGTTATTTGAATTTCTGGAGTTGAGCTCCTTGAGCTGTTTGTATATATTGGATATTAGTCCCCTATCAGATTTAGGATTGGTAAAAATTCTTTCCCGATCTGTTGGTGGCCTTTTTGTCTTATTGACAGTATCTTTTGGCCTACAGAAGCTTTGTAATTTTATGAGGTCCCATTTGTTGATTCTTGATCTTACAGCACAGGCCATTGCTGTTCTGTTTAGGAATTTTTCCCCTGTACCCATATCTTCAAGGCTTTCCCCCACTTTCTCCTCTATAAATTTCAGTGTCTCTGGCTTTATGTGGAGTTCTTTAACAATGGTGATTTTTAATGTTATTTTGGTGCAGAGGTAGATAGAGGTGGGGGTGGGGTGGGGAGAAAGACCACCCTGTCATCGCGGCTGGATTATGTAATGACAGCAGATGACAGAAATGCTTATTTTTGCAAAGGGGATTGTGTGTGAGTGTTTTTAGCAGACATGTGACAGAAAAGAAGAAGCTGACGCTTCACTTTAAGAAATCTGACAAGGAAAGTGATCTTTAGAAAGAGTTGGGTTTTAAAAACTGGTGGAATCCTGAGATTTGTGAGAGCTTGGAAGCATTAATTGTGGCATCTGAGCAGGTCTGCTCAGGTAGGTGCTTGGCACCTGCTGTGCTGTTCAAGCTGCAGAGCTGGACTTCTGCTCTTCAGTGTTAGGTGACAAAGACACAGCCTGCTTTGGAATGCAGAAGACCAGAAACTGCAAAATCTCAGGTTGGAAGGGTACAGGCTTTGATTTCTGCAGTCTCTGTGCTCTACTGGTCTTGTAGGAAGCATTAGATTAAAAATATTGCCCCCCCACCCTCCTAACAGGAAGAGGTAATGAACTCTTTCCTAAGTGTGGAAACCCACAGACAAACATGGAAGCCCAACCTTGTTTCTCCTCTTAGAACGGTGTTAGGGAAACTATCATAAAAGTGCTAGGCATGTTGCTCACTGAGTGTCATGGATACATCACAAGTCTGGGATAAATCCCAGAGTTTTCATGAACAGTTTCTTTCTTCCCATTATTAGACATGTGAGCTTGGCTAATTACCAGACTATGCCTGTGTGTGCGTGTTTTAAAAGTTATTTTGCTTATGTACATCCAAAATGTTGTCCCCCCTCCTGGGCCCCCTTCCCAGAGTTCTTCACCCTATTCCTGCTCCCCCTCAACTCTGAGAAGGTGCTGCCCCCCTCACCAGCATCCCCCTTCCTTGGGGCATCAAGCCTCTACAGTAGTGGGCACATCCTCTCCCACTAAGGCCAGACAAGGTAGTCCTCTTCTACATATGTATGGGGGTGGTGTGGGGGTGGGAGGTGGGGTCGGACCAGCCCATGTGTGCTTTTCAGTTGGTGGCTTAGTCTCTGGGAGCTCCCAGGGGTCCAGGTTAGTTGACACTGTTAGTCTTTCTATGGGATTGCCATCCTCTTTAGCTCCTTTAGTCCTTCCCCCAACTCTTCCATAGGGATCCCTGACCTCAGTCCAATGGTTGACTAGAAGCATCTGCCTCAGTCAGCTCCTGGTAGAGCCTCTCAGAGGACAGCCATGCTGATGCCTGTGTTGTTAAGGGAAGATAACGGCAGTGTCACCTTGCTGTTGTAGGGATGCTGTGCAGATGCTGCGTAGATGGCATTGAGTGTCGGACACCAGTAGTCTTAGTATGATTAGTGATTATGGGTTACTAGGCTGTGAATTTCTACAGTCCACATATAAATGCCTCCTGATGGCTGCTGCAGGTGAGATGGTGTTAGAACTACTGGATAGACTTGTAGTTACATATCTAGATAGTATACAATTACTGTGTGAGAGTCTCTAGTGGACAGATATAGGATTGTGTCCGTTTTAGCATATTCCTCCACAGTGTGGAGGAGACTATGGAAGATTTACTGATTGGATTTACAGATAACATCTAAAATTCAGTTGCTTAGAGCTGAGATTAAATTTAACAGGCATAAAGCTAAGGTACATTTTGCCTTTGGGTCCACCAACCAAGTACATGCTAGGATTTAGTGGCATATGTGAAGAACCTCAGTGATTGTCTTGTCATTGATTTACCCTGGTTGATGGATGCCAAAGAGGATCATCCTTCACCTGGTTGATCTGATCATGTCGCATGTCAAATATTGCGTTCATATCTGAGTATCCAACCACAGGAGGGTCCCTGACAAGGCTGAAGGAGGGGCGACAAAGGCCACCACTTCAAAACCATTCCATGGAAGGTGGTGTTGAAGGAGGCACCAGAGATGTTCATCTGAAGGGAAAACTAGCCCAAGGCAGTAAATATAGTCAAGTGCTTGACTGTCTGCAAAGCAGAAAGGAGCAACTGCATTCTAACAGTTCCTGAGGTTTGACTCTGGACTGGTAGATGAAAGTGGTTAGACTCAGAGGTAAGGAAAGAGAACAAATGTGAGTGAGTGGGAGTGTTCGGAAGAGGAAATGTCTGACCCTGTGTGTTCATATTCATGGTCCCTGACACCATCCAAACAGACCACGGGTGGAGGCACTGAAGGCAGAGTTCAGGTACAAACTGCAGGTGAGAATGGAAAGATCTTTCATGACTTCCTAATTCCTCACCTAGGAAATGAGGAAACTTTTTTTTTTTTTAAACAGAGTTAAACCAAAATCCTGCAGCTAACTGTAATAACCTCCCTTCACCTAGCCTTCTCTTATTATCCAGCATCTGCTATGACTAGGAACCCTGGATTCTAGTCTCAAAACAAAGCACAGAGCATCCCAAGAAGAAAACTCTTGTGTGTAAATTATTACAACCACATAGTGGGAAACATTTCTAGATCTGAGAAAACAGTGTTTTCAACATCTAGTCATTAAGAGGCAACTATGTATGAGACAGAGTGTCTTTGGGTGTGCCAGGCAATAGAAATATAACACACATGCAACTCTAAGGAGTACCATTTGATAAATATCGCTCAGAATTATACTATAAAGCCTTAGAGCTCCTTTTAGCTGCTTATAATCAGAAGTCTTGACAAACTTCCAGAAACTAAGGGCAGGTTCTACTAAAACACCAAATCAAGGTGTGTGTGTGTGTGTGTGTGTGTGTGTGTGTGTGTGTACATGTACGTCGGTCAAGAATAGGAGGGGAGATGGAGCAGGACACAGTTCCTTTAACTCACTTAAATGCCAAGTGGATAATGTAGCCTGCTTTAAAAAAAAATGTATATACACACATATCGTATATGTTATATGTATATATTCTTTCTTTTGTTTTTTTCTTTTAAAAAATATCCCAATGGCTGTTTCTCCTCCCTCTTCTTTCCCCAGCCCCTTTCCCCACTTCCCCTCTGCTCCCTTCCCCCCAATCCACTCCTCTTTTAGAAAAGGATGAGCCTCTCATGGATAGAAACCAACCATAGGATATTAAGTTTCAGTAAGACTAGGCACCTCCCCTCAGATTGAGGCTGAATGAGGCAACCCTGTAGGAGGAAAAGGTGCCTAAAACAGGCTAAAGAGTCTGAGATAGCCCACACTTCTGCTGCTAGGAGTCCACACGAACACCAAGCTATACAACTATAACATATACCCAGACGGAGGTAGGTACGTCCTATGCAGGCTTCTTGGTTCGTTTCGTTTCAGGCTTAGAAGGTGGAAGACAGCATTCCTGGAACAAGCAGGCTAGCAAGACTAACTGAAATGGTGAGCTGTGGGTTCAGTCGAGAGACCGGACCACCAGCGAGTAAGGCAGAGAGTGATGGAGGATTTGTCAGCTCCAGCCTTGCACCTCCACACACAAACACACATATGAACATACATATGAACACACATTTCATACAAGCAAAAAACCCAGCATATTGGGCTGGGGCATAGCTTAATGGTAGAGCGTTTGCTTAGCATGCTTGAGACCTAGGGCTCATCTTATAAATAAAATACTAACTGATATAGCTGTCCCCTGAGAGGCTCTGCCAGTGCCTGACAAATACAGAAGGAGATGCTCACAGCCATCCATTGGACTGAGCACAGGGTTCCCCAATGAAGGAGCTAGAGAAAGGACTCTAGAAGTTGAAGGGGTTTACAGCTCCATAGGAGGAACAACAATATGAACTAACCAGTACCCCCAGAACTCCCAGGGATTAAACCACCAACCAAAGAGTACACACAGTTGGACTCATGGCTCCTGCTACATATGCAGCAAAGGATGGCCTAGTCGGTCATCAATGGGAGGAGAGGCCCTTGGTCTTATGAAGGCTCTATGCCCCAGTGTAGGGGAATGCCAGGGCCAGGAAGCAGGAGTGGGTGGGTTGGTGAGCAGGGGATGGGGTAGGGGGTAAGAGGAGGGAGTTTTCGGAGGTAGACCAGGAAAGGGAATGACATTTGAAATGTAAATAAAGAAAATATCTAATAAAATTAAAAAAAATTCATCAATATATGTACATAAAATTAGGAATGTTTTAGAAACAGTAACTTACCTTTGGTATTTATATTCTGCTATATTATAAAAATCAGGAGTTTAAATATGAGACATAGCATTAAATATGAGAGAAAAGTTTAACTCTTCATGTTCCAACTTTTTTTTTTTTTTAACAGCATGCTTTTTGTGTTTTTAAAGGTGGAACCAAGAGGATTCATGCAAATCAGAGGACGAGAAGTTAAGCCAACATATAAAAGTAGACCAAAAAAGTCACCGAAACCAAGAATAGCTGTAAAACCTGAGGAGGATAGAAAACTAATTAAAAAGTAACTTTCTTGAATGTATATATTTTCTGTTTTCTCTTTAAATATTTATTTTTATTTCATATGTGTGAATGTTTGCTTGCATGCATGTATGAGCACCAACCGCATGCTTGGTGTCTGGAGAGACCAAAAGAGGGTGCTAGACCAGAGTTAAGGATGGCGTGGGTACTGGGAGTCCGGTCCCCCACAGGCGCATCAAGCGCTGTTAACTACCGAGCTCTCCCTCCAACCCCTTTCCCTCCCACAACTGGCTCCTAGATCCTCCTACCTCCCTGCTCACCTAACTTTATATTCTCTCTCTCTCTCTCTCTCTCTCTCTCTCTCTCTCTCTCTCTCTCTCTCTCTCTCTCTCTCTAAAACACAAATAAACAAAGGGACAAAGCCCCAAACAAACAGAAAAGAAGAAACACACACACACACACACACACACACACACACACACACACACAAACACAGTCACGCAACCAGAAACCAAAATGTACAATCAGAAGACCAATAAGATAAATATTGTCCAAACAAAGTAAAATGAGACAAAAAGTCTACAAAAATGTTCTTTAATGGAGTTTAGGTCTCACCCGAGAATACAGCTGCAGGTTTCAATAGTGCCCTGTGAGAGCGATTCAGGTGCTGTTCAACCTTGTTGAAACTGGTTTTCTCTTCCTTTCACCCACTATTTTCTTTTCCTTTTTATGGGCTGCTTTATTCTAGATTAGCCTTCATTTACCTCTTTATAGAGGTTTAAAGAAACTTTAATTATTGGCTTTTATTGTTGCTTTGGATACAGGGAAAGTGCAGACATGGAAGCAACCTGTTTTATTTTTCCTTAACTGCTGGTTGAAACCTTGTAGATGGACACCACTCACGGTTTAGTAGTGGAGAGTAGGTTCACGGGCAAAGAATTCCGAAGCTGATAAAACAGTGAAATTGGCATCTAAGTGACCTGTGCATGCCGTTGTTATCTGCACTGCTCTAAGCTCATTTAGTTAGCAAGATTATGTATTAAAACAAACAGTGACAGCAGGCAGCAAGCATTTTACCTTCAATAAATAGTTACTGTCAGATTATCAACGGAGCAGAAACTTCTTGAATTTTTTTTTTGTCCCTAAAAATCCTTGCATTTAGTGCATTAAGCAAAGTAGTGTGGCCACACACAGAGTCAAGGTCTTCTTTTCTTATGTCTTAGTGCTTCAAAGAATGACAAATAGTCCTGCTTAAAGAGAATGTGCTGTAAAAACACAGAGGCTTTCTCGAGAATGCCAAAAATATTTGTAGGCCTTATTGATATGTATTTGTTATTTTAATTCACACAAGCTGATTTTTTAGAAATTTCCATTATAGAGAAACAAGACAGAAATGCAGAAGAAATACAGGGCATTGAAGGAAGTCACTTGTTTTTGTTTTTGTTTTTGTTTTTGGTAGGGAGTCACTTACAAAAGTGAGTCTTGGAAAAATCATGCTGAACCTTTCATACACTGGTCCTTTGTCCTCAGCCACTCTGTCCTTTCTCACCAGTGACTAGCCCTCAAAGTATGTGGTCACCCTGGGACACAGTTCCCCATCTCAGCTCCCTGCTCTTTCGCTCAGTACACCAAGAGAGAGTCACTTGCTAACCTGTTTTGTTAGACTGATGGAAGCGCAGGAATCCAGATCGGTTGCAATGCTTCTATATAAAAACAATCAGTTGTATGATCTTAAGCACACTCTGCTAGCCAGGACCTGTCTGAAACAGGATGATGGTTCCTGTAGGCTTGGCATGGGGGCTTACCCCTTTGTTCCTTTCCCTGCTCTTCTCCCTCCCAGTCCCTACTTCTCCTCCCCCTCCATTTCCTAGGAGGGGAAAGCCTGTAGCCCCACCTTCCTGGTCACTGCTTTTCACTTTCCCAGTGAGGTTTCTTGTCTCAGACACTTCACAAGCTTTAGATGTGCTGCTGTCCCTCCCCCACAGTGTTTACACCTCATACCTAGTCCTTTCTAGAGTCTATGCTATTTTGGAAATGTCATAGACTACTTTGTGCGTGACTGAATACTGCCCATAGTATGCCTACCAATAGGCAAAATGCCACACAGTATAATTTCAGTAACAGTAAAAATAAAATGAGCAATTCTACAGCCTGAACATATTTATTTTATTTTTTTAAAAGACAGTTCTCATAAATATAAAAATTGATGTAAAATTTTATTCCATTCTTTTACTAAAGATGTTTAGAGAAGCTGGTAATATAACTTGCAAGCTCAAGATCTAAGGGTCTGATCCTGTCCCAGACCATGTCAAAATCTATATTGTGTATATGATGCTTCTAGTTGGGTTTTCTAGACACATGGGCTAGTATACAGAGCAGCACTGACCGCTGGTCAAGCCAAAACAAACCCAAACAAACCAGCAACCAAACAACCCCTAGCCCCAAACCGTAGGACTAATACAGTGTCTGGGAAGGGACATTTATAAAATATAATCCCTCCCACCATTATCAAAGGGAAAGAGAAGTAAAGCAGAAAATGAAGGAGGGGGGGGGAAGCTCTGCAGAGGTGTCTGTCATCAGGGTATTATTGTCTGAAGGATGTTTAGACATGAAGAGAAGGTTAGACAGCAGTCTGTCTTTGTGTCTTGTCTTTCAAGCTGATAACAGTTGACATCTGCTATGTGAGAGGCTGTTGTAGTTGCATTTACTCTTTTTAAGTCAAGGACTATGGCCAAATGAGAATTTTAAAAGTATTTAAATGCAGGCAGTCCAACCTCAGAACTACACTCTTACCTTGGATTCTAAACGTGGGGCAGCCACAGAAAGCAACAGAACCACTGTGTTGAGGGAAGGAGCTAAGATGGATCTGCAGATGGGACTTTTCTTTTTCTTTTTCTTTTTCTTTTTCTTTTTCTTTTTCTTTTTCTTTTTCTTTTTCTTTTTCTTTTTCTTTTTCTTTTTCTTTTTCTTT
>NC_034596.1:54407888-54418084 GCF_900095145.1 Mus pahari
GGAGAGATCACAAGAGAGTTATCTTGTGATGGTTAGAATGTGTAAAGCACCCAGCACCCGGCACATAGTAGGTGCTTAAAAGGGTGGTTGGATGGCAGGTGACATACAGAATCAATAAAGCAGCCCATGGTAACTTCTCTGTGCTCTCCTCACCTATAGGGAAGAGAGAGGCACATTTCAGGAGTGGGAAGGGATGGAACACCTGAAGATGCAGTGTTGCTCTGATGGGTTTCTGTAGTGTGGGTACTATTACTAGGAAGAAATGCTAGACCGAGTTTCAGAATTCATGAGAGGAGTGGAGGAATGATACGTTTGTTTTACACCTATTCTTTGTGTGGTATATGCAAGACACGTAGCTTGGTATGAATTAGAAGCTCTGGGCATTTCGCAATGCTGCAATATTAAATTTGCCGTAAAGCATTGTTATATAGTTTTGTGTCTGATCCCGTACTTCACGGCCTGCACTGAACTGTCAGTATCAATGTATTTCTTATCTAACACCCGTAAAATGATGAAAGAGGCTCACTTTATTTCCTGTTGCAGAATCCCACAGGCTCGTTTCCTCTCTCATCTTCATGACCTCTGCGCCACAGCCCCAACCATGGAGTTGCCTGTGGATCTGTGCCTGGCTTCTCGAGTGTACCACACTCCCGACAGGAAAGGTCACAAGGCTGTCCTTGGACTATTTGGGTCACCTTTTTTAGGTGACCACTGTGTTGATGAACAGAGAGAAAGGTAAGAGTTTCTGGTTATTTTGTTTTAAGCTGTCAAAAGCATTCAGAGACAGGGAGAGAATGTGTGTGAAAGAGTCTTCTAATTAATCCACTGATGGCAGAAGCTTCATGATGTACCCTCCCAGGTCCTTCCTTTAAAATGGTTTCTTTGGAAATTAAGTTTTTAACACAGAACATTGAGAGGCAACTTTACCCATAGCTGTGATTTATCATTAGGGAATTTGACTGATTAACCCAGTTCTACAAGCATAGTAGATATGTTCTTTCTTTTTTTTCTTTTCTTTTTTCTAACTTCTTGACAACTTTGGGATGCAAATGTGGACTAAGATACATGGAAGTTAAGCAGTTTATCTCATTCTATGCTGTCAAAGGAATGGGGGTTTTGGGGAAGAGAATGCCAGGAGGTGTTCGACTAGAGTCTGCTGACACACTTCGTTCCTGGATAGTGATCAGAAGCCCTGGTTTTGGAAATCATTCCAGCTCTGTGTTTCCTTCCTCTGGAATCCACAGACTGTTCTGTGAACAGTGTGTAACCCACACCATCCTCACGAGAGGAGAGGAAGGGGGAGAGAACTGATATTGGCTCAGTAGCAAAAATACCCTGAGCGTATATAGTGTTACCTACTTTTGTATGTTTTCTGTTTGAATTTTCAACTGTTAAAGGAGAAGTCATAATTTCCGTTTAATTCATGAGGAAATTTTGGCTTTATAATATCAAGTTACTTGCCCAAGTTATCTCTGAGTAGAGGATGGGATCCAGGAATGTCTAACTTGGTTTTACCCTCACTCATTTTTTTTCCTATCTTTTTCTCCGCGTAAAATATATATTTAAGACATTTGTGTCCTAATCACACCTCCTGACTAAATTTTAATACCACAGCCTCCAGATACACTGTGTATCTACTTTCCTACTTTAATATCGTATGCATTCTTACACTTGTGCAAATGAAGAAAAATGTTTGCATCATGCAACTTTCCTCTTCCCCAAAGGGTGAGTTTTCACGTCCACGAGTCAGTGCCCCACCACAGACACCATCTAGTCTCTCACCTTGAAAAGGATGGGTAGAACTCAGAAAAAAATCCATTACCCACCTTAAGAAAAATAAGAAATTAAACAATTAAATTGGATGCTGTTCAGAATTAACGTTTATGCTACACATACAGTAAGACCCTCCCTATCAGATCACCTCTAGCTCGGTTCACACACGGCTACGGCTACGGCTACGGCTTACCCACTCTTCTTCATAAGATACGCTGAACTGGTTTCCTCACCTTGATGTTTTTTTTTTTTTTTTAGTAAAAATTGAAGCATTGCATCCAATCTTTTACAGTTTACAAATCATCCATTGGTGTTCTGCAACCAGGATGAACTTAAATTTGACTCCTTGCAAGAAAGAATTCAAACCAGTGTCACGTTTAATTCTTATGGAAACAGAGTCTATTTCCAGGATGCAATCACAACATACATCTGAAACCTCTCAGTTTTGTCAAGTCACTGATGACGTTTTGAAAAATCAATGTATGGGGTTTGAAAATTGGGAACCGTTTCAGCATCTCTGATAAAAAAAAATAACAGCCTAAAGTTGTGAATACATAATAAGGATCATGTGATCATGTGTAATCCAGTAGCCCTGAGATTCTATCCCACTGCCCCTTAGTACTGAAGGCTGAACCCAGGCCTGGAGCACGCCAGGCAAGCTCTGTGCCACTGAGCCAGACAATGTTATATCATTCACAGCTTATATATTATTCAGCAGTGAGTTAAAACTGCTGCGTTCTTTCCAATTCTAAGTGTTTGTATTCCCAAGTAGATCCCTCTCTCCTTTTTTTCAAGAGAGTAAATGCTCTGTTTGATACTGATAATTCTTGGCAATTTGTTCCTAAATATCAAATAAAAAGTTACCTTAAGTATTGAATACTTAATTCTCTAGCATTCATCTCCTGAGGATTACCCTGCTAAACATAGCTTTACCTTTTCAAAACATATCTGTCTGCAGAGCCTACAACTTGAGAGAAATGTATCATTTTTCCTGCTTTAATAAGAGTTCTGAAGAAAGGTAACTGTAAACACTAAGCAAGTGCCTCTCACTTCACAGATCAGCTCTTGCTGTAATGAGAATAGTGAACTCTAAATCATGATAGAACCTGTGGTTATGAAGCCTTAGTGCCTTGCTATTTCTACACCTAGAATTGCTATTTGTGGTACATACCAAGAATATTTTAGTAGAATGGTAAGGCTATACATTCAGTTTATTCAAAATAGCAAAGGTACTAGTTGAATGTACACTTATATTGTTAAATATTTCATATTGAATATGTACTTTAAAATGAATTTTGTGTTTTATAGAGATATTTATAGACATTCATTTTGATGTCCTAATATAAAATTTTTATTTTTGCATGCTATGGTTTAAACCTAGGGCCTTGTGCATGCTCAGTAATTGTTATGTTCCTAAGATTTGGTATGGATTTTTATTGTGGTTTTAGAGGCAGTTCATTGTTATATACCCCAGGCTATCCTAAAATTTGATGTACCTACCAGGCTGGTTTCAAAGTTGTATCTGTCGTCCTGAATTAAGGTTTTAAAGCAGGAGAACAATCAGTAAACCTATTGAGACATTGGCGCTGTTACTAGTTAGTAAGCAGCTGCTCAGATGTTCCTTGTTAATGTGCTGAAACCATACATGACATTCTATAGTGTCAGCTTTTCTCCCAAAGTTATGTGTGAACAGTGAATTTATTTAATCTATTCTCTAATTTACTAAGCTCTGGTGGTATTGTTCATGAAAATTCATGACACTTCTCAGTCTCCTGCCATCCTTGCATGTGTAACTTGATTTTTGTAAATTAGCATTTTTCCCCGCTAACCTGGTGAGGAGACAAACATCCACACAGATGAGATACTCGCTTGGAGGAATACACACACACACACACAAAATGTCTGTGTATATATATATATATATATATATATATATATATATATATATGTGTGTGTTTTCATTAGGGTTTCTATTGTTATGAAGAGATACCATATATAAATATATGTAAATATATTTATAAATAAAAAATATTTTTATTTATAAATATATATTTATATTTATATATATATTTTCTATGTATGGGGATTGAACCCAGGGCCTATGGAATGCAGGGAAATTACTATGTCTACATCATTAACTTAAAAACCATCTTTTGACCTTGAGAGGTAGCTCAGTACTGAGTGCTTTTCCAGACGACTGGGGTTCAGTTCCAGCATCATAGCAGTTCAATTGTCTGTATCTCCAGTTCTAGGAGATCTAGTGCCTTCTTCAGGTCTCCCCAGGAACCAGGCATGCAAATTGTGGACAAATATGCATACAGATAAAATACCCATACACATAAAATAAAAAGTAAATTCAAAAGCTTAAACATCTTACATTATTTAAAATTCACTTTTGGTAAGTTTGAACATTTTTATGTGTTTTATGGCTAGTCATTTTTTCCCTTTGAAAAACCTCATAATCTTGTTATTCATAATCTTGTTATTCATTAATTTGTAACCTGTCTTTTTATATTTAAGTTCTGAATTACTTGCCACATATATTGAAGGCATTTTTTTACTTTACTCTTCAATTATGTGGATGGTATTTTATGATATGCAGAAGTTTTGATTTGCATGCAGTACAACTTTTGTGGGCAGGGATCCAAGACAGAACCTCACACAGTAGTCCAGGCTAGCCTGGAATTTACTATGTAGCCAGGGTAGTCTCAGACATACTGTTATCCTTCTGCCTCAGCCCTTGAGAGTTGAGATTTAAGGCAGGCCCACACTCTGCTCTCCGGCGCACGCTCCTTTATATGTTTTAGTGTTGGTGTGGTTATCATAAAAGGCATGTCTACACTTTAAGTGCATTGTCCTGCATTCTCTTCTAGAGAGTTTAAGGCTTTCCTGAGGAGAATTGCCTGGTCCATCCATAATTTTTGTAATCGTTTAAATAATCTCTCTCTCTCTCTCTCTCTCTTCTTTTCCTCACTGATTTGGAAATCCAATTGTATTAGTCTATTTACTCTTGAAAATACCTGAGAATGGGTGCCACACAAAGGCTTATCCAGTGCTCAGTGGGGAGATTAAAGGGGCGTTGCCAGCTCCTGCTCAGCTCTGGGGATGGACTCATAGCAGATCGGATCACAATGGTGGTGACATGGACAGGGAAGTAACAGGGGGAAAGGAAGCCTGGATCTCGCCTGGACCTCAGCTGCCCCTACCTCTGTACTATTACCTTGTCCATTGCTGTGACAACACTTGACAAAACTTAAGGAGAAAGGAGTTGTTTGGGATCATGGTTTGAGGACACACAGTCTACATTGTCAAGAAAAAAAAAAAAAGACCAACTTCATGGAGGAAGGAACATGTACCTGGGACTCCTAATCTCTAGGAGGCAGAGAGGAGCATCCTGGTGCTTAGCTCTCTTTCTCTTGTGTTCATTTTATTCAACCAGGGAACCAAGCCCATGGGATCCACATTTGGGACCTTACAGGACATCCTGAAGTGGCACTACTTTTATATTTTAGATCCCTCGGGTTTGAGTCTGTCTGTGAACGCTTGTTCCATTTCACTGCTTTGCTGATGTAAAACTATTTTGTTGATTTGCATGAATACAAAAAGAGGTGGTGGCAGACATGCTGCCCTTGTAGCACTGGCTGACCTCAACCAATTATCGCTGCTGCCTCCTGGTCCAGAGAGATGCCTAGGAAGTGAATTCCAAAACTTTTAACTAATCTGCCTTCAAATTACAAATTCTTGGTTAATTTTTATAGACAGACCATTAGTATCATTCATTAAAACAGTAGCAATAACAATGAAAACCAAAAGGTTTGATTGTTATAATTAAATGCCTATCTTATTACTTGTTACAAATTAATATTTTAATGACTATATAAAATATATAAGAAAAAGAAAATAAGAAAAGCAATTGTACACAATCTGGCCATCTGGAAATGTATTAGTTTTTTAATTTTTTTTATTGGAAATTAGTATTTTAATTTTTTACTTCATTTTTTGCATGTGACTATGAGTTCTTGCTGTGTGTATGCAACTATGTGCAAGTTCGTGTGTGAGGGGCATATATGTGTGTATGTAGGGGCATGCATATGCACATATATAGATATAGATATCAGAGGACATTCTTGAACATCATTTCTCATGTACCAGTTACTATTTTTTGGATACAAAGTTATTGACTTGGAACTCACCGAGGAGATCGGACTGGTTGGCCAATGAGCCCCAGGGATTCACCTGTCTCTCTACCTTTCTGATGCTGGTATTTAAGTTCAAGACAACATACTCAGCTTTAAAAAAATACCCCTTTAATTTTGGATATTATAATATGATTACATAAATATCCTCTTCCCTTTCATTCCACCAAGCTGTCTCGTGCGCCCTTTTATCCCCTGCTCCTCCAGAGGATCCGTTTGGCTCTCAGCACACTTCTGGCAGCCCCCAACCATCTGTAACGCTAGCTGCAGGAAAGCAGACACCCTCTCTGGCCTCTGCAGGCACCTGCGCACACGTGCCATATTGCTGCAGACAGAAAGACATATTCATCAATAAAAGCAACATCTCTAAAAAACGTTGTCCTGCCTTCATTTTGCAGTGGCATTTGGAACAATAGGTTACTCTTCTGTGAAGCTGTTCTTTCCATTGCTCTTAGGATCCACACTGAGTTCTATGTTTCATTCTAGGCCCTCTAACACCCACCCCCCACCCCATTTTAAAGATTTATTTTCAGTTATGTTTGTGTGTGTGTATGCATGTGTGCATGATATACATGTGTGCACACACACACAATCTCTCTCTCTCCCTCCCCCTCCTCTCTCTCTGTGTGTGTGAGTGCAGGTGCCTGCAGAGGCCAGAGGTGTTGCATCCTAGGAGTTTATAGGTGGTTGTGAGCTACCTAAGTGGGGGCTGAAAGCTGTGCTTGGCTCCTATGCAAGAGCAGTGTACAGTAACTGGTGAGCTATCCTTCTATCTCCCTGTGTCCATTCTTGTCTCCCTCCTCTTGGGTGGAGTGACCAGGGCTTAAACTGTGGCTTCTTTTCACATCTGCTTATGTTCTCAAAGTGAGTATCTCAAGGTCCATGGTTCTAAGTGCCCTGTACCTGCTGATGAGTATTACTCAATTAGCTGCACAGCAATGCTCCCAGTGGCACTTGTGTGTAATTATACTGCCCACACTTGGGATGGGCTTCTTCACTTCAGTTAGCCCGGTCTAGAAACTCTCACTGGCATCCCAGAAGTTTGTCTCCTAGGTGATTCTTGACACGGTTAATTTGACAATCAGGATCTAACATCCCACTTATCCTTGTTACTTATTGTTAATGAGAGAACTTGAATCAAGCCTGTGGTTTTATTTGCATGTAATCTACTACTCCGAGATCCTTATAGGTGTTTAAATTTTGTTTTAAGCTCACTAGCATATGTCTGGGGGGTGGACTGCTTTCTAATTAACTCTTCCTTGTACTTACAAAGCCCTCCTGATATGCTACTATAGCTCTTTGGGTGAGGATTTTTCTATTTTGTTTGAATAAGGCTTGCATTATATTTATTTTATGCATTTCTTTATAAATATCAACAGCTATATATTGGATCTTATTTTGTATTCTTCGTGTACATCATTGCTTTCTATAATTATTTCTCAAACTTCTGCTCATCAGTGGTTTTATGTTTTGAGGTGTGAAGTTCAAAAATCACAACCCCTCCTCCAATAGTTACCAGATCATTTTTCTTAGTCGCTTAAGGAACGTATAAGTCTTTATTACCTGTCTCATTACACACTAAAGCTTTTTCCTGTAGACCATGTGAATCTTTTAATGATATTTTTTGTTTTCCTCTGACATTCTTCATTGGTCTCCTCGGCTGTATTTCTTTGTAATACATTGCAGGTTCTCCTCATAGAACTGGTATTGGATTTTTCTGTGGATTCATATTTGAAGGAAGCCTGAGGAGAGGTCTTTTCTGGCTACCCCAAAATAATGCAGGGCAGGTTTCCCTGACAGTGTTTACACTTTCCAGTTTGGAAGTACTAAAATACTTCTGTAAGATTGGGAGTAGGCTGGCAAGAGGCAAAAGTTTGTATATGGAACAAGATCTGAAACTTTACCTGTACCCCCTCAGTGTTGGTTGAGACTGTATTACAGATGTACATAGCCAGTAAAAGCTGGGATTCAGACTCAGGCGGTTCTGACTCTCAGGGTGGCCTCTGTAACTCACAGCCTCCTGCACCTGGGACTCTCTTTCTCTTTATGTTGTGTTCTGGATTCCCATTCTCACCCTGTTTTCAGTTCTTGGTTGCACAGGATGAGACATACTCACTCCCCCTTGGTAGTTCACCTTTGTTCCAGTGCCATCTAATTTACAGTATCAGAGTCTTGCTTACAGTGTGTGTGGGACTTCCTCAGGCTAATTATGTAAGTCCATAAGGCTTTGGGATTTCTGATTGTTGCTTTTTTTTTTTTTTTTTTTTTAAATTCCCCATTTCTGAGTGCACTTTCCCTCCCACCAGAATGTGTCACTGACTCCTCCTCCTCCTCCTCCTCCTCCTTCTTCTTCATTTTTCTTAGATTTTTTTATTTACATTTCAAATGCTATCCCTTTTCCTAGTTTCCTCTCCAAAAATCCCTTATACCCTTCCCCCTCCCCCTGCTCCCGAACCCACCCACTCCCTCTTCTTGGCCCCAAATCTCCAATGCTCATGGATTGGCAGGATTAATATAGTAAAAATGGCTATCTTGCAGAAAGCAATCTACAGATTCAATGCAATACCCATCAAAGTTCCACTGGCTTCTGCTAACACATTCTGATACTACCCATAGAATACCATTGTCTGTGGTCTCTGGTACCTCATTCTTAATGTGCTTTGCGTCTCCTTCTTTATGTCCTTCCAACATGGATGTGTTAGTCAGGGTTTCCAGTCCTGCACAAAATAATATGACCAAGAAGCAAGTTGGGGAGGAAAGGGTTTATTCAGTTTACACCTCCACATTGCTGTTCATCACCAATGGAAGTCAGGACTGGAACTCAAGCAGGTCAGGAAGCAGGAGCTGATGCAGAAGCCATGAAGGGATGTTCTTTACTGGCTTGCTTCCCCTGACTTGCTCAGCTTGCTTTCTTATAGAACCCAAGACTACCAGCCCAGAGATGACACCACTCACAAGGGGCCTTCCCACCTTGATCACTGATTGAGAAAATGTCTTACAGCTGGATCTCATAGAGACATTTCCTCAAGGGAGGTTCCTTTCTCTGTGATAACTCCAGCTTGTGTCAAGTTGACAAAACCAGCCAGTACAATTGACCCCTTGTCAACTTGACATACAAACACATCACTCTTAAGCCTCAACCCTTACTTTCTTATTTATCCCCAAGATCTAAATAACATTAAAAGTCCCACAATCTTTACAAATCCTTACATGTTAAAATTTCAATCCCTTTAAAATATTCAATTTCTTTTAAAATTTAGTCTTTTTACAATTCAAAGTCTCTTAACTGTGGGCTCCACCAAAATACTTTCTTCAAGAGGGAAAAAATATCAGGGTACAGTCACACATAAAAGCAAAATCAAACTCTAACCATCAAAGTTTCCAAGGGCTTGGATCAGCTCTCCAGCTCTGCCTTTTGTAGCTCATATCTTGTCTTCTGGGCTCCAGCTGCCTGTACTCCACTGCTGCTGCTGTTCTTGGTGGTCATTCACAGTACTGGCATCTCCAAAACACTGCTGTCTTCTGCTGCAACTAGGCTTTACCAACAGCCTCTCCTAGGATCTCTTCATGGTGCCAAGCCTCAACTCATTTACATGACTCCTTCAGCCCTGAACCATCAATTGCAACTGAGGCTTCACCTTCACCAACAGCCTTCCTTGGCCTCTCACAGTGCTAAGCCTCAGCTGCTCTTCATGACC
The DNA here is from genome assembly GCF_900095145.1 of Mus pahari. Taxonomy (NCBI): domain Eukaryota; kingdom Metazoa; phylum Chordata; class Mammalia; order Rodentia; family Muridae; genus Mus; species Mus pahari. The sequence goes on from NC_034596.1 coordinate 54,417,556, forward strand.
TCTTCATGCTTTCAAAACCAGTACTACCTGGGCGATTCTTATACATTACCAAGTTCAGCTGCAGCACGAGGTACAACTTTGGGTATTTCTGGGACATAGCTTCTTTGTGCTCTCAGAAAACACTTCCCAGAAGATTTCACCTCAATGATGTTGGTTTCTTCTTAATCACTGCTAACTTCTTAGCTACAGCTAACCAGCATCAATAGTCCCAGTAACACAAAGGTTTTGCCTTAGTAGTTCTGGTATCTTGTTAATCACAGCTGATTATTAAGCCCCAGCTAACCAAAACTATGGAATCTTCACAATGAAAACAGCAATGGTTCTGAAAAGAGTCTTTAATCTTCCCCCTGAAATTTCACAAGCCAGGCCTCCATCTTCTGCACTGTTCTCAACATTATCTTCCAAGCTCCTACAGAACATCCCACAGAGCTCTTAATACCCAATGGATCTTCTAGCTCAAAGTTACAAAGCCCCTCCACAGTCCTCCTCAAAACATGGTCAGGTTGTCACAGGAATACCCCACTCTGTT
>NC_034596.1:54418364-54424864 GCF_900095145.1 Mus pahari
AGCTTGCTTTCTTATATAACTAAAGACTACCAGTCTAGGGATGGCACCACTCACCATGGACGACCCTCCCACCCTTGATCACTAATTGAGAAAATACCTTACAGCTGGATCTCATGGAGGCATTTCCTCAACTGAAGCTCCTTTCTCTGTGATAACTCCAGCTTGTGTCAAGTTGACACACAAAACCAGCCAGTACAATGGGTATCAGGGACTGCCTTTCATTCCTCATTCTCCTTATTCTCTGCCATTTCTCAGTAGGCAGGCTGTTCCTGGCCCCACTTCAATCCTTTTCTTAACCTTGTTCCTTGCTGTATAATCTAGGCAATAACCTGAGATATTATATTGGAGATTCTAAGACTTATTCCTTGTCTGAGGTTTAGTTGGTGGTATGTGTCATATAAGAACATATATCAGGGCTGTATTATCTTAACTCTCTTACCCTAACTCTCTTGTGTGGATAAAGAGACAAAGGCAAAGTTCTGTATTCCCAAATACATGGCAAACTTAGAACCAGCATCAATTCTGGCCTCAATTAAGTTTCTGTTACAGACACATTTAGTACATATTTTCATTACTATGAAGTACTTTTGTATACTTTTTTTCTCTTGTCATGTGTTTGGGTATTTGGCCTACATGTATGTGTGTGCATTGTGCCCATGCCTGGTATTCATGGAGGCCAGGAGATGGTGTCAGATCTCCTGGAAATGGAATTACAGACTGTTGTGAGCTACTATGTAAGTATTGACGATCAAAACTTAGGTCTGGAAGAACTTCAAGTGCTTTTAACTGCTGGGCTCTGGCTTGTGTGTTTTTAACAGCACAGAGAGGTAATGACACAACGATGTCTCAGTGTGCACCTCGGTGTTTGACGAGAGACTCTGTTGTATATTTTTGTGTTTCAACGTACATATCAGTGTTTGATAAGACACTTGACTAGTATGTTTTTGTTTTTGTATGGAAAGACATAAAAAAGAAATTATTTTCAATCTTAGCCTATAACTCAAACTTACATATTTCTGAAAGATTTTATATATATATATATATATATTAGAAAGTAAAACGATATCATTCCACCAGATGTCACTGTTTGCATGTAACAACGAACTTACAATGGTTAAAAAGAGCAACCAACCCCCCCAAGCATATTTTGTAAATGTAAAAATCTATATAGTTACACATATATTTTCCTACAGGCTCATAATTTTGAGGCACTATTCTTTGCTTTCAAAAAACATGCAAATTTCTCATGTGTCTCTGCTGCAGATTTTAAAGAAAAATTATACAAGGATGAAGAAACTCGGTGTGTAGCTTAGCATCTAAGATGAGCTTAGAAAATTTCTCCAGTGCTAGGGTCTACTTTTTAAACAATATAGCCACGGTTTTCCAAATTGTGGAGTGAGACCCTGGAAGTGGGTTGTAAAAAATCACTTTAGTAACCATTAAACTGAAGCTATGAACTTTTTGAGTGGTATATAGAACTATTCTATTGCATATAAATAAAATCTTGATAAGGTTTTCGTAAGTGAATAGCCTTAGTTTTCTTATGCACACATTCTGTGAGTTGTCTGAAATTGACAATGGTTCCCTCAGAATGTTCCCTGAGATTTCGTACACCTTGTAGCAAGGTACTCTTTCTAAGGAAAAGAGAGTGAAGCTGTGGTGTAGTTTCTCCCCCCAGGGTCTTCCCAAGGCAGAGGAGGCCACCAGAGGGAGAATCCTATTTAGTATGATGTGATTCACAGTTACCTACATGTAAATTTGAGTTCTCACTACTTAGAGCAAAATGTCTTCTAAGCTTGTGTTGTTAGCAACTTACAGTAAGAAATATATCCTGGACCGATGGTAGACAGCAATGGCTTTAAAAAGGTGTAGCTGCTGTACTGTTAGAGAAATGGGCTTGTTTTGTTCTGTTAGCCTCTTCCTTGATAGAACAATATAAATTATAATCTCAGCCATTTACTAAGCATGTACTGTCTGCGAACATTAGTCCTAAGAAGTGGATGGAAATGCCAACCAGCGTTGCCATTAATAAATGACGGAACAGATTAAGGAAGGGAAAATATCCTACTCAAGTGTCTTAGTCTGTTTTGTTTTGGTCTAACAGAATACCCCAAACAGGATAATTTATTAATTTTTATTAACAACCAACCAGATTCACACTAGAGTCTCAGGACTCCCTGAGTGTCCAGCTGCATCTGTTTAGGAACTCATGCTCCTTCAGCTCATGATGAACAATGAAAGCACAAGAAGGCACGTGAGAAAAACAGAAATGAAGATGAATTCCTGGTCATCAGAGCTAACTCATTCCTGCAAACACGGCATTGGTTAATTTGTCAGAGCTGTAGCCTTACGGCTCAGATACCTCTCATTAGGCCCCACCTCTCATTAGGCCTCACCTCTCATTAGGCCCAACTTCTCATCATTGCTACTTTTTAGGAACAAGACTCAACGTGAGGTTTTGGTGAATACAAACCATATTCAAATCATAACACCAACATAACTGTAAGTGGCCAACTTAGGGCTAAAGTCCTGGCTGTGGCCTCATCACAGAGTCTCAGTCTTTCCCCAGTGTCGGCAAGGTTCAGACTTTGTTGAGCATAAAGACCATTTCGTAGGCTTGCATAGTGTGTTAATTTGCAAGCCTACTGAGTCAGAATCTCCAAAGGAGGTGTTGGAAGCTTTATTTCTGATAGTCGCCTCAGGGTGTCTTATGATCAAGTGGTTTTAGAAAAGCTAGTGGTAATCAGAGGCTCTCAGACAATACCAGAATCACCTGCCCAGAGGGTGAAAACACGGATAGCTGCCTGCATATCTCCAGTTTCTTGTTCATTGTTGTATGACAAATGCCAGTGATTTGCAAAGTACATATAAGAGACTTGTGATGGTTACGGAGCGCCCTTGTAGCACCCCTACAACATCCTAGGCTGGGCTTTGATTTTTCAGGGTCTACTTTCAGGCATGAGACTCTTTTTTTTTCCTCATAACTACTACATTCAAGTCCTCTGGAAGCAGAAAATTAATTTTGTCCTCCCCCACCCCCAGCCCTGGGCTATTTTCTATTAAGAGAAAAATATAAGACAAGATAGAAGATGTTCTATAATGAAAGAACAGATCAAACATAGTAGGAAGATTAAGGAGAATAATATGTTTTGACTGGGTAATGGAGATGTATAAAGATCTTGGAGCCCTTGCTGTTCCCACTTTCGGAACCACAATGAACTATAATTGCCTGCCCTTATAGTGCTTTATACTTAGTACCTAGTATCCATCCAGTTGTTAGTCCACCTTTTTCATATTAGCTGTAGATCAAATGGAGGAGGGTTGGGAAGTAAAGTAAGACTGGCACGATAGATGGACTCCATGGTATAGAAGAACCTGGATGCAAGGTACTGTAGTTTAGGCCCTATTGTATCTTAATCTTTGGAGTGTTTGAAGAGGAAGTGATTGACACCTGTTAATATGCTCTGTATTAGGTGTGTAACATGAATTGGAGGAGGAAGAGTCTGCAGGTGAAGGATCTGAAACACTGATAGCACAGGACGCAGGGAGAGAAGATATGATGGACAGGAGAGACACCAGAGAGAACAGTGTGCACAGCTACACTTGGAAATGGGGCAAAGTTAGAGATTTACAGTCTGAACTCAGAAGATGGTGGTGTTTCCAAAAGATTTTAGGAAGATAGAATGCTCTTCTCTTAGAAAGCGGGAACATAGATAATGAAGAGAGAAATTTCCAAATAATTAACTCACATCTGACATGTAGGAACCATTGCTAACCTTGGATGGCCATTCCACTAAGGCTCTGGGTATATTAGAGCTAGTACTATAAAATGTCAAAGACTCCTTCCACATTCATTTGACCAACTAAATCATATAATTGTGCTTTTGGAAACTGAAAACAGTAAATGTAAATGATGACTGCTACTCCATTTATGGCTTCCAGCTAAACAAATAGAACATTACTTTAAGGTCGTAGATATTATGTCACCTTGCCCCTAACCACTGTCCCCCCTTTCCCCACAGTGTGATGTTAAAAATACTATATCTTGATATATTTACATTCTAGGCTCATTTTCTTCCTGTCTAAACCCAAATCTGTTCTTTTCTAGAACTAAAAGTCAAGATTGAGTTGCAGAAAACAGAAATCCTTTTAGTTATTTGAAGCAAAAAAAAGGAATCAAGCAATGTTTAGTGGAGGGCTTGAAATAAATGGGCCTGGGAGGACTTGCAGAAATACCCACACAGCAACTGAGGTGGCTACCAAGGGGACTCCTCCTTCTGGCCCAGGAAGGCACAGAACTGGAAGCCCAATTTGGTAACATAGCTCCTTACTTAAGAGTCAAGGAATCAAGATTCTTTGACCATCTCAGAATTTCACTTTTATTTGATATTCTCATTGACAAAATAAAATTTAAAACTAACAAAAGCAGTAACTTTGGAACGCTACCGTGGAAGAACTTGGCATGTCCTGACTATGCTTGCCAACAGACACCCCGAGCCTTATTCCTTCTAAATGGCACATGTGTGATTGCATGTGGAGAGTGGTCCTGAGTCACACCTAGAGCACACCAGTTCCAGGAGAGGTCTCTCCTCACCGTCCTCCCCGCCATCAGGAGGAGCCTAGATGTTGTGTGCAGTATTTGTATTCAGTTTGCTGGGGGTTGGTTATACTTTCTCTTTGAATACAGGTACGATAAGAGGTGGCTCCTGATGGAGTAGGTAGCTTTCCACATGAAGAGCTGGTAAGATGCGCTTTGAGAATTCAGCATATTGTTAAATGATAAGTCAACTGGGTTTGTGTATGTTTATCCTTGACAGCTGATGACTCACAAAGCTATTTTTGTTTCCATAATGGAATGTCCAAAATCAGAGGTACCAGTAGCCCTTTCTTGTATGATTGACACTGCCACTATATGAGTTAGCCTGACTTATGCTCATGTTATACTTATTACAGTACTTTACATGAAATATTGACATACCTTAAGAAGTCGCTTAAGTCCCATATTATTGATATATTCTCCTTTCAAACTTAAAGCTTTATATTGAATTTGCATGTATACTACAGACTTTCTTAGCTCCAAGCCTGTGTTGCTTACTGAGGGAAGACTTGACTGTTTCAGTGAGGTTTTTAGCTGTATTGCTTTGTGCTCCTGGCAGGCTGCACACTTCCAGCTACCTGGCCAGCAGCTCTTTGGATTTGGGAATGAAACACACACACACACACACACACACACACACACACACACACACACACACACGCACAAGCTTATTTTTAAAGTGCCTTTGCTGCATCAATGACTGGGCACTTTTAATCCTCCACCTGCTACCCTAGGCCGAGTCAAGGAAGTGGCCAGTGGTCACTAACCCAAAATCTCATGTGACTGGTTAGCTTTATCTCCTGCCGTTCCTGTGTCCCACCCTTCTTCCCGAGTCCTGGCAACTCTCCCTGTTCTTCTCTGTGTCCTAGTCCAAACAACTCCAAGTGTCTTACCCTGTGCCCAGCCATTGGCTGTTGGCAACTTTATTTATCAATCAAAACCAACTGGGGACAAGGAACTTTAGCATTTGGACATGCAGATTCCCTATTGGATCAAAGCATTCAAACTAGTCTCCAACACCTCCCCTTTTCTGTTCAAATAAACATTTTCATTTTGGTAAGATGTAAATTCAAACGGGGAAGCCACATGTATCTTGGCAGTTTTATTTAGAGTGGTGATTTGGCCCCAGTCTAAGAAATGAATATTTGGCTGTGAATTTGGAGTGGGGAAGAAATTTAGAAATAAGTTATAAAATTATTTTGTTTTCTGTGTATGAGTGTTTTGCCTGCATGTATGTCTATGGACCACATGCATATCTTGTGCCAACAGAGGCCAGCAGAGGTATTCGGGTCCACTGGAACTAGAGACTGCCAAGAGCTGCCATTGTGGGTTCTAAGAATTGAACTCGAGTCCCCTGGAAGAGCAGCTATTACTCTTTTTCAACTGAGCCATTCCTCCAGCCCCACAATAAGGTTTTTAAATGTGTTTTGTTGTTATGTTTTTATAAAGCAAACATACTCTTCTCATATAGTGAATCCAAACCATCACTCAACTGTGTTCAGAGCCAGATTTTTCTTTAATTTTGAATTGTCTTCTTCATGATATCTTCTTAGACAGTAAATGTCGGTGCATCGACTTAAGCAGAGGTAAGCAAAAAGAGGGTGGTCCGTTTTTGCTTCACCAATAACTTTAAAAACAAAATTATTGTTTTTGTTAAATTGTAGACTGATATATGGTGTTCCTGTTATGAGTGAGAAGCAGAAATATACTGGTGTTACTTCAGTACCAGCAAAGGAATTCCCTGAATCAGAACAGACAAATCAGTGGAAAGCCAGCAAAGCAAACCTACAGCTCTCAGGAGAAGAAGTGAGCATTACTTTTAACCACTTTATCTATCTATCTATCTGTCTGTCTGTCTGTCTGTCTATCTATCTATCTATCTATCTATCTATCTATCTATCTA
>NC_034596.1:54425049-54458877 GCF_900095145.1 Mus pahari
GTCTGTCTGTCTGTCTGTCTGTCTGTCTGTCTGTCTATCTATCTATCTATCTATCTATCTATCTATCTATCTATCTATCTATCTATCTATCTGCATTGGTGTCAGAGTGTCAGATCCCCTGGAACTGGAGATGGATGTGAGCTGCCATTTAGGTGCTAAGAATCTCTCCAGCCCCTAAACCTTGCTTTTAATGTTGGTTTTCTCCACCTAAGGTGTTCTTAAACATATTGGTTAGGGCTCTTTTGGAATTCTTGAACATTATTGAGGACTTGAGTATTTGGTAATGTGAACTATGTCTTTGAACACTTAGAACTTTAAAATGTAAGTCAGAAATTGATAAGTAATAAAACCACAGGTATTAAATGTGACCCCATAAGTGCCCTTTTGTAAAACCATATTTACTTTGTTTCCTGTAACATTGTCTTGCTGTGTGGTCCAGGTTAGACTGGCATCTATGAGGAGACCCTTCTTCATTAGTCTCCTTAGTGCTGGGATTACAGCCCACACCACCGTGCTTCCTGGGATTATAGTCTCTAAACCCAAAGAGTGTGAGAAAACTAGAATCTGTCTTTTAATTTAACTTATTTGACAAGTCTCTTTATATATTGAATTCCTAGACATTCCACATCAATATTTTGGCTGTTCATTTTGATTAAAATATATTAGAAAAATCTGGTCTTAAATAGACATGTAGGTAGAAAAGAATATTTTGGTAGCAATTCCAATATAATTGTGGGCATTCTTTTATCACATACCAAAATTTGATAAGTGATAGTTTTCCGAGAGTTAGTTGTAAGACTCTCACTTTTCCCTTTGCTTCTTGCCAAGGTCCTAAAATCTCTGGATGCCACAAACCCAAGACAACTCTAAAAGTGGCGAGAAGGAAGCACAATATCTAGAAATGTTAGGACTCAAAGAATGACATGGTACTGCATAAGTGCCTGAAGTTTCTTTTTAAAACTTGGAAATCTGGAAACACCAATAGGTGTACACACACACACACACACACACACACACACACACACCACACTACATCAGTATACACCCTAACACATGCACACATGCCCCAATGAAAACATGCTATTTCATTAGTTCAGGATGGGCTACAAAACAAGATATTTTTATTTAGAAAATAATTACTGAATCTTTATAGACACTGCAGAAAGACAGTATGCTTCGATTCCTGGCCTTCACCAGGAAGAGTCTAGTCCTTGCCAGTCTGTCTCAAAACACGCCAGGGTCCTTGTCAGATTGTTGCGAAGGTGGGCTGAGTATGGAGCTGTAATTTGGCTGGATATAAAATGTTTGCTGAAGGCTTATGCTTTGAAGACTTGACTTCCAATGCAAAGTTGAGGTGTGGGGCTTTGGGGAAATGATTGGGTTGTGAGTACTCTGATCTAATCCACTGACACAGGTTCTACTTAAATGTACGGGTGGCATGTGGCAGACTGCGGAAGAAAATGGACTGGGTAGAAAGGAGCAGGGAAGCAGGATGCATCTTTGAAGGGCATTGCTCATCTCTGGCTTCTCCTTTCTCTCAGCCTCTCTGCTTCCTGGCTTCCATGAGTCAGTATCTTTGTTGTGCCGCCTGCTCCTGGCCACAGTAGGAGAGGTAGTCCGGTGTGGGTCGAATTCTCTGAAACCAAGAGCCAAAAAGATTATTTTTCAATCTTATTATTTTCAAAGCTGGGAAGTTGCTTTTTTCATCCATTTTGCCACAGTGAAAAACAGTGATGAAAACTAGAGCCTTCCATCCTAGTGGAGTAGTGAGTAGGTTCTCTGTTTATGTTGTCAGTTGAAACCACACGGGAATTCCCATCCCATCCAATGAGCGACTCCTATAGTGGAGCGTCAACTAACCAGAAGGTTTAAGTAAGGTATGACCTTGATGGCATAAGGTTTAAAAATATCCAGATTTCAACAGTTAGGTAAAATCTCATCCTAAATAGAAAAGGGCACAAGCTAGAGAGATGACATAGTGGTTAAGAGCCTGTACTGCTCTTGTGTAAGACCTGAGTTCAGTCCCCAGCACCCATGTTGGGAAGTTTAAACTACCTCCTATTTTATGTCTTCTGGCCTCTATGGGCACCTGCACTCATGTGTATATATCCCTCCCCATATGCACATAACTAAAAATAAGAATATGTTTCAAAAAAGAAAATAAATCTAGAAAAGCATTTAATAGATGCTATCAATGACATAAACAATAAAAATTTTTGGCAAAAATTTAAAGCAACCAAAATAAAAATGATTCACTGAAAAATTGCAAACATGTTGGCAGTAAATAATAAAAGACTCAGAAAGGAATTAGAAAGCCTTAGAATAAGAATAGAAGATATGTATTAGTTTAAGCTTGAAAAAAATTACTGTAACTGAAATACAATCTGAAGGTGGTGACTTGAATCAGAGATGAGTGGACTTTAAGACAACATAACATTCACTGTCTAAACAGCGAAGAGAAAGCACACTGAAATATTAACAAGAAGCAATGAAATATTTCATATTTGTGCTGCGATAATCCAGAAGGAGAATGAAAAGAGGGAGAGATTGTAAGAAATAAAGGTAGAGAATTTAGCAGTTTGACACAAACCTGTGAATCTATAGATTTAGTAATCTGTGGAAACTAAACATAAAACACAAAGAAAGCGATACCAAACCACATGTTAGTTAAACTGAAAATCAAAGTCTAGCAAAATCCTGAAAGCAACCAGAGAGGAACAGCACTTCATTCACAGAGAACACTTGGAATGGAAATCTCATAAAATGGTGAGAAGGAAAAGAGTCAGTCAAACTCAGCCAAGAATGAAGTAGGACCAAGACCTCAGATGAAAGAAAACCAAGAGAGTTCATTGCCACCCGAGTTAGCCATAAGTACAAGATGAGAACAAAAAGTTTAAGATATCTAGAAGTTAGGAGCACGGGGAGGAGAAAAGCAGTCACTACCATGGAATCTTCCTCTCCCTGTGTTTCCCCTGTTTGTTTTTCTGGTACCATTATAAATGCATATAAACGAAACACTTAAACCAGTTATGCCATAAATGGGGAATGTCATATTCCTTGGACAAGTAGGATGAAGACATCAGTAGACATAGTTATTGTTCTATTATACCTGGGCCAATAAATTAACCTGTACAAAGAGATATAGGTAAAACAAAAGAAGGTAAGAGTAGAATTCAGAATGTGGTCAATAACTCAAAGGAAAAACAGAAAAAAAGAGAGAGAAACAAAAAGAAAGCAACAACACTATAAACAAAATGGCCCTTAGTCAAGGGCAGACGCTCTGAAGACACTCGGTGACAGTGAATGCCAGGAGGCCTTATGTGTTAATCCAACAGCTCTTATTTCCATGTTGATGGTGTATTTGTGTGTGTGTGTGTGTGTGTGTGTGTGTTTCTCTTGATTTTGCTGTAAAATTATTAATTTCTTATGTTTTTTGGGTGTTTTTACCTTTCTTGTATTGGTGTTTACTTCTAGTATCCTTTGTAGGGCTTGGTTAGTAGAAAGATATTGTTTAAATTTGGTTTTGTCATGAAATATTGTGGTTTCTCCATCAATGGTAATTGAAAGTTTTGATGGTTGACATCTGTGTTCTCTTATGATCAGGCCTTCTTCTGGCTTTCATAGTCTCTGTTGAGAAGTCTGGTGTAGTTCTGATAGATCTACCTTTGTATGTTTCTTGGCCTTTTTCCCTTGCAGCTTTTAATATTCTTTCTTTGCTCTATGCATTTAGCGTTTTGAGTATTATGTGACGGGAAGATTTTCTTTTCTGGTCGCATTTATTTTGTGTTCTGTAGGCTTCTTGTACCTTTATGACCATCTCTTTCTTTGGGTTGGGAAGTTTTCTTCTATGATTTTGTTGAAGACATTTTCAGGTCCTCTGAGCTGGGAATCTTCGTCCTCTATTCCGATTATTCTTAGGGTTGTTCTTTTTATTGTGTCCTGAATTTCTTGGGTGCTTTGGGTTAGGGGGTTTTATGTTTTGAATTTTCTTTGACAGTTGTGTCAATCTCTTTTACCATATCTTCCACACCTGAGTTCTTTCTTCTATCTCTTGTATTCTGTTGGTAATACTTACATCTGTGATTCCTGACCTCTTTCCTAGGTTTTCCATTTCCAGGTTCACCTCCATTTGTGTTTTCTTTATTGTCTCTACATCCATTTTTAGGTCTTGAATCACTTTATTCAATTCCTTCACCTGTTTACCTGTGTTTACTGTATTTCTTTTAGTGAGTTATTGATATCCTCCTTAAAGGACTCTTCGTGAGATAGGATTTTAGGATAGTTTCCTGATTTTCACATGTGTTGGTGTATTCAGGGCTTGCTGTGGTGGGAGAACTGGGTTCTGATGATGCCCACATATTTTGGATTCTGTTGCTTATGGTCTTGTGCTTGCCTTTCACCATCTGGAAATCCCTGATATTTGTTGGACAGAGTGACTGTATGGAGTCTGCATCTTATGTCTCTGGGTTGCTTCAGGTCTCCCGGTAGGCCTGCGGCCCTGGCTGTATCAGACCACCTGTGGGGCCTTCCTACTGGTGGCTCTTCACAGGGGCAGAGAAGCTGCTGATCTGTTGCCCTGGCTACAGTAGATCTCCTGGAAGATTTTCAGACTGTTGGGTCTTCAGTGGAGCAGTCAAGCTCTTGTCCAACTGCACTGAGTGCAGTAGGTCCTCAACTGCTCTAAGTGCAGCAGGCCCTCTAGGATGGGACCAGACCAACTTTATGGGAGCAGACCCAACTAAGACTCTGCCCCAGCAGCAAGAAAAGTGTGGAAGGGGTGGGAGGGGCTGAAGGATATTCATTTCCTCTTTAAAGGCCTCTATCTGTTTGATTCTATTTTCCTGTGTTTCTTTAAGGGATTTACTTATTTCCCCTTTAAAGGCCTCAATATTCTTCATAAGATTGGATTTGACCTCATTGTCTTGCTCTTCAGGTCTGTTAGAATATCCAGGGCTTTCTGTAGTAAGAGATCTGGGTTCTAATGGAGCCATATTACTGTGGCTTTTGTTGATTGTCTTCTTCCACTGGCCTTTAGCCATCTGGTTGTCTCTAGTGTTGGCTTGCCTGGTAGTCTCTGGTGGTAGCAGGCCTCTGGGGTTATAGGTAGAGCTGGTAGTCCCTAATAGTAGCAGACTTTTGGTTGTCCTGGGTGGCAGCAGGCCTCCTGGGATGCAGGCAGAGCTGTGGCCCAGGGAGTAGAGTACTAATCTGGGATTGCAGTTAGAGGTGTGGGCCTGAAGCTGGAGCATAGAGGTGATGTGGCAAAGCTCAAGGCTGCTGGGCTTGTGGAGTCAGGGGGCAGCAGGTAGGGGACTGGGGTATGAGTATCTCACCTGGTTGTCCCAAGTGGCAGCAGGCCTCCTGGGAGGCATGCTGAACTGTGTTTCCGGTAGTGGAGTGTCTGTGTATACTATCTTATCATCTGCAAATAATGATACTTTGACTTCTTCCTGTCAAATTTGTTATCTACAAGTCCCATCTGTAACCCAAAAGCTAACTCCAATTGGTACCCTCTTGGGAAGGAAAAATTAGCTCCCACAGAGGCTCGCTGGGTGTGCACACCACTCTAGGCATAGGCGCCATGCCTAGCAGCAGGTGGCCAACCCAAAACAATCTCAGACTGTCTTTGGAGCATTGTTGACTCATAGTCCTTTATCTGGGCATTTCCTTCTATCTTTCAGGTCTTTTGCTCATGTTATGGTTTTCAGTTAGGGTTATGGGATTTCTGTCTGTGTGGATGAGTGTCTCTGTATCTGTGTTTTTGTGTTTTTTCCTATCTTTGTCTCTCTTCAGTTTGCTCTGTCTGTTTTGTCCTATTCTGGTTTGTCTGTTTGCTTGTTTGTTTTTTTAATATATCTTAATATAATTTATTATTATGTTTTAGACAACCGTGTTTTCTAATGAGAGAGCAAGAAAGGGTATGGATTTGGGTGGGCACAGCATGGGAATGGGGGGATCTTGGAGGAGCTGAAGGAGGGAAATCATAATCAGAATATATGATATGGAAATGTATCTTTAATAAAAGAAAAATAGAAAAAAAATAAAGAAAAGGGTAATTCTGTGTGAACTCAGGATACCCAGGGACAAAGGTCATGTTCTGATGAAGGGTGAGGTGGAGAAATGGAGAAAGGCAAACTTTGCTATTTGCCTCTAGCAGCTAGTGGGAGGCCAGGAGGACCTCTCCCCTTGACTCTCCACAGGAAGCTTGTGTCTGGATTCTGGAGCTGAGAAAGTATACCTTCCTCTTTATTTAGATGAGCAGGAGGTGTTCAGTATGGCAGCCCCCCAGGCACCTCTGCATCAGGTGGAAAGTTTCTCACTAAGCTTCATGCTCTATCCGGAGTTCCCTGGCTTTGCCCATCACTCACTAGTAGCACTTCTGTGTCTCGGGATTCTATCTGTGTACACACAGCTTCCATCCACACCAGGACAGTTTTTCAGACTTTCCTCATTTCAATAATTGAAAACTTTAGGGATGAATGTTCAAGTACTTTGTAAACCACATCTCAGTTGAGAGTTGGCTGGTGGTGTGCTTTGATTGGTTTGTGAGACTTCCGGAGGAAGCGTTCTGAAAGAGAAAGTCTTCTCACGGCATCTCTTGCCTGTCACAAGCTGTCAACAGGACTTTCCACCTTGGTCACCCAGTGAGGCAGTGTTGAAATTTCCTCCTTATAAACTTTGTCCTGTGTTATCCTTTTTAAAGGAAATCACTATGTATGACCATATTTTAAAAGTAGTAGTTTTGTTCTATCTCTTTGAGATTAGAATATTTACAAAAGTTAAGAGTTCTCCGTAGGAAAATTTCTCTGTTCACTCATTCATTCATTCCTTCATCTGTTGAAGTAAGCATTACTGATAAATAAATATATTACACTTTATAATCCAGTGCAACTTTATTATTCCCACTACCATTTCTAAAATGGTTTGCTTGTATTTTTTTTTCTTTAAAGGCACTACAGTTTTTCACAGTACAAAATGTCCCAGACTCATATATTTTCTGGTTTGTTTGTATGATGCATCCTGGTTCCATTTATGTCAAACCAAGCAAGATCTATATAGTCTGCATGTTTGTACTCGGAAGGCGCTGTTTCGTTTCTTCTAGGCCTTGCCAACTAACAAAGCACGCATACATGTGCCTTCCATGTGGCAGTAGCACACATGAACTCACAAGAACATGCAAGTTCAAGCTAGACAAAATCCCAACCTGGAAGTAGGGCAGGGAGCAGCACCAGCCAAGGAGCCGTGAGTGTGCAGCTGGGAGAAGGAAGTCAGTTTTCCTTAATGATGTGAGCTCTGATTGGCTGACTACCATTTCCAAGAGTGGTAGGGCTATACAAACTGGATTCGATGTGGACAAGAAGAAGAAGAAGGAAAAAAAAAATCCAACAACCCAGTGTTTAGATAGGGCTGTAAGGGTAAAAACAGGTATTGGGAGTGTATATGATAAAAATATGCTTATGGAATTCATAGATTAATAAAAATAATGTTTATAAATTATATGTGTCTGTGTATACTAACTCATATACATACGTGCATCTGTAAATGTTGCTATATGTAAGCATCTATGTCTATACTAGACTAAATGTGAGTTCACGGTCCACTGTGATAAGGAACATTGTAGCTACCCCTCGATCATCTTTAAAGTCTCACTCCAACCACTGACTCCCACCACCTGCCACCCTTGTATTCAGTGGTCCAGTGTGTGTGGATGGAAGTCTCAAACTTGCTAGTCTGCATTCCTGTGGGGGCATCATCCACTAAATCCCAGGGCTGGAGGGACTGCTTCCTGTTCCTTTTCCTTTCCTTTACATTCTCCACTGCTTCCCAGCCACTGAGCTCAGCATCCGCCCTAGAATATGAGGTTGCTCCTCATATTGCCAATACAGTTAGAATGCATTGTTATGTTTTGCATTCTATCCTGGATTCCTTCTTACTCCCTGAATGTGTTCTGAAGCTTTGCACTGTGCTAAATATCAGCCTTTATTATTCAAAGTTATTCAAATAGTACCACAATTCTGGTAGCATTCCGATAGGTTTATTTTTCTAAAACAAATCCCTTTTTAGTTTATGACTTAATAACTTAATAACTGGACTATGATCCTAAGAAATCTCTCATATAAATAACATTTTGCATGAATTTTTCTGAAATTATTATTTTCAGTATTGTTTGTCAGCCCCATATATGGGTTGTAATAGTTGTATCTGAATAGCCATATAATAATGTTCTCTCCTAAGGAACACTTAAATTGGACTTTATTTTCTTATTTAGTATGCTCTGTGAATTGACCTATACATATTTGCCCATGCACATATGTAAGAACTTGGTTAGAACTCATAGCAAGAAGTGACACTTCTGAAACAGATGACACATGTACCTCCTGTTTAGCTGGTCAGTTTGCCTCCAGTGTGGCTCTCCAGTCCTTTGTGTCACAGAGTCACTCACCACTGCTGGCTTTACTTGTCCTTTAAAGCTGGCGGCTTGCAAAGTCATCTTCCCCTGATACCAGAGGATTTGTGTAACAAATCAAGCCATTTTCTCAACGACTAGAAACAGTGTGGCAGGAATTTGGGTTTTTGGTTTTAGAGGATATTTGTTACTATTTGTCATAGTTTTTTTTCATATTTTCAAAGGTGTCTGCATATCCTGGAATTTCAAAGATGTTTTGGAATCTTTCTGCGCCCAAATTTGCTCTTCCAGAATCAACCATAAGAGAAACTTTATATCCAAAATATGAGGTAATGAATGTACTTTCTGTATTGTAATTTTTGCTGTAATATACTAATAAACTTGTATAATTTCTTCTGATATAAATCGGTTAGGCAATTGTCATATAACTTGTCAAGCAATTATTGCCACGGTCAGGATTGGATGGACGATGCCATAGAGATGACTTATGTAGTAAATAGTTGTCACACATTCATATGAATGTATCCATATATTATATAAAGTTCTGGCATATATATGTATGTATATATCCTATAGCTATGATTTATGTACTTTAAATTAGATACTTACTGTAGCTAGATGAGAAAACATACCAGTTTTCTTTTTGGAAGAGTATTTTATTTGAGGATTTAAATTATAAAGTCATGCGGATTATGTAGAGGATCTCTGGTATTTTCATTTACTTTTTTGGTTCATGAAGATAGTGATCATTTATTATCAAATTTTAGACAATAATTAAGACTCCCTATTAAATTTGCTTGCAGTGATAGTAGTTCTGTTGATATGTGCCCCACAGTTAGGACTTTATAGTTCTCCTAGAAAAGCAGATGGAACATCTTTTCCACTTTGTTGGAAAAGCAAACTTTATTTCAAACCAGTCTAGAAGAGTAGCCAGACTGGTAGGAGGCAGCACATGGCCACATGGTCAGCTGGCACAGCCTCTCTTGGGAATCCCTCCAGGTCCTGCTCCTCCCCAAGCACCTGCTGCAGCTTCCCCTCAGGTCGAAGCTTAAACGTTGCCTTGCCAGGTGTCCACGATGATGTCTCTTTTTCAAATGTATTCACTTCGTGAAAGAAGATAGTTGATTCTTTTGCGAAGCTCTGTAGAATTCTAACCTAAATCGATCTTCCCTGGGATTTTTTCCCTTGGGCCATTTTAAATCATGGCTTCATCTCAAAATAACATTTGTTGGGTGTGCCAGGGCCACATGTCAAGACTTAGGTGAGATCTAATCAGCGAAAATCCCAGCATGGAAGGTGGAAGATCCGTGCAGCCCCACCCTTCCACCTGAAGAGCTATAGGTAACTGATGAAGTGAGAGACAGGTTCTCTAGCGATATTTTTCCAAAAGGGCTACCTGTACTCCAGATGGATCTTCACTCCTGTTCAAACAGGCAGCACTAAATGAAAGCCCTGGACTTCAAAAGCAAAGCCTGACCAAGTGGTGGCGGGGGTGGGGGGTGGGGGGTTGGGGGGGAGGGTGGAGGGTTGGAGAGGGTTAGAAGTGGTGGAGGGAGGGATTGGGGGTGTTTTATATCTATAATAGGATTTTTGAAAGCAATTTAACTTTCTTGTTTCTTTTCTTTGTTTTCAGTTGCAAACTCTATCCTTTATCAAACTACCATACTTGCACCAGTAGAGAACAACCACTGCTGGTACATTTTTACTAAGATTTATGATATTCAGTATCCAAACTATTTATCGTGGTCTACCAGCAGGAAAAGAAAGAGTTCAGTCTATCTGCTTTGATTAAAAATATTTTGGAAAAATATTTTGGATTAATTATTACATCATTGTGATATTGTGAAGTATCACAATCTTTTCTATTTTGATTTTTTTTACTTCACCACTTATTACAGAATGTTTATATTGTTTAATCATTGTATTATCTTCTACTGAAATTTAATAATGTTCTTTTTGTTTTAAAGTAATATAAATATAACTTAAGACTTTTGTATAAAGCTTTTAGTTTATTGCACCAATCCTTACTTAGTGTCTTCATTTATTTTTGAAATATCTCTTTTCTCGATGTGGGGGTGTAGTTTTCATTTTCTTTTGCTTGTACCTCTTAGGAAGCGGTTTTAAAAGCTTAAAGAAGTATTGATACGTTTTCTTTAAAGTTTATCCTTAATACTTAATAACATACAGTATATATTTAGATTACATGTTTTTTGAAATTGGTTGCTATTTGTATTGTGGTTTATTGAATATCCCAGCATTTGTTGACTAAGCCAGGGGCATTGTTTGAAGGTTCTTTGTTAGCACTGAGCCAGACTAAACAGAACATAGGTTGTGGAATCAGAGTCTGGGATTTGAATCCTTTTCTGCTCCTGAAATCCATTGTTCTTGTATGTAAAGTAAGGTTTGAGGATTTAAGGAGGCATCACTCTGTGCAGATAAACTGAAGTACCCAGTTGGCTTAATAGACTTAGTTATATGACTGCTTCTCTATGCGGTTCAGTTTCGATTTCTTTCATTTGACCTAATGAAACCTGATTAGAGGTTTTCAGTGTACATGTGTTTGGTTCATGCTTTTCTTGTGTTACTAACAATTTTATTTCATGCAGCATGAAAATGCTGTATTTATTAAAAAACTTGCAATTTGTGAATTTAACTCCTGTTACTTTTTAAAAGACTTAATTCAACCTAGTAAATATTTAAATTCTACTCTAATATGTAGAATTTATATGTTGTTTTGTGGGTCCAGGCATGTTTTCATTTTGTTCTTTTGTTCTTTTTCTTTGTTTTTCTTTGTTGTTGTTGTTGTTTTTTTTTTTTTTTTTTTTTTTTTCTCAGTTCATGATTGCTTGACAGCACACATTTAAGCAGAGCATCACAGTCCTGGGAGGGTGAGGTAGGAAAGGTTCTTCACTTCATAGTAGCCGGGAAGCAGAGCAGGGAGAAGGAACCGGGCAGGCATAACCTTCAAGGGCAGCTTCAAGGGTACCATCTTCCATCCCTTCCCAACGCTGGCCACTTGACCCTGTTAGGTGGTACTCAAAATGCTCCCAGTGCCTCCCAAAGTAGTGCCAGAAGCTGGAGCCAAGGGTTGAGCCTAGGAGTCTGGAGGTGGGGAACATTCCATAGTCCAACAACAAGGGCAGGTTTTCCATTCTATCTGCACCCCAACTCCAGCTTCAGCAATATCACTGGAGAAAAGCAGGGTGATTTTCCCATGGGACGCCACATAAACTGTAATACTTTAATTGCTACGCAGGGTGCCTTAGTTTGGGAAGTATTTGGACAGTTTCTGAGGCATCAGTATATGAGCCATCCTATGTTTTTGTTGTTTGTTTCTTGGCTTCTTTTTTTTTCCACAGTAAACAATGACTGACTGCTAACAGGTTCTATTATTTTGACATAAAATATAGTGTGAAAGTTTTTGTCTTTGTTTTCTTAAAAGTGTTCCATTAGATATATAATACTCGGCATTCCAATGTATTTTGAATATCTTATGTAAGCATGGGGCAAAAACAGTCGCAAAAGTTCTTTTTTTATATATCAGGGAGTTAGTCTTTGAAGAATAGTAATGTCCCAGTGTCTTTCTGCTATGACTTGTGATTATTTTGCTACAGTTAAATAATTTTCCAGTGTAAAAATACACTGCCCAGGCTAGTTTCCTTGTCACCTTCCATAAGCTGAAGTCATCTGAGAGAAAGGAATTTCACTTGTTAAAATCCCTCCAGAAGATCCAGCTATAAGCAGACACACTTGTATAGCATTTTCTTAATTAGTTGTTGATAGATGGGGAAGGTCCCAGTCTATTTTGGGTGGTGCCATCCTTGGGTTGGTGGTTCTGGGTGCTATAAGAAAGCAGGCTGAGCAAGCCATGGGGAGCAAGCCAGTAAGCGGCACTGCTCCGTGGCCTCTGCATCAGCTCCTACCTCCAGGTTCCTGCCCTGCTTGAGTTCCTGCCTTGATGATTTAACAGTAGTGTCAGTGTGAGTGAAATCAACCCTTTCCTCCCCAAGCTGAGATTTGTTAGGATGTTTCATGATGGCAATAGAAACTCTAAGATATACAGTATAAAAGGATGATCAAAATCCAATAGTTCTGATTTCTAAATCACCTTACTTTTCCTCATTTTTCTAAATGACAATAGCATTAATACTTGTAAAAATTGATTTATAAATTTCAGTGTTTTCAACCATAAAGTTAGAACCTCATCAGATAAATAAAGTACAGCATGGTTCAGCTAATCTTGAAACTGTCAGGTTGTCAAATTTATGTTTCCTAGTTGTTTCTGAATAATGAGCATAATTTGTATAGCCCTTTCATCTTACAAGAACACACATATATTGCAACTTTAGTGGGTGATAGAATCCAAGCAGAAGATGGCCTAGTCGGCCATCATTGGGAAGAGAGGACCCTAGGTCTTGCAAACTTTATATGACCCAGTACAGGGGAACGCCAGGGCCAAGAAGTGGGAGTGGGTGGGTAGGGGAGCAGGGCGGGGGGAAGGTATAGGGAACTTTTGGGGTAGCATTTGAAATGTAAATGAAGAAAATATCTAATAAAAAATAAAGGAAAAAGAAAAAGAAAAATTCCACTTCAGTTTACATTTAGAGTACTTGCTTGTACTTGAAGTCATTCAACAGTACAGACTGATTATCTTGTCTTGCTAATAATTTTGGTGTTGATGTGAAAGACATATAGTACTAATCTATGAGGATGTAATGTCATTGATAACTCTTAAGATTTCACACTGCAGAAATCACATGCATGCTCCCATTTGATTTAAGGTAGGAGCTAAAAACCAGGTATGGTAGTGAACGCCTTTAATGCTAGCACTTGGTAGGCAGAGGCAGGTGGATTTCTGACTTTGAGGTGAGTCTGGTCTACAGAATGAGTTCCAGGACAGCTAGGGCTACACAGAGAAACTCTTATCTCGACCCCCCTCCCCCAAAGGCAGGAGCTGTATTATGGATTTTGTATTGATACAAAATCTCTAGTTAGACTTTCATGCATCATTGGAAGTAACTTCTTTTACTGCAGGTCTTTTATTTGTTTTGCTAACAATGTTGCTCAATGAAACAGCAGTGACTATAAACATTTGAATTATTTCATGAAATTATTTAATATATAATTTAATCTTTTTTTTTAAACCACAGAGTGTTCACACAAGCAGACTCTTAATTGAGAAATTATCTGAAACTAAGGAGACCGAGATTACTTTAAATGCCTCCACCAAAAGAAGTTTTAAGGTACTTAGGACTTTTACTCTGAATTTAAGTTGATTTCTATATCTTCCTTTAGTTCAGAAATTGTTTCTAGTTATTATAGAAATCATTTCTATACTGCACGCACATGGCCCTTTTGGCTCAAAGGGGAAGCTGTTTGCAGCTGTGGAGCACAGTAACAGTGCCTGAGTAAGTGATGATCGAGTGTGCTCCCGTGATCCCAGTGTCCTGGCAGAGTACTCACGGCTACTCCTTAAGCCATAAACAGGACTGAGAGAGGTTTGCTGTTCACGTTATGAATATAGTTATTGATTATATCAGTGGCTTATTAATGTCCTGAAATTTAAAGAGAGTAACTAAGACAGTTTTCTTTTTACTAAGGCCTTTAGCTTGGTACTCCACCTGGACACCTGGGTCTGCTGAACACCGTGTAGTGCTGAGATTCAACACCATGTAGCACTGAGATTCAGTGTCCTGAGCCAAGTTGCACCCCCTATCTAGTTGGCAATCTAGGCTGACTGTGTTTCTGCCAATTCCCCCATATTTCCAGGAAGCATGTTTGGCCTATAGTCATAGCCCCAGTCGGCGTTTTGCTATCTCCATGCCGCCATTTATTGGCTGCTTGTCCTGATGTGAACTGGATCTTTCCATTCCTCACTGGCCTGGGGTGTCACTGCCCCTTCCACAGCTATATCTGCAGCACCTAGAACAGGAGTTGTCTTTAAAAAATAACCAAATCACCCAATTACACTCTGGGTCAGAAAGCCATTTTCGTTTCTAGGTTGTGGCAATGGCATCTCTCATATCTTCCTGTTATCCTGCCTGGTCTTTAGTAGCTACTGCTTTCTATCCATTTTGCTGTAGTTGGAGGACATACATATGATTATATCACTGATATCTGAGAAAAGAGTAGCTCTATCTACCACACAAATCCAGAGTGCTTAGCTAAGCCTCACAACGTATTGCCCATGTGTTTCTCCATCTATCCATCCAACATCCATGTAGAACCTACATTCTGCTTCCACTACAGTCCTTGTGAGCTGAAATTGCTGGCACATTTCTCTATGTTTGTTGGGGACTGTTGACATGGCCTGAGATGTTCTTAGCAGCTTTGCAGTCTATGGGAATACCTTTGCCCTTACCGAGCAGCTGTGCTCTATCCAGGTCCTCTCCCTGTTCTCTTTGTACCCAAATTATATTCTGTTTACAGAACACTTGTTTTGGGCTGTAGATGCTGCATTTTATTGTCTAGGAACATCAAACATACTTGCTTTCTATTTTACCATGACAGTGCTTTCTCATTCTAAATGAAACAGTGCCCATCTTGGTGACATTATAGAAAGCGGTGATGCTTATATCATTGCCTCCCCTGAAGTTAAGCGTTGTAGTTTCTTATGACTAAAAGGGACTGTCCAGCATGCACAAGATTTGCAGAACATTAATCTAGACAAAATACTAATGTGGATGGAGTAGGAGAAGACTCGAGATTCTATCCCTAGTTGATGAGTAATTGGCAATTTATGACTGCAGTGGGAGGGAGAGTCAGAGTCAGTGTCCTTCGGGGCTGAAGGACATTAGAGGCTGCCTGTGTTTCAGTAAATAGCTCCAAACTATGTACATGTGGTCTGCCCTAAGCAGACTCAGTGGCTTTCAAAAACTAGAGCCCATGAAGATGGGAAGTAAAAGTAGTTGAAGACATAAGGGAAGAACCGAAGGGAAGGGGGTTGGGGGTCTCATTAGATCAAATCACGTTGTATGCATGTGTAAAATTCTGAAACATCAGAAAGTAGAAGTAGAAAAAGGGGAATGTTTAGGATACATTTCTTTCTCAGGTCTGTCTAATGTATCCCCATGTGTCTGTCAGAGCCCCCTTAGAACATTCACAAATCAGTTCCACTCACACCAACATGGAGGCTTTGCCCAGAGCATCTCCACACGACAGGTTCTTCAGTTTTGTTGTCTTCAGCTTAAATTTGAAACAAACAATTTTCATGTCTATAAGCTTGACTGAATGAAGTGACAGTCTTCAAGTCCTGCTCTTCTCTATTAAGGAAATGACTTAGTAAGCAAGACAGTATGTTTTAATTAGGGCTTGTACTTTTCATTCATTAGCAAGAATTATCATCACTCAACTGTCATGAGTTTGCTTTGCTTTAGTTTGCTGAACAGTAACTGCAGTTAATGTATTTTTCCTTGATTATCTTACAGAATTTAATAATAAAAAAGTCTGCATCATATGAAAATATCCAAAAATATTCCAGTGCGTCATATACACGATTAACGGTATTGTAAAATTTTTGGCTATTATATCTGAAAAATGTTTGTATTTATAGCAACGGAAATCATGCCTTTTCCCCAAAGTTTGAAGAGATATGCTGTTTCTTATTATTACACTTTGAGTTATTTGTAGTCTCGTGAGCTAGGAAGTATAATAAGTAATGCAGGGCCATGATCTCATGGGTACATTTTAAATACATAAATAGCTTTTGTGAAATTCTCACTTGTGGATTTTTGATAAAAACCAACTAGCACAAAATCTAACAAGGGAAGGGAAAGATCTTTGCAATGAAAGCTGTAAAACATGGGAAGAACACTTTGAAGACACTAGAAGGTGGAAACACCTCCCGTGTTCATGGCGGTTGGGCAAGCTAATATTATGAGTATAGCCATCTTACCAAAAGTTATCTATAAGTTCATTACAAAAGTCCCAGTGAAATCCTTCCAAGAAATGAAAAATAGTTCTGTACCAACACAAAGACTGTCAATCCAGAGCAGCACCAAGCACAAAGTGCCACACTAGAGTTATCGTAGGACCTGGTTTAAAAGGATACCACTGTCATGATAATAAAGATAGCAGTGTGATAGCACATACAGACACAAAGACAGTGTAACAGAGAACTCATAGAGCTACAGCCACCGAATTGTCAGCACAGCTGCCAAAAAGCATAGTACAAACAAACAAAAAAATAGCCTCTTTAGCAAGTGGTTCTGGGAAAACTGGGCACCCACCCCTAGAAGGGTAAAACTAGATCCTTCTATCCAAAGTCCAGTTCAGATGGCATCAGGCACCTTAGTGTAAGACGAGTAACTCTGAAATTATTGAAGAAAAGCACTCTAATGGCATGAGCAACAAGTTTCTGAATATTGCCCCAGTAACTCAGGACATAATAACAAGAACTGAAAACTGGGGTTGCATCAAATTATAGGGCTTCTGTTCAAAAAGGGATCAGAGGACAGCCTACAAAATGCAAAAAATAATCTTTGCCAGATATCTATATGATAGGAATCAATACATAGAGTGTAGAACGAACTCCAAATAATCAAATAATATAAAAAACCCCAAGACCCAAACCAAACCAAGCGAGCAAGCAAGCAAACAAAAACCAAACCAAAAGAAAGTAGGAAAGGAGACTCCAGTCACTAAATGGACAAATGAACTAAACATTTTTCAAGGTTTGAAGAACAAATTATTGATAAAAACATGTGAAAGTGTCAACATTCTTAGCCATCAGGTAAGTACAAATCAGAACTGCCTTGTCAGTTTATCTCATCCTAGTTCTGACAGTCATGACCAAGAAAACAAATGACAGCAGATGCTGGCGAGAGTGTGGGCAAAAGGAATGTTTGCATGGCTAGTGGGAATGTAAATTACCATAGCCACTGTGGGAAATCAACATGGAGGTTGGTCAGGAAGCTAAGGATAGAGCTGTGATCCAGCCTAACTGCTTCTGTGTACATTCCCGAAGGAATCAAAATCAGCATGCAACAAACACACGTGCATATCCCTGTTTGTCGAAGCTCCATTCACAGCAGACAAGTGACTGTGAGGTGGAGGCCATCAGGGGTAGATAAAGGAATGAATAAAGACAGCGCGGCTTGCACACCACTGAACAGTATTCAGCCATAAAGAAGGGCAAAAGTGTTTTGTTTGAGGGGAAATGGATGTAGCCTGGAGGCCATCATCTGATGTGAAAGAGGTCAGATGGAGAAAGACAAATATGGTCTCTTCTATCGGGTGAAGGGATAAGAACAGGACGGGGTGAGTGTGGTCAAAGTACACTGCATACGTGCCTGAGAATGTCATGATAGAAAATGTTATTTCAGACAATTCGTATATACCAGTGTCAACTTTAAGAGTATATTATTTAATATTTACTCAATAAAGCCAAACCACATTAATTGCAGTTGTGATTGTATTAATTTTAAATGTAGAACAACTAAATTGATATATATATATATATATATATTTCCACCTCTGTTTTTTTATTAAGAGATCAAAGTCTACAGTTGAGTTGAGGAAAGAAGGGACCCTGCTGCCATTTATAATGAAGGATGACATAGACACCAACTTGGAACAGTTGAAGTACCAGAAGAAGAAGGAGGTGGAGCACCAGCTCGCCAAGCAAAGAGCGTTGCTTAACCTCTCCCGAAAAGGCAGCCTGGAAAGCTCTCAGGAGCCAGAGAACATGAAATGCCTGTCCATGTCTCTCATCGAAGCGTCAAGAAAAGCGGGCATTACCTACATCGTATTTCCGAGTAAAAAGAAGAAACTACTGAAGAAAGGGACTAAGTTCCAGAGGGCTGCACACGTGTACGAGAAGCTCTCCCGGCCTCCGAAAAAAATGAAAAGGTTCTGTTCAAGCAGTACATTCTTACGGCTTGAGGGGGTGTGATGTCATCATTTAGGGACTTGATCTTATGATTTGATCCAGGACAGCTACTGCTCATTCTTCATGAGAAATATGCTAGCTGGAGAGTAAAGCTCTGATTTTAAAATATGTAGGTACCTCATAGTACAAGTATGTGGATTATTTAACTTCCCGTTTTAAGACTGAATCCATTTTATGTCTCTCCATTTAAGGAAAAAAAAATGTTAGCAATGTATTTGCTAAACTGGCTTGATGCACAGATCTAATATTTATTCTAAACCAATACCGTCTATTCCAAAATCAAAATAGATTGCTGATATCTAACTGTTTAAAGATCTCTGTCAGGTCGTGTAATAAATATAGTAAACATAAACATTTTCTGTGTTGTGAACCTATCTTCAAGGATCAACACACAAAAAATAATTATGTTTTCACCTCAATCGGAGCTAATATTAGCTGGCCTATTTTCACAACATGGAGGGCCTGAAATTGAGAGCAGAGAGGCCTGGCACCTGCACCCTTACTGTTGACGACACAGATGCTGCTTGTGACCAAGGCATCTATGGAAGTCTCCAGGAAGCCTGGGGATAATTTTTTCTCGAGACTTTCTCAGAATATAGAGTCTGATACTTATGCCTAATTGAAATGTAAGGGCTTTCCTGGCGATAAGGGGGTAGAAATGTTTTGTTGTTATTAAGATGTGCTGGCTCCTT
The DNA here is from genome assembly GCF_900095145.1 of Mus pahari. Taxonomy (NCBI): domain Eukaryota; kingdom Metazoa; phylum Chordata; class Mammalia; order Rodentia; family Muridae; genus Mus; species Mus pahari. The sequence goes on from NC_034596.1 coordinate 54,444,038, forward strand.
GGTGTGGATGGTGACTTTATCTTAGGAGTTTGGGTGACAGCAGGGGCAGAGGACAGCTGCAGTGCGGGAGAACCACCCAGACCTGAGGTGTGTGCTGGTCTCCCGGACTGTAGTGTCACAGCAAGCTTCTCCTTTGGCTCATCTTCAGGTTTCCGATAGATTTCTCTGAGTTGAAAAATCCCTGAGGGAGCCATCCGACATTTGTTATGTACCTTTGATACATTTGCTGAATTTTGGATCTTTGTCCTCCTAATAAGAAGACAAGACCCTACCATTTTGACTGCCCCTCGGGTGACACCTATTCAAAATAACAGCAGACTAACTCTTTCCTGGGAGTTTTTGCAATGTTCACAGAGCTCTCGTCATTTTCTTTCGCCATTTCAAAACTCTGAAGAAAATGAAAACCCTTACATTGAAATTAACCAGAGCCAAAGGCTGGACAAATCAGCAAACTTCTGCATGGTTAGACAGTAGGAGCAGAAGCTGCGTGCGGAGTTTCACATTTGCTCCCAGATCTGTGTCTATGCACTTGCCTACCACACTAAACACATAATCCAGGACAGAGTTGGAACTAGAAATGAAATTATCTGTATATTCTTTTTTCATGACTCATGTCTATTGCCTGCATTCACTCTTTCCTCATTCCTTAACCTTTAGCCTTTCTACATGTTATGAAAATGTAATGTACACACACACACACACACACACATGAATACTACTGAGCTTTAAAGAAAAATGAAATCACAAAGTTTTCAGGCAAATGGATGGATTTAGAATGTGTAATATTTAACGCAGTCAGACACTCTAAGGAAGAACCAAACAAGCACCTTCTCCTGTGTGCGTGGAATCTAGCCAGCTTTCACCATTTGGAGAAATGTGTTTGCCTCTTTTAATAACCTACCTTAAAATAGGTTATTATTTAATAATAATAACAGTCGCAGTAGGAAGTGTAGGAGGGGCTCTGTGCACTGGCCCCCCAGAAACAACTGTATCCTGGATGGTGTGTCCATACTTCCTGCTTCACTTTGATACCTCCAACTGATGATGTATCACTATAGATAGTAGATAGGAAGTAATTGTTAGCTCAAAAACGAGTTACAGAGCACCTTGAAGATAACTCCATTTCTAAGTTTAGGACTTTTAAAAATCAAGTGTGGTGACTCAGAAATATTCTTCTTACCAGGTTACACCTGGTTTTCTCTTGCTGAGTGACAGCCATTCTTGGCTGACTCCCTTGATGATCTGAGATGGACCCCATGCTCTCTCACCTATCAAGTGGGATCTTGACTCTAGAACGTTGTTCCTGCTGAAGGTCACTTGGGCTATTTAAAGTCCCAGCACACTACCTTTCAGTCCCCCTGGGTCGGGCTGCCTCTGTTGCTTCCCATCCTCAGCCGGGCTCAGGCAGAGCTCCAGATACCCGCAGCAACAGCACAACCATTGCTCCTTTAGATGGTATCCTTGGCTCTGAGCCCTGAGCTGCGAGACCTGCCAGCAAGGGAGTAGAGGGAGCCCTCAGTCGCTGATGCCTTCGCTCCTATGTCACTTTTCAGCTTTTCCTTATTCTGTTTCTCTGAGAGCTGGAGGCAGTTCAGTTCCAGGAACAAGGATCCAGCTGCTCTTTCTACATCTGCATTCTAACCGCCATGCCCCTGGTGACCAGGCCAAGCCACTTGATTTCTTAGGCTGTTTCCTCATCTGGAAGATGAGCTTGTCCACATGACAGCTAAGGTTATTTCCAGCTCAGAAGTCTCGGGAGTGAGACAGTAAAGTCAACATTATCCTTATACAAATGCAATAGCTTGAGCAACACATTTAAGCTGTTTAAAACTTCCCTGTTCCCTCCACCAGCGCCACATCTCACCTCAGGATAATTATGTGTACACATATTCCGCCCTGTGAGCCTGGCCTCCCTACGTGGCAGATGAACCAGCAGCTTAATTTACAATCTTGTTCTTTCAACTGAGAAACCGCGGACCATACTCCTGGCTGTGAAAAATGTGGATCTAGACTTTCTGATCATGCTTTTTCTTTTCCTTTTTTTCCTCCTTTTAATTTGGGCTATTTAATTTCAATGATCCGAGACTATAGCTTTTCCTTGTAAAAGTTCACCCATTATCTGTGTTTGCTTTTTACATTCCTCTAGAAACTTGTCTAACAGGTCCTAGTTCCTTTTAAGATATTATAATTATTTTATCAGCTAGTAAGATAATACATCCTCATTGTAAAAAAAAAAAAAAAAAGAAAGAACTAGAAAATATTACAGGCCTGTCACTAAGTCACCGTTAACATAGTTTTGAATGTGTACATGGGGACACATTCAGACAAACCTGTGGGAACAGATTATCCTTTATGCGTATGCATGCATGTTAAGTGTGAGCTTACATATTATATAGAGAGCATGGGACTACATCCTTAAGTTCTGGCATTGTCTTTTTAATCTGTAGGTAGTTGGTGGGCATGGGCTAAGAAGAGAGTACTTGGTAGTTTACTTTTTGCCTTCTGAATGCTTGTATATATATAGCATATATATAGCTATAAACATATATAGCATAAACATATATATCATATGTTTATGGTTAAAAGTAACTTTTTGACTTTCTTTTAAAAAGGCCTTTGGGGGAAATGAGTGGAGAGCAGAGATTCTCCACATAAACTTGCATTCACTCTGAGTATCTTGCAGAACAGATTAAGGGGCTGCACAACTGAATGTGTAACTGCTCTTTCCCAGATCTACAGGGCTGTAAAGGAAATAGACGTGCTGTAAACAAAATATGCATGCATTTTAATTTCAAGTATTTATTTCATAAATGGATCTTTAAACTGAGAGTCGCCTCTGCTTTAAAGCCGGAAGGGACTGCAGTTGAAGTAAGAAGTGAGCAGGTTGTAAAGGAACTAACTACTTGAGCTCAGCAGTTCATTTCTTTAGAGTAAATTTATTGTGCACCTTCTGTACACCAGATTCTATTCGGGATAGGGATCTGCAAATGAGGACACTGAAGAATACTCTTTAATCTCCTGCCCTCGAAGAGTCTATATTATACATACAGAGTCTGCATTCTGGGGGAAAGAGAGAGTGGGGAGATTAACTAGTGATGGTAAGGATGTGATAAGCATTGTGAAGAGAATAAGGCAGGATTGACTAACACAGGAGACTATTACAGGAGAATTACACAGGAGCTGCTGCATTAGGCAGAGTACTCGGATGCCTTTGTAACGCAGAACTGAATGGTATGGGGCAGTGACATGTTTAAATCTCTGAAGAAGAGGTAAAAGCAAGTGCAAAAGCCCTGAGCTGGAGAATATGCTTATTGCTTCTGGCCAGCATGTAGAGCAGTCTCTGGAACACCAGAGACTGATAAGCAAGTAAGGTCAAGAAAGTGTTTGGGGAGTAATACTACCCAGTATTGCTCTATTGGCCACAGTAAATGATAAATGTGAAATTACCCATGAGTGCCCATCTGTTGAAGCTCTAGAGATGTCTCTGTGGGTAAGAATGCTTTTACAATCACAGGAACCTGAGTTCAAATTGCCTGTACCCATGCAAAATTGATGGGCATGGCTGCTTGTACCTGTCACCCTAGCATTGAGGGTGGGGAAAGGTAGAGACAGGCGGGTCCTGGCAGATAGCTGAAATAGAGCTTCAGACTCTGTACTGGCTAGCTTTGTGTCAACTTGACACAGCTGGAGTTATCACAGAGAAAGGAGCTTTAGTTGGGGAACTGCCCCCATGAGATCCAGCTGTGGGGCATTTCCTTAATTAGTGAGCAAGGGGGAGAGGCCCCTTGTGGGTGGGACCATCTCTGGGCTGGTAGTCTTGGATTCTATAAGAGAGCAGGCTGAGCAAGCCAGGGGAGGTAAGCCAGTAAAGAACATCCCTCCATGGCCTCTGCATCAGCTCCTGCTTTCTGACATGCTTGAGTTCCAGTCCTGCATCCTTTGGTGATCAACAGCAGTATGGAAATGTAAGCCGAATAAACCCTTTCCTCCCCAACTTGCTTCTTGGTCATGATGTTGTGCAGGAATAGAAACCCTGACTAAGACAGACTCCATAAGATACTGTGACTCAGGAGTGAAGTGGAGAGAGATAGATGGTGACACACAACATCCTTCTCTGGGGTCTGTACGTGCAGCTATGGGTGCTGTACCCATACACACTTGTATACGTACATGGAAACACCACACACATAAATTAATAAAGGAAAATGTATATCCGTAAGTCACTGTGACCTTGAGAAGACAGACATGGTTGTAGGATATGATAAATATTTTATATCTTTAAATGTAAAAAGAGAGCTCAAAAGCAGAGAACAGTATGTTAAAATGATCAAATACATCTTTCAGAAGACTTACCATGGTAGTGGTATAAACTAAGAAATTATAATAGAAGCACAGAAATGATAGGAAAGCTATTGAATGGCCCATGTGAGAAGTGGCTACTTGGTCTGAAGTGATAGGAGTCCAGCTGGTGAAAAGCAGCCACAATCTAGACAGATGTTAGGAGGTCAGCCAACAGTATTTGCTCATGGACTACTAGAGAGGTACAAGAAAAAAAGAAATTAAGGATACTCCCAAGGATTTTTACTGGAGCGATTGAAAATATGAAGGTTTCCCCAGATGATTGGGACTGTGTAAGGAGTAGGTGGGCATGATGAGAGTTAGACAAAGGTCTATTAGGAGTGCATGTCAATTTAGCTTCAGATCACGGTGGCATTATAGGAGAGGTGAGATCGTGGGCAGGCCAGTAAAGGTAAATACTACTGCCCCTGCTGTGTAAATAAATGCAAACTCCTGTGGTGGTTTGTATGTGCATGGGCCAGGGTGTGGCACTATTAAGAGATGTGGCCTTGTTGGATTAGGTGTGTCACTAAAGGGCATGGCCTTTAGTACCCTAGTCCTAGTTGCCTGGACGTGAGTATTCTGCTAGTAGTCTTCAGATGAAGATGTAGAATTCTCAGCTCCTCCTGCACCATGCCTGCCTGGATGCTGCCATGTCCCTGTTTTGATGCTAATGGACTGAACCTCTGAACCTGTAAGCTAGCTCCAGTTAAATGTTGTCCTTATAAGAGTTGCCTTGGTCATGGTGTCTGTTCACAGCCATAAATATGGCTTTGGAAAAAGAAAGCCAAATCAACAGCTACAAGTCAGATGTTAGAAGGTGTGCACATCTGGACCTAAGGTGGTCGTTGCAATGAACACCTGATTCAATTTACCTTCACCATAGGTTGTAGGGATTTTCTTCTAGATATTTGGTTTTACCATTGGCCAAACAGGAAATGGAGTGGCCCCCTGTATTTGTCTTTGAAATTGCCGATAGTGCCATGACTATGAATGTGTAATTTTGTCGGTGACCTGGTGGATTTTAATGTGTGCTGGCTTACTGGAGGGTGTTATGGAGCAGGATGAGGTGCACTCAGTTTTCTCCGCTTATTGTTTTTTTTTTTTTTTTTTTTTAAAACTACCATTATGTTCTTGTCTACACTGAATTCTTTTCTGAGTTACTCTCTGCTGCTGCATGTTGGAGGATAAGAAAATGATTACAGAATAGGCCCTTCCTTGCTTCCATAGATCCATTATTTGACAGTCAGGGGCTAATAATAATAGTCTTCCTATCACCTGATTGATTAATTCTTTCATTTTATTGACTCAGTGTCGTGTTAAGTTTAGAGTGAGTATGTGGGGGCTGGAGAGATGGCTCTGGTTAAGAGCACTGACTGCTCTTCCAGAGGTCCTGAGTTCAATTCCCAGCAACCACATCGTGATTCACAACCATCTGTAATGGAATCCATGCCCTCTTCTGGTGTGTCTGAAGGCAGCAACAAGTGTACTCACATACAATAAATAAATCTAAAAAAAAAAAAAAAGTGACCTTCAGAAGGCCGGAGTACTTGTGTTTAGGCTCTTTGGGAGTATTTTTGTGGAAGCATGTGTTACATGGTGGAGCACTCTCAGTGGGATCTGGCCTGTGCTTCATGTCAGGTGTGGTTTTAGGCTGTGAACTCTTTCGGTTCTGAGATCTGGGCAAAATGACATGAATCTCAAATGTATAGCCAGTTAATTTTTATGCCCAGCAGACCCAGAAGTTTCTTGCTTATCTAAGATAAACAAAACCTTAGCAGGCCACCCATCTGTCTTATCAATGAAAAAAGAGACAAACCTGTAGTCATGTAGTTATTGCCACAGGTTCTTGCAGAGTCAAATGCTTTTATTACCATCCTGTACCTGTCGTAATTTTGTCTTTGGTGTCTGCACTGGTTAGGCTGTTCTCGATGGGATTCGCCACTCTGCAGCCATGTTCGTCCCACTGGGACCACTGAACCATATCAGTTCCTCCTTCACCCTCCACTTCTTCACCTCTGCCTCTGAGATGAGGATCCATAGTGTTTCTGTGTGTGCCCTCACATTTGCATCTTCTGTCTCCCCTCCAGGGGTTAGAGCTTGGTTGGGGATGCCACAGTTGGCAGATCAGCTTTCCTTTTCCCAAGGTGTCTAAGAGCTCACTCTTCTATGACAGTGGTTCTTTGAGTATTATCCTGGTATCAGTGTGTTTTATGTGGGAACTTGTTAGAATGTAAACCCCGGGACCCCACCCTATGCCTGCTCAATTAGAGATCGGGAAGCTCAAAAATCTGCCTTTCAACAAGCCCCCTAGGTGTTTCTGGTGCATGGTAACTTGTAAGATAATAGGTAGTGTAACCCAGGCTTCATTAACTAGGGCCAGCTGCCATATGGATATGGGAGGGTAAAGAACTGGCAGCTGTGACTGGGCAAAAGTACTCAGATCTCACAGTTGAGAGACCTTGGGATCCAGTGTGGTGATCCAGTGTAATACAACACAGGTATGAGGCAATATGACAGTATAGTCATTAACAGCTGTTTATGCAAGGAGGGGGGATTGCATCTCTCAGACAAGGGATATGATGTCTCTCAGCCATGTTAGGAAAGATAAGTGGAATTTGGGGGTTGCGGGGGAACCCATTTTCCATGTCTGCTTATTTAGTTTTGAGTTCATTCCATAGGAGCTTTGAGATTTTAGTTGGTACTACCACCATTCTGGTCTTTTAAAAGCGTTTCTCTCAGTTCTCATCAGAGAAGCTTCCTCCTGGAGTAGACGGGAACTAAACCAGAGACCCACATATGGTCAATGTGGGGAGAGAGAGAGAGAGACAGACAGACAGACAGACAGACAGACAGACAGACAGACACATTTGGGAGAAGTCAGTCTTACATGGATGTCTTCATCAAACCTGTACCCGATCAAGGCTTAGGGATCGATGTGGGAGAGGAAGTGGGAGAACCATAAGGGCAGACAGATGATGTCATGGATGGATGTTACAGATGATGTCATGCATGACTCCAAGGCGACACTTTCAGCCACACCAGGACTGATGCACAGATGAATCCATAGCGACTGTATGAATACACAAAACCTGAATGGGCTCAGGGGAGATGGGTTCAACCATGAGACAGGGGACGGGGACATGGACACAAACTCCCACCCTTAACCAGGAAGCTAACTGTGATGGACAGCTGCCATGAGAAGGAACATCAGTTTTCTTCAACGGAATGTCACAGGGTATATCAACTACACTCCAGGGCAGGCCCCATACCCAGGAGGAGCTGGCCAACACAGGTCAAAATCAATAGTATCTCTATGGACTTTTTATTTCATTTTGCTTTTTTTTTTTTTTTTTTTGTTTTCTAGGATGGAGAGAGAGAAAAAAAAGAACCAACATGATGTTGGGGATTAGGGAGGGGAGGAGGATCTTGGAGGACTTGGGGAGGGGAAAGCATGATGAAAATATATTGCATGAAAAAATTCAAATGTAAAATAAAAAACCCTTTAATTACTGTAAGCACTCTTTTTGTCCTAGTGACTAAGTGACTCACACTTGACTTTGTAGGTTCTTACCTTTCACCAGAACACTCCTTACTAACTAGCACTGGTGATAACTGTAATTCCACTACATGGCACTACTACATTCCATGTATTACCTGGGCCCTGGTTTCATACAGTCCTTTCTGTGTATTTACTGAGCTCCCCTCTAGTACAAAACACTTTCTACTAACTAGAGTGTGTTCTCATCTTAGGTTAATTTGGTGAGCCTACAACAAAAGAAGGAAGCAATGATTAATCTAGAATCCAGGGGCTAAAAACACTCTATTTATTTTCTACACCCAAGTTTGAGAAGATTAAAAAGGAATACTTAAACAGTTTTGCAGGAAAAGTTTCCTTGAAGTCCTGATCTTTTGTCAAGGGCTATATTCTAGTCAGAGGCCACCTACCTTGAAGGACCCTTGGAGTGTAGATACCGTAACTTCATTTTTCTATGTCCCTTTGTAGAGGTTTCTAAGCAAGAAAACAGAGAACAAGATATCCTGTAGATGTAGTCCGTATAGATTAGTTTCCAAGGCCAGAGAACAAAGTGAGGAAGGAGAGAAACGTGGGAGCACAAACAAACCACCTGGCTCAGAAATTAGAAATATGAATAGAGGAGCCAGGTAGCCAGTGGGCTAAAAAGTTCACTGCCCTGGACGGTTACCATGGGGATATGGTCAAATCACAGACAGGGATGGGCTGGGGGAAGAGATGGCATCTCAGTGGTCTATGCTGACACTTCTCATGTCACCCCTTAAAGGATATGGTGAAAACACAATGTTTCAGACATTAAGAGATTGTTTCGGAAGTATGACATAATCTGATACACATTTGCGGAAATAAACACCCAAACAGCACATGGATGATGGATTAGACCAAGGCCAAGAGTAGAAGCAGAAAGTTAAGTTACTGACTGTCTTAGCTAGAGTTCCTGTTTCTGTGATGAAACACCATGACCAAAAGCAATTTGGGTAGGAAATTTGGCTTACGCTTCCATATCACTGTTTATCATTGAAGGGAATCAGGACGGGAACTCAAGCAGGGCAGGAACCTGGAGACAGGAGCTGAAGCAGACAGAGGCCATGCAGGAGTGTTAACTATGGGCTTACTCCCCATGGCTTACTCAGCCTGCTTTCTTATAGAACCCAGGACCACCAGCCCAGGGATGACACTACCCACAATAGACTGGGTTCTTCTACATCAATCACCAATTAAGAAAATACCCTACAGTCATGCCTACATTCAGCCCTGTGTTCTATAGGCACTTTGTATTGAGGTTCCCTAACCTAAGATGGCTTTGTGTCATACTAGCCAGGAAGCTGCATTCCATGCAGAATGGATGATGAAGGCTTTTACTAGAATGAGGAGTGGAGATTATAAGAAAGAATAAAAGAACAGGAGCTTTTTCTTACTTTTGCTCTCCTACTTTAGCACTTTCTTACAATATAAATTCAGCAAGTAAAAGATGATGATACTAAAACTTCCTTTCAAACTTCCAGTAGAGTGTCCTTATGCCATCTCCCATTGCTACTATACTGCCATACCTATAGAAATGCTACCAAATGAAAGCTGTATTGCCAGTGAGAATTTGAAATGGAACCTATAGCTATATCATTTGAAAGCATTTGAATGATCAACTGTCATAATTTATGGAAGAAATAAGGTTCATGTTCTTATCCTTTGTAGCTTTGGAAGAAGCACTTCCTTTATCCCTGCCTGCTTATCTTCTGAAGTCCCCACTATAATCATTATGTAGAGTGTGAGACAGTGAATTAGATTAGAAAGGAGCGCCATTGTCATGGGAGAAGCAGTCTAGAGAGTGTGCTGCATTAGAAATACATTTCCATTTAGTTTATAGAGATTCTTCATACTGTGTTACAGTTTTAGTGATTGAAAATGTGAACTTGGGTTGCATAAAATTATCATTGTTTTGATAAGAGAAAAATAGCAATTTTTTTTTTGTGTGTGTGATTGAGTCTGAATCATTGATCAGAAAGGTAATTGTGTTTCTGTAGTTAAAAATAATAATAATTTTTTTTTGAAACCAGATCAGCATCTCATGGAGTACTTCCTGGAGAGAGAAAGTATTTCCTTAAAGTTCCATTATATGAGCGTCAAATAAGGTGCCCCAGCGTACCCACACTTTTAAATTTTGATAAGTTTGCTGAAAGCAGAGGAGGAATACCAAAAAATACTGATCCTTGGACATGGGTTCTTGAGTTATTTGCTAAAGACAGACCTCAGAAAGCACACACAGCAGTTGTATCATCTGTTCAAGAAGATGTTCCAGAGCCAGTGATAGAGCTCTCCAAACTGGAGTTAAGTGATCATGTAAAGTGTAATCTTCCACCAGAGGTCATTGAATATTACGAATCTGAAGTGGAGAAGTTGACTGAAGAAATAAAAAGTGAGAAAAGAAATCTGGCATTTGCGTACTGTAGACGTGGAGCTATTTATCGGAAACTGGGAAAGCTGCAAAGTGCCATGAATGACCTACAGGAAGTAAGTTTTAAAAATTAAAAACAACAAAATTCACCGTGCACATTGCTTTTGTTTATACTGTAGTTTTCTATTGAGATGTTGAATAGCAAAAGATTGATGAACAGCTTATGTGGTTGTGAAATACAAGTATTAACACTTTGAGACACTTATTAAAACACTAGATTGCGGTGGGGGGGGCATTGTGAGGTTTTATTTGCACACCTGTAAGGGACTGGTACCAGTGATGTTTGAGAAACTCATTTAATAGTGTCTCTTCCTTTCGAAAATGAACTCGCCTGACTTTATACATGTGTTTTTTTCAGACTATATTCCAGGAGCCATTATTTCTAAATGCCTACTGGCACAGACATTTCATTTATCTTTTCCAAGACAAAGTTAATGATGCTCTGGATGACTTGAATTTCATAAATAAGTACAATAAAAACCATGCAGGTGGGTTTTGTATGGAGACAGTTCCGGCACCTGTTGCTTTACCTCAGCTCTTGTCATTATTATAAGTAGACATAAATGGTAGATAGAAGTTCTGCACTGACAGTGTGAATGTCTCCAGTTTTAAAAATGCGGTTTTCTTAATATGACAAATTCAGAGTTTATAACTTTAAACTATTTAAAAAAAAACCCAACACTCATCTTTGAATTTATTCCCTGGAGATCTGTTTCAGCACAATCACTCTCATTTACCTCACAAGGAGAATATGAACTCAAAGTTATAATGTGGGGGAGGGGGGCGGGGGTGCTTGTAAATCTTCTCTTGGCCACACATATCAGTGTGGGAGCTGTGGTGCTGTGGCACCATTTTCTAACTCCTTCAGAGTCTGGACACAGAACTTTCTGGAAACATGGGAATGCCATACTCATCTTTGAATCCCTAGCTCGCAGATCTACCACAGAACATAGTAGAAGATGGCTGAATGTTTCTGATCTCTGTGTGCTCAAATCGCACAACACTCCGTGCCACACAAACCTAACATCTCATTGCCTCTGGTAAGACTGAAATGTTTCAAACCATTTCAGAGCTGAGTGGTCATTTTGCTACTTCAGAGCAACACTACTTAAAGTTGCAAATGAGTATTCAGACTTGGAGGGAAAAAATAAGGTGTGGGGCTTAAGAAAAATGAGATAAAGTATGCTAGCCAAAATCATTCCAAGACTGCAGTTTTGTAGAGGGGTTGTTGCCTTGACTTCACAGTTAAGGAATAAATTGTAAAGTGGAGTTTTGCCTCTTCTCTTTATAGAGGCGTACTTGTCAAAGGCAGAAATTTTCAGAGAGAAGAAGGACATTACATTGGCAATTCTGAATTACAGTCAGGCCATTAAGTGCAGGCCCAAAGATGCTGACCTCTATTTCAAGAGAGGGGAGATGTACGAGAAGACAAACAAAGTGCTGGCGATTGATGACTACTCAAAAGTAAGCTTTGTGATGCTCAGTGCTCCCAGCTATAGATTTCACATCGTAAACATTCTTTTTGACTTATTTATTTTAAAAGTGTTTGGCTTGCATGTATGCATGTGCACCAGGTACGTGTCTGGTACCTGCAGAGGTCAGAAGGCCATCAGGCTCCCAGAACTGAAGTTCCAGACTTCACTTGGGGTTGCTGGAAACCTAACCCCAGATCTCCTACAAAAGCAACACACTGCCCCAATTCACTGAGCCATCTCCCTTGCAAAGTTCTTAAGAGTCATCACATATTCTATATAATAAACTAATAAGTTATTTACAGAACTTCCATTGCTGGTATGCTGTTACACCAATTTCATGATTTAAAAACATTGGTGAATGAATGAATGGAGATCAAAAGATAGATGTGAGGCACTGTGGCAACCCTAGAGAACTCACAACTTTTCCACTTCTCTCTTCTTGGACTAAGAAATATGGTTTTAGAAGCCTTTGAAAATTGCCTTTTCTCTATGGATAATCGAGGAAATTGCTTTCTCCCTTTATCAAACTCTTGAACAGCTGGTACCCTCTTCATGGAACCTACTGATTCTCAAAGAAGCTCTGCTGACAGGTTCATTTACTCTTTCATTCATTCACAAAGATTTGTTGACTGAGACACTGCATAAGTACTGGGTAAATGGTGGAGAACAGAAATGTTTCTAGATTATGAATATCTCAAAGAAAAGAGTCTTAAGGGAAGATAAAGATGTAAAATTATAATGGTGTCATGAAGCACAGCAGGTTGGAGAGAGGTATCTATATTTGCCTGTAGGTATCGGACTACCCACAAGGAAGTGAACTTTTGATTGGACTGCACTTCGAGGCTGCCACCAGAACTAATGCTTCTCTTGGATGCAGCAAGACATGCATTGCTATTTGACTGACTTTTAACTATAAATCTTAGTCCTAAGTACAGTGGACAAATTAAATTATTGTGTGAGTTCCCAACTGCCATATTTCTTCATGGTTTAGCTTGATATTATTCTGCTTAAAGAAAGTATTATTGGTCTTGTAACTTCTGATCGTGTTACTGTTCCCCTTGTTCAGGTCATGCTCAGGCAGTCATGTTGGTGAGACTTTAACGGGGTACTGTCTGACATCACTAAGATATATGGGAATTTTTATCAGTGATAAGTTTCAGTCGTCAAAAGCTTTGGCGTCTTGTATTTGCTCTTTGTCTTCCCCCTTGGATAATATCCCACCTCAAGAATTCAATGGTGGGCCCAGTTCTTGGTATAATCTTTAAGCAAAACTCTGAAGAATTTTAGCATCTTAAGGTGGGGTTCTCTTCTATAATTTGAAAATGACTATATACTTGTCTTAGTTTTTCTCATTGTGTAATATGTTTGCACCCTCACACCCCTCTAGTGTATTTATTATAATCGCAAAAGATCAGATGCATTATGGAAACGTGGGATGTTTTACTTTGAAAATGGAAACTGGATTGGAGCCGTATATGATTTTACATCTCTGTTAAAACTTGACCCCTATAATTCTTATGCAAGGTAGGAGTTATTTTAGGTGTACATTTTGAAATGGTTTACTATTTAAATGTGCTTTCAGGAAAAGTGGCTTGATATAATCTGACAGCCCCTTTTAAGACAACGAGCTAATTTTCAGTGTCAAGTTATTTCTTTGCATTTCCAGGTGCTCACTACTTGGTAATTACGTACAGAATTGCTTAGCATCCATCATTTCCTTCTTTACATTTCCTCTTCATTCATAGCCTTTGTATCTACTGAGTACACAGTTCTGTTCAAATATTTTCCTGTAGTATCTTCTTGTAACTTGTGTATTAAGCTTCACCGTTTCTTTTTTGTTGTTTTAAATTTTATTAATTTCCCCTTTTAATGAAAATAGATTTTTCCTCCATATAATATATCCTGATTACAGTTTTCCCTCCCTCTACTCCTCCCAGTTCCTTTCCACCTCTCTTCCCACCCACATCTGCTTTTGTCTCTCACTAGAAAACAAACAGGCTTCTATGGGATAAGAATAAAACAAAAGAAAATAAAGGCAGATAAAACTACAAACAGAAGTAAAGACAAACAAAAGCAAAAACAAAACAAGAAAAAGTGTAAGAAACAGACCGATGGAGAGCCATACTTGTTCACAGACTCAGGAATTCCCTAAAAACACTAAACTTGAAGTCATAATATATGTGCAAAGGACTTGTAGGGAAGAAAGAAAGGAAAAATACAAATACAATAAAAATAAAAGCATGATTAAAAGAAAGGAAAAGCATTGAACTGACAAAACGAGACAAGGAATGTCCTAAGATGCCATCAAATTCATTTTCTGTTGGCCATCTACTGCTGGACACACACCCGGCCCCGAAGAGTAGTTTGTTTCCCCAGCGAGACTTCAAAACTAAATTTTCATTTGCAAGTGGTTAGCAGTTAGAGATAGCTTCTGGTTTAGGGATGGGTGTGTGTGTGTGTCTGTTTCTCCTTTCAGCTGTAGGACCCCATCTGTTACAAACCTGTGAAGGACCTGTGCAGGTTGCCTCAGTGTCTGTAAGTTCACATGTGCATCTATTCTGTTTATTTAGAGGGCCTTTTTCCCGTTGGCACCCTCCATCCCCTCTGGCTCATATATCCTTTCCACCTCTTCTTTCACAGGGTTCCACTAGTCCTTCTGTTTATGGACACGTCCCTTTCAGGGCCGAGTGTACCAAAATCTCTGACTCTGAATATTATATGGGAGTGGGTTTGTATATTTGTTCCCATTTTCTGTAGATGGAGATTCTTTGATTATGACTGAACAAGGCACTGACCTATAAGGATAGCAGAGTATCATTAGGAGTCATTTTTTTAAAAATTTTTATTATTATTTTCTTTATTTACATTTCAAATGCTATCCCGAATGACCCCTATACCCCCCGCCCCTGCTCCCCTACCCACCCACTCCCACTACTTGGCCCAGGTGTTCCCTTGTGCTGGGTCATATAAAGTTTGCAAGACCAAGGGGCCTCTCTTCCCAGTGATGGCCGATTAGACCATCTTCTGCTACATATGCAGC
>NC_034596.1:54462667-54525991 GCF_900095145.1 Mus pahari
AAACTTTTGGTAAGCAAAACCCAATTTTAAAACACTTTATCATCTTTGAAATCAATGTTAGAAACATCACTATCACGTTACAAAGTTTGGCTGCCAATTTATACCTATGAATATATGACTGCAAATTTTAATGCGTTATTAAAAAGACATTGTTTTCAATCTTATCCCTAAGTCTACCTTTTAGGATAAGAATCACGTTAAATATTATCTCAATCAGAAGTTTTCCTAGAGTCCTAGTTTTTTGGCCTGCTTTATGTCATATGTTTAAAATGGCTCCAACCCTAAGTTACCATTTTAAAGCTAATCTTTTTGTTACCACTGGTATACTTTTTTAATTAACGCCAATAACTTATAAGCTGATACTCTATGATAAAGCCATGCAGAGCATTTTTACACCTTTAAGACCAGTCAAAAACCAAATGAAGCGGCTATACGAATTATAAATTTAGACCACAGAATTTTACCTTTTTAAGCTATAATTTTAAGATAAAAAGCACTTTGTCACTTGCTAGACACAGTAATTATGAGAAATTTTTTAGGAAAAAAACCATCAGCTGTTTTGCTTTAAAACTAAGAGTTCACAGACTCTCTTAAAAACAATTTCTCTGCAGGGGCTCTCCTGCTGGGCTTGATTCCTGGCTAAGCTGTGGGCCTCTCTCAGGCTCCGCTGCGCAAATCGAGACTGAGTTGTCAGCAGATAAAGTTTTAGCCATTTTTATCTTCCAACATGAAACACAGAACAGTCACTCATTCAGACAATGAGACAAAACAGACATAAATTGACACGTGGAAGACTGGTGCACTAAACACAGACAATACATAGAAGGTAGAGAACTTGATGTAACCAAATCTGAGTGTCTATCTGTTTTACAAAGTTTTCTAACACCTTTTCTTCAAACTGAAGCAGCTCTTGAGGGCTGCCGGCAAATGCCTGTTTAGAACCTTAAACCCCATTCCTCTCACCTGAAGCAGTTCTTGAAGACTGCGGACAAAAGCCTGTTTAGAATTTTCTTTCCCCTTTTTCCACTGTCCACCCCTAAGTGGCGTTGTGTCGGGTCAACACAATACCAGCTTAGCTCGTATCGCACCTATAAGAATTTTAAAAAGATGAGGTTTAAAACCTGTGCTAGCATGCATACCTGTTGCTCAGTGTGTTCCATACGACCTTCTTATTTTTTTCTTCTCGTGGAGCTCCACATTGGACAGCGCTTCCTCAGTTTGTCCTAGCTGTGTTCAGGTCCCGCGTCTTGGAGCCATCTGAGTGAGCCTGCAGCCACACTCTGAACCGGGTCAGTCCTGAAAGGCAGGGCTGGGCTGGAAGGGAAAAGAAGGCGAGAAAGAACCGGGCTAAGACATGGAATCCTGATCAAAGCCCAAAGTTTAATGAAGTACTGAGTTTATATAGCATGGGAAAAACCCTTTCTCCCAGCCCCAGTCTTGGGGCCTGTAGTACAGGTGCCAGCTGAGCCAGTAGGCGGATCTTCAGGAGGGTGACTCTGGAGAACCTCAGGAGCTTATCAGCAGGGAGCAGAGACTGCCCTGAAAGGCAATTGTTTTTGAAGAGCACTGGCAGGTGTAAACAAAGAACCAGCCTGACAGGTACCACCCCAGGTGGTCCTATGCCAGTGGCTGCAGAGGTCTGTAGGAGCCTGCTTCGAGGCTGAAGGGAGCCAACAGTTTTGCTGTATATAAAGCTTTACTCCTTAAAGCTCATTGTGGCTTGAGAAATGTCTATAGCAATGTCTATTTAGCTCTTCATTTGCAATTTTTTGGGGATACTTTATTTATATTTAAAATGTAATCCCCTTTCCTGGTTTCCCTTCCACAAACCCTCTATCCCACCTCCCCTTCCCTGTGCTTCTATGAGGATGGGCACCTCCACCCACTCACCGACCCATCTCCACTAACCCCTCACCAGCCTAGCATTCCCCTACACTGGGTATCAGGCCTTCACAGGACCAATGGCCTCCCATTCCACTGATGCCAGATAAGGCCATCCTCTGCTACATATGCAGCTAGAGCCATGGGTCCCTCCATGTGTACTTTGGTTGGTGGTTTAGTTCCTGGGAGCTCTGGGGTGGTCTGGTTGGTTGGTGTTTTTCCTATGTGGTTTCAATCCCCTTCAACTCCTTCAGTCCTTCCCCCTATCACTTCCATTGGGGTCCAAGCTCACCCTGATGTTTTGCTGTAAGTATCTGCATCTGTATTAGTCAGGTGCTGGTAGAACCTCTCAGGGAACAGCCATATCAGGCTCCTGTCAGCAAGTGTTTCTTGGCATCAACAATAGTGTGGTGGGTTGGTGTCTGCATATGGGATGGATCTTTAGGTGGGGTGGTCTTTGGATGGCCTATCCTTCAGACTCTGTTCCTTTTTTTTTTTCGTTCCTGTCTTTCCTTTGGACAGGACCATTTCTGGGTTTAAAATTTTGAGATTTGTGGGTGGCCCCATCCCTCAAATGGGGGCCATGCCTATCTACTGGTGGTGGTCTCTCCAAGTTGTATCTCCTCTTTGTTGGGTAATCATTTGGATACCATCTCTTGGTCTTGCGGTTAGTTTTGCTAAGGGTTTGTCTATCTTGTTGATTTTCTCAAAGAACCAGCTCTGGGCTTCATTGATTGTTTGTATTGTTTTCTTTATTTCTAACTGATTGATTTCAGCCCTGGTTTTGATATTTTTCCTCCTTTCTACTCCTCTTTGGTGTGCTTGCTTCATGTTTTTCCGTGTGTACTTTTCAATGGCTGATATGAGAACTTTCTAATTTCTTTATGGAGGCACTTAGGGAACTTTTTTCTCAGCTCTGCTTTCATTGTGGCCCATGAATATGGGTATGTTGTGCCTTCATTTTCATTGAATTCTAGAAAGTAAATTTCTTTAATTTCTTTCTTTATTTCTTCCCTGATCCAGAGATCATTCAGAAGAGAGTTGTTCAATTTCCAAGTGTGTGTAGGCTCTCTAGTGTTTCTGTTGTTGTTGAATACAATACTAGGCATTATTTCAATTTTCTTGTATCTGTTGAGGCTTGCTCTGTGACCAACTATATGTCTAATTTTGGAGAAGAATCCATGAGGTGCTGAGAAGAAGGTATATTCTTTTGTGTTTGGGTGAAATATTCTATAGATGTCTGTTAGGTCCATTTGATTCATGATATCTACTAGTTTCATTGCGTCTATGTTTAGTTTTTGTCTGGATGTCCTGTCATTTGGTGAGAGTGTGGTTTTGAAGTTTCCCACTATTAATGTGTGGGGTTAGATGTGTGATTTAAGCTTTAGCAATGTTTGGGGCATAGATGTTCAGAATTGAGATGTTATCTTGGTATAGTTTTTTCTTTGATGTTAGAAAGTGTCCTTCCCTGTCTCATTTGATTAATTATGGTTGCAAATCGGTTTTATTAGATATACGGATGGTTACTCCAGCTTCCTTCTTGTGTTCATTTGCTTGGAAAACTTTTTTCCAGCCTGTTACTCCCAGGTAATGTCTATCTTTATGGTTGAGGTATGTTTCTTGTATGCATCAGAATGATAGATCCTGTTTTTGCATCCATTATGTTAGCCTGTGTCTTTTTATTGAGGAATTGAGTCTATTGATGTTGGAAGATATTAGGGACCATTGTGCTATTTTGATGTTGGTGGTGTTTGTGTGTGTGTGTGTGTGTGTGTGTGTGTGTGTGTGTGTGAGAGAGAGAGAGAGAGAGAGAGAGAGAGAGAGAGAGAGAGAGAGAGAGAGAGTTTGTGTGTGATTTTCTTGTTTTTGCTGGTATGGAATTATTTATTTCATGTGTTTTCTTGGATGTAGTTATCCTTCTTGAGTTGGAGTTTTCCTTCTAGTATTTTCTGTAGTAATGGATTTGTGGATAAATATTATTCAAATTTGGATTTGTTTTGAAATATCCTATTTTTCCTGTGGATGGTGATTGAGAATTTTCCTGGTTACCGTAGTCTAGGTTCGTACCTGTGGTTTTTATAGAGGTTGTAGGATATCTGTCCAGGCCTGTGTAGCTTTTAGAGTCTCTGTTGAGAAGTCAGGTATAATTCTGATAGGTCTGCTTTTGTATGCTACCTGGCCATTTCCTTTGCCCCTTTTTAATATTCTTTCCTTGTTCTGTAAAGTTTGTACCTTTTTTTTTTTTTTTTTTTTGGTAGCATGACCTCAGCCAGTTCTGAGGCTGAGGCCTAGAGTTTATATCTTGATTATTATGTGCCAGGAGGGTTTTTTCCATTCTAGTTGGTGTTCTATAAGTTTATGTAAGAGCTGAAGGGGTTTGCAAACAATATCAACAATATCAACCAACCAGATCCACCCAAAGATTCTAGGAACCAAACCACCAACCAAAGAGTACAAGGGGGAGGGACCCATGACTCCAGCTGCATATATAGCAGAGGATGACCTTATCTGGCATCAATGGGAGGGGAGGCCCTTGGTCCTATGAAGGCTTGATGCCCCAGTGTAGGGGAACACTAGGGTGCTGAGGCAGGAGTGGGTGGGTGGGGGAGAGGGAGGAGGGAGGGGATAGAGGACTTGTGGGGGGGGGAAACTGGGAAGGGGGATAGCATCTGAAATGTAAATAAATAAAATAACCAATAAAAAATTTAAAAAAGCTAATATGTTTATAGGCATGTCTTTATGTTGGGAAAGTTTTTTTTTTTTTATGGTTTTGTTGAGAATAGTTTAGTTCTTTTCATGGTATTTCAAATTTCCTGGATATTTTGTGTCAGGAATTTCTTAGCTCTAACATTTTTGTTGACTGTTGTATCAATTTCTTCTATTGTATCTTCTGTGCCTGAGATCCTCTCCTCCATCTCCTGTGTTCTGCTGGTGATGCCTGCATCTGCTGTTCCTGTTCTCTCCTCTAGGTTTCCCATCTCCAGCATTTCCTCAGCTTGTGTGTTCTTTATTGCTTCTATTTCCATTTTCAGGTATTGCACAGTTTTATTCATTTCCTTCTCCTGTTTGATTGTATTTTCCTTCTTTAGGGGATTTGTTTGTTTTTTTCTTTAAAGGCCTCTATCATCTGTCTAAGATTGGATTCAAGGTCATCTTCTTGTGCTCAGGTATGTTGGGATATCCAGGGCTTTGTATAGTAGGAGCTGTGCTTTGGAGGTGTCATGGTGCCCTGGCTCTTGTTGATTGTGTTTTTTTCAAGGGCTTTTAGCCATCTGGATGGCTTTGGTCCCTGGATGTTCTCATTGTAGTAGATATTGTGAGGGGGAAATTAACCTCAATAATCCCAGGGCGACAGGCCTCTGATGAGTATCCTTACGTTATATGGTCCTGGGTCTGAAGGTCTGTATGGTTCAGGAGCAGCAGGTCCAGTGAAGGTGAACAGAGAGATGTCTGGAGAATGGAGGTCTACATGCGATAGCAGGCAGCTCAGGACAGTTTGGGTGTCCCAGGGGATTTAGAGAGCAGGAAAGATGGATGCCTGAAGGGAAGCTAGCCTGTATGCCTCAGGATCTGCAGGTCTGATAAAGCTGGGTGGAAAGGAGCAGGGAGGATGGAGGTCCAGAAGGCTTGTCCCATAGTACTCAGTGAGCATGGGAAATGGGTTGGGGAACAGGAGCTTACCTGTGTGGTTCAGGCTCAACATGTCTGATGAAGGTTGGAGGAGAGGTAGCAGGAGAATGGAGGTTCCCACGGGCCAGGAGGCTGCTCAGGGAAGCTTGGGATTGTCATTTCTGAGCCATTTATTTTTCTGTTACTTCAAAGAAACTGCTTATAACCTGTTCATATCAATAGATGTTCTAATTTCAAAGAATAAATGGCTCTTGGGCATTAAATTTTTTTGATGATATTTAGAATATACTTAATTTTGTTTTGTTTTGAAGATTTGTCATCATTATTCACATGAGGGCAGGCCAGTAGTTTTATAATCTGAATTTGATTTCAAAACTTTTCTACTTTACCAAAATGAAGTAAGTCTTCCCTCTTCTCTTAAAAGCATGCACTTTGTGTTTGGTATGTTTGTGTCCTTTGAAATTTAGAAGGGGCTCACTTCTGAAATTACACACTTCATATCCAGTAGAGGTCTTTCAAAACAACAGGCATCTTGAATTCCTTGAAGACAGAATACTCAAGAAGAAGGAAGGCCAAAATGTGGGTGCTTTGGTCCTTCTTAGAAAGGGGAACAAAATACTCGCGGGAGCAAATATGCAAGGTGTGGAGTAGAGACTGAAGGAAAGGCCATCCAGAGACTGCCCCTCCTGGGGATCCATCCCATATACAGTCACCAAACACGGATACTATTGTGGATGTGAAGAAGTGCTTGCTGACAGGAGCCTGATATAGCTGTCTCCTGAGAGGCTCTCCCACTGCCTGACAAATACAGATGGAGATGTTCACAGCCAACTATTGGACTGAGCGCTGGTACCTCAATGGAGGAGTTAGAGAAAGGACTGAAGGAGCTGAAGGGGTTTGCAACCTCATAGGAAGAAAAACAATATCAACCAACCAGAGCTCCCAGGGATTAAACCACCAGCCAAAGAATACACATGGAGAGACCCATGGCTCCAGCCACAGGTGTAACAGAGAATGGCCTTGTCTGGCATCAGTGGGAGGTGAGGCCCATGGTCCTGTGAAGACTGGATGCCCCAGTGTAGGGGAATACCAAGGTGGAGAAGCAGGAGTGGTGGATGGGGAGGCAAGAGTGGGTAGGGGAGGCAAGAGTGAGTGGGGGAGTACCCTCATAGAAGCAGGGGGAGGGTGAAGGGATAGGGGGTTTCTGGAATGGAAACAGGGAAAGGGGAAACATTTGAAATGTAAATAAAGAAAATATCCAATAAAAGAAAGAAAAAAAAAAGAAAGAAATATCTCATGTATCTCATGTAAAAAAATCGAAATTTTGTATTTATTCTTTGAGACAGGGTCTCTATGTAACCTTAGCTGATCTGGAACTTGCTATGTAGACCAGAGATCCTCCTGTGTGGGTTAAAGTGGGGTCCTGCATCCTGCCTGCCATAGGGCTAGGGCCACTTATGAAAGCAGAAGGGGAGTTTGGCTGCGTGCACCCCACACCGCTGGGGTGTCAGACTGTGAGAAAACACAGGACCCCACTCCGAGGGTGGGGAAGCACAGTCTGAGGTCCCCTGCCTGGAGTTGGCTCAGGGTCCCTGGGCCTCCAGGCCCAGGACGCCAGGTTCTCAAATTCTTGGACACCATGATGTGGCTGGACATCCTTTGAGGAAGAGCTGAGAAAGGAGTGTGGGCCCGGCCTACTTGGCTGTTGCCAGGTAACTGTTGGGGTGGAGTCCAGACAGAATACCAGGGACTTGACTGGTAGCCACAGAATTATGGAGCTGGGGCCTCCTGTCAGGGGCCTAGTGTCTGGGAGCATGGCCTTCTCTCCTTTGCAGGAACATCTGCTGGGTGTCTGGGGTTTAAACCTAGCTCAACCAGAAAACAGGCTGCCTTTCACGGTCCCATACTTCTGCATCTGCCTCCCAAGTGCTGAGACTTGAAGACCTGTGCCATCACACCCCACTGATACTCAAAGTTCTTACGGCATCAACCTTCCCAGGTGCTCTCCCAGCACGTCACTGCCCATGTTAACCATTCAAGCACATGCCTTCAGGTGCTACTTCCATTCCCACGGACTCAGTCTTTGAGTCAATCCTTTAGGCTCACACAGGGATACTTCCCATCCTTCCCCATCCCTAGCTCTGGATGAGCTTTGACTATCATAAAAATAAAGATCACTAGTCTTAAAAGGTTTTCTCAGTAGCTTCCTCTTCCCACAAATGCTTTAAAATAACAGATGTGTCCTTGTAATAGGATAGGCTGTCTCATAATATCTTCAACTAACCTTCATTTTTTTTTTTCTTGGCCCCAAACCTTTTGTGCAAATACTGTTCCTCTCACTAAAAATAAAACGAGCATCCAGAATAAATCAATAATAAAGAATGAGTTTTTGAAGGTATTTTAAAAAGTTGTCTCCTCTGTAAACGAAATGAGATAAAAGTTAATAATCATGCAGCTACCCCATAAGCACAACTGATAAGCATATAATTATGTAACAAAGTATCCCTATAAAATATTTATGTTGTTTTGACAGCTGCAGCATAACTAAGCTCTATTGGAAAGCAAAAAGAAACCATCAGAAACGAGGTGATAGGTTTAACAAAAAGAGAGAATATTTGGTTTGTAGTAACCACTCAAATGCTTTTCTTTTTCTAGGACAAACCGGGGAAGAGCATATTTTAAAAGGAATTTATATAAACAAGCAACCCAAGATTTTTCTGCCGCCATCCACTTAGACCCCAGCAACTGGCTAGCCCTGTATTACCGAGCCTGCTTATTTAGAAAGAGCAGTCCTTACAGAGCATTGCAGGATTACAGCGTGTCAGGTACTTGGGTGCGTGTTCGTGAGAGTCACATATGAGGGGAAGGCTGAAGTTCCTTCATTTATGTAATATGTAGATCACTGTGTAGCACTGTGGATACTTGCTTTGTATGTATGTTGCTCGCATGTATGCATGAGCACACATATGTGTAGAGGCCAGAGGACAATTTCAGGAGCTGACTACTTTTCCCCTTTTATTCTTTCCTTTCTCTCTTATTCATTCAAATTATATTCTTTTCTGCATCTTAGCCCCTCACTGGCCTCACTAAATAGGCTAGATTTTGTGGCCAAAAAAATATAGGGGTCCACTTTCCTCAGCCTCCCCTTTACTGAGATTACCAGCAACACATGCTACCATGCCAAACTTCCCCTCTTCTGAGGGTTCTAGGGATAGAACTCAGGTTCCTGTGCATCAAGGCAAACACTTTACGAAGACATCATGCCATCCCTGAAATGCCCCATGTATGCTGAGAGGAACTCAGGTTTCATGTCTGTTTCCAAGGTCTCTTGGGAAACAGGGCTGAAGCTCTCCATTCAGTTCTCTTTGTATCTTCACATCTAACTTCTGCCCGCCCATACCTGACTCCATCTTTGCCTCTTCTTTGCCTGCTGTGGCCTCTGCTCTCACCGAGATGGCTTTTCTGAGTTCACCCATCATTACTCAGTGTAGTGTCAAATCAAATATGCCATCTGTAATATATGACTGGGACTCTGCCACCAAATCCTTTAGATTTAAAGAGTTCTGTGGGGACAGTCTGGCTCCACTCACCTGGTCCATTCAGAGAATCCTTTTCTTTTTACTCTTTCTCTGGAAGCCTTAACCATTTCTTCCATCAGCCTCCCATCTTGGACGCTGTTGTAACAATTCAAAATCTCTACTATTGAATTATTCAGAGCAGACCAGCTTGATTTTACCCTTCACCCTTTCCTATATATTACCTCAAGGATTTAAACAATCCACCATTATAACAAGGTTCTGTGATAATGTTTGACATTTATGGGATACTTCAGTACTTTCTGAGCATGGTTCTAGGTATGGAATACTTCAATGAATACTCAAGTAATGATATGAAGAATTTACTACCATCAATTTTTTTTTCAGAGAAAAACAAAGCCTAGAGTAGTTAAATCACTCCATTAATTTCTTTTTTCTGTAAGAATTGATTTTCTGCCAGTATCACAGCAAAACTTTTCCTAGTTGGCCAATCACACTGTGAACTGAGCAGTGAGATTGCCTTTAGGATATTGATTATTTGCTTCATTAGTATGGCCATTGCTAACTTTGGCTAAAGACCCTGAAATCTAGTATGGAAGGATGGGAGAAAAGGAGAGGGAGAGGGAGGAGGGAAGGGAGAGGGAGAAGGAGAGGGGGAGGAGAGGGGCAGGAGAGGGAGAAGGGGAGAGGGAGACTGAGAAGGGGAAAGGGGGAAGGGGGGAAAGGGAGAAGGTGGGGTTACCTTTCAATCCAGAATGGGCTTGAGAAGCTTAGTAAAGAAGAATTGACTCTTATAAAAGTCCATATAGTTCACTACTATGTTTTTGAAAGCAAAGGGGAGTTGGTAACCAAGTTGGACTTGAGAGATGGCCTCTCAGCTGGGCACTGGTGAGGGCCACTCATCTGCAGTGGAGGTTGTTTTTCTCCTCTTGTTCCCATCATACAGTCAAGTTTTCCATATCAGTTCCAAGTTCTTCTTGCCTTAAATAGCCTCTTTGAAGCCCTCTATCTCTGGAGATAAGTAGACCTGACATCTGCCACATGCCTTGTCTTGGACCAGTACACCCTCACCTGTTTGGTTCTTGACGTCTTTGTGATCATAATGGGCCACTGTAAGCAAGGTTACCTTCCCATCAGTGTTAATTCTAGGCCTGCCTTTGCCGTTGACGCATACCCTAGACTCTGTTGGTGTACTGCGCTCCCTTGGCTTCAGTATCTTCATTTGTAAAGTGAATGGGATGTCAGTGTTTACTACCAGCTTTAATTAATCTGTGAACTATGATTGCCACAGTATTACTAGTTAGCAAGTTTTAAAACATGCATATTATTTTTTGCCCAAATGGGCACACGCAGCATAGACACATTGTTTATGGAATGCTAGATAGGAGAAGCAGTAGAAAGAGTGTGACTGGAAACATAACTCATCTGATTGTTTAGAAACCAAAGTATATGCTTTATGTCTTCAGTTCTTATAAATGATGGCTACGATAATCTTAATTGTTTTCTACATCGGGGCATACTCTATACACAACTAAAATTTTGGATGCTGGCAATTTGTGATTTTGAAACTGTTGTTTCTCTAGAAAGGTATGTCTTTGTTTTCGTACTTATTTCACTATTGCATGAAATCAGGGGAAAATAAAAACAAAAGAAAAGAAAAGAAAAGAAGACTTCCCCTCATTATCGATAACTTTGTAGAAAACGAGGCTGTGATTATTAAGTCACAATAGAATTAAAGTAACACTGAAATAAGATTATTGTAGAGGCTGAAGAGCTTGGAGGAAATGTAAGTCCATGGACGTTAAGTTAAAAAGCTAAAACGGGGAGTTAAGAGCATAGGCCTCTGAGGACCACAGTGGTTTCTTTGGGATATAGAGGCAGAGTGATGCTTCAGATACAGAAGGAGGGTGGAAGGCCCTTTGCTGTCCAGCAGTCGGGGCTTCTGTGGGGGTGAGCTACAGAATAGTAGCCCTTGTCTTGAAATAGAAACACTGAACAGAGTAATGTCTATGGTCATTCCCATGCTAGAAAAAATTCACTTGATTATAAAAGGGGAAACAACATTTATTTGATATTGAAAAGCAATTTTATGACTATCCATGTGAAGAGGTTTGGGTTTTTTGTTTGTTGATTTTTTTTCTTGAAAGCCACCAAACCTTAGAATGACTCTTAGAATTACTCATGGCCTCAGGCAAAGACTTTTGAATTGAGGAACAATAGTCATTAATTCAAGGTAACTTAGAATTAAGTCAAGTTTTGCTAAGAGTCTAGGAAACTTTACTATTTTCTTTTCCAGTACAGACTCTATAATTGCTAATTTACTACAAAGCCTTTTATTAGGAAAGTTCTTCCTTTTTATTGAAAATAATTTGTTCATACAATATATTCCAATCATGGTTTCCCTCCCCTACCTACTTCCCTCTCCTCCCCAGCTTCCCAACCACCCATGCTTATAATTCTTTAAGATCATGCAGTGCACTAATCTCATTTCTTTAGTAGAGCATTAAGAATATCTAATTGCAACTGATTCATGTATTTCATTAGCTTATTTTTTTAATAAATGATGAACATTGGAAATAAATGTAAATTTTAATACATTTTTATTGTCTTTTTAGAAATTCTACTTTGGCTTATATAAATATTGGCCTCATATATCTACAACACTTGGATAATTATACTGAAGCCTTTTGGTGGTTTACCGAGGCAATTAAAGTTGATCCTTTATATCTTCAAAGCTATATTTGTAGAGCAGAAACCTATTCTAAGGTATTTAAGACTGGAATTTTTGAATTTCAAAATATTTTAATTGTTTGTCTATTTGTCCAATGTAACTTATAATATATGAACATATCCTTTAGCTAATCACAGAGGCTCATGGATTTATAAGTAATAGCTATTAAGCAGATATATTTAACTATTATTAGTTATTTACAAAGCCTCTGCTTATGAAGTGTCTACTTTCATTGCTATACTATCCCTAGCACATATTTTATTCTTATTAAAAAACAGAATACACTTATTATAGTTATTATACTTTATGCAAATAAGGATACATCATAAGGAAGTGTCTGAGAATCGGCAGCTTCAAAGTTGTCCATTATTTGCTGGGAAAAACTACTCTTAGCCTTTTGGAATCTGTTAACCTAATTCTGAGTATGTGTTTGTGTGTATGTTTATGTATGGTAAATGTGTGGGTTCATAGAATAGGGGATATATATATATATATATATATATATATATATATATATCCTAATAATTAATAGCTTTAGCTTTTAGTTTTTACAAGGTATCTGTCTATCTACCTATCTATCTATCTATCTATCTATCTATCTATCTATCTATCTATCTATCTATCTAACAAGTTTTTAGTGTAATAAACTGAAATAACTCAATAAAACATTTGTTTTCTCCACCTCTAACCAGAATCTCTATTCTCAAAGACACACCTCTGGGCTATCTCCTACTAACAGCTCACCCCAAGATGCTACTTCCTTCCCAGCACTGTGCAGTGACCATTTCATCTTCTTGTTTCTTCTCTTTACTGCTTTTGATGCAACTAACTGAAGTTCCAGTTACTATGCCAATATTTACGTCCAGGCTTTTCCTTTTTTTGCTTAAAACTTTTGGGGACCTGGTTTTCCCATCCTACCTTTCCATCCTTGTTCAAACATATCTCTGGATAGTCTGCTTGTAATCATACTGTGCTGGGTTATGCTGTGGTAAAAACACGTTCAGAAGTCCTACTAAGGAAAGACTTATTTCTTGTTTGGAATAGGTGTTCCACTTTTCCTTTGCTACATCTCAGAACCTAGAGTCCAATTCAAAGTCCATGTTCTCCAGATGATGAAGGTAGAGGTTGCAGAGCAAACTCAGTGCTCTCCCCAGGGAAAGGATGTTGGTAATCTTGTTGGGGAAGACATAGACATGCTTGTAGTATATTATCTTTCCACTAATCTGTTAATGATATAGGCCATTTAAGGAATCCGGTATGTTCCAATAATATACATAGAATTCAGTGTGCCAGCAAGATAGCTTAGTTGTTCACTCTTTGTTCTGAGAGGCCCAAATATCTATACAGTCATTGTTAAGTATACTATGTTTATACATTAAGAGCTATTATAGTCAGAAAAAAAAAAGAAACATAACTACACAAGCTCTTTTGGAGGCATTTCTATGAGGAATTTTTTGAGTAAGAAAAGCAAGATTCAGAAAAAAATAATGTGTTTAAAATATCAAAATTAAACCCCCCTCTCTCATAGATGTATGTGTGTGTGTGTGAGAGAGAGAGAGGGGGGATATATTCTTCCACTTGTAGGTTCAGCCTCTTTATTTTATTTATTTGTCCATTTTACACCCTGATTGTGGACCCCCCTCCCCATACTCCCAGTCCCTCTTCTCCCAGTCCCACCCTTACAAATTCCTCCTCCATTATCCTCTCCCCACTTCTCTTGGAGAGAAAGGGAAGCACCCACCTTGGAAGGTACCACCCTGTCCTAGGATATGTATTCCCAGTAGGACTAAGTGCATCCTCTCCCACTGAGGCCCAACCAGGAAGTTCAGTTAGGCAAGAGAATCCAATTAGCTTCCTTTCTTAATCTAAGCTAAAACCTAACCCCAGAAAAGCATATAAATCCAGAAACTGAACTTCTATGGGTCCCAATGAAATTTACTTAGTCCATAAATATTCTTATGGTTTATATGCACAATGCCCACTCCTCCAAAGACTTATGTAGTGCCCTGCTAGTAGCACTCTTTGGGGTGCTGTAGATCAGAAGAAGTAGAGAGCTGGAATTTTATAGTGTGGTCTTGCACTGTTGCTACTTCCTTGTCTACCAAGTTATAAATCCTGACTAATATATTCTTCCCATGGTACAGTCAGCCACCATGTTTTCCCTACAAGATAGACTGAATTTTCTCAAACTGATGCAAAACAGATCCTTTTTAAAGCTGCTTTATCAAGTACTTGGTAACTATCAGCAACAGCAGGTTTTTGGATCATATTGGAAATAAAAGAAAGTAGGGAGTTTTGAAGTCAGACTGAATTCATTTTGTATGATGAGATGGGATTGGGTGTGTGTCGCTGAGGATGGAGTGCTGTGGTTTAAATGTAAAAATGTCTCCCATCAGCTTGTATATTTGGACTCTTGGTCCCCAATTGGTAATGCTATTTTTGGAGACTGTGGAATCTCAATGAGGTGAAACCTTTCTGGAGATAGTACATCACTATATGGTTCTTGGTATTTTATATCCTAACCCTACTTCTTGTCAGGTCTCTGCTGCCGGTCTGTTGAGGTGAGAGATATTTCAGCCTTAAGCTCTCATTGCCATGGGGCAGCCTACTGCTGTGTATTCTCCATCATGATTGACTATTATGTCTTCAAACTACAAGTCGAAACAAACTCTTCCTCTCTCATAGTGCTTTCTCAAGTATTAGATCACAGGGCTGAGAAAAGCAATACGAACCTGGACCATTGATACATTAGGTATGGTAATGTGAACACACCAATAGTTCATTAGGTGTGAGACCAGAGCAAGGTCAGCTTAAGAATCAATAGTTCCACAGAAATTCTCTAATTAGTTTAAATAAACTTTATCTCGTGGGATTTCCTCTTGACCCTACACGCTATTTTCTTATAGTTTGTGCTATTTTGGTTCCATTTATTTCTATGTATAAATTAGTTTGTAGAAATCATTTCCATGTATACATAAATTCTTCTAGCAGCACACTGTCATCTTGATAGCAGTGCTGGTTGTTTGTGTTGTGGGGAATATTAAAAAAAGAATGGTGCCATTGCCAGCAAGGCACTGACGGGTTGGCCGGCCAGGCTCTGGTGGGCAATGGCCAGCTTGTTCTCATTTCTCATATCTATACACGCACACAACATATGTAATAACAATTAATGAAAAGAATGACCATAAATTTGAAAAAGAGTGAAGAGAGTGGTATAAATGGGGTTTAAATGGTAGAATGGGAAGAGGAAATGATGTAATTATAATCTCAAAAATTAAAAGACAATTTAAAACAAGTAGAAAGGAAAACAAGATATATTTAGACAAGTTTATACAAAAATTCTGCAAGAAACTGTGGGAGAGACTAAACATCAAAAAGGTGATTGCTTCAAGTAGAATATGTGTTTCTGTTTATCATCAACAGCTGCATAAACTGAAGAGGGCAGTCATTGAATTAACTCGTGCCATCCATCTCCAGCCTGATGCGATCCACCTATATATAATGAGGTATGCACACAGAAACGGAGTTCTTCTTGGAATAACTGCACGTATTAACAGACCCTTGGGGTTCCTCTGTTCTTCAGCTATCTTTATTTTACACTTAGTCTCGAAACGACATCTACACCTCAACATTTATTTTTTTCATTTCTAATTACAAGTTAAGATACCATTCCCTTTGCTGTACTCATGTACTAAAATATACTTGCTGAGAGTGAGGTTCTTTGAGATCTTTCTAGATGACTTGATATGCAGATAGCACATAATCCCTTCAAAATAAGGTGCTGCTTTTGAACATTGGTTCTGTTTGTATCCACAGAAGTAACTGAATAACCCTCTGCCAATTTAATGAAAAAAAAAAAGTGACCATCATTATTGCAGTTCAAATTTAGTAGAATTTGCTATAGATGCCTATTGTAAGATATTATTACCAAAAATATTATCTCTAAAAATTCATAGGCCTGGGAAAGTGCAATAGGATATACTTTCTGGTAAAGGTGCATTTTGTGTTTTAACACTTAAACCACATTTCAGAAATTTAAATGAATACTTTGCTCTTTCTGTTCTGTGAGTGTTAGCTTTTTTATTTTCGGGTCACAGTTCATAAATTGTTTCTGTCATCATAACTCTATGTTAACTCATCTTTTTGGATTTTAAAGAACTGCAACTTTGCCATGTATGGTGATGCATGCCTTTAATCCTAGCACTTAGAGGCAGAGGCAGAGGCAGAGGGGCAGAGGGGCAGAGAGAGGGAGAGAGAGGCAGAGAGAGGCAAAGAGAGGCAGAGAGAGAGGTAGAGAGGCAGAGAGGCAGAGAGGCAGACAGGCAGATCTCTCTGAGTTCAAGGGCAGCTCAGTCTACACAGCAAGTTCCAGGACAACCAGCATTGCATAGAGAGCCCCTGCTTCAAAGTACCAAAAACTAAAAACAAACAAACAAACGACTATATTTAATTTAATTTAATTTAAAATTTGATTTTATGTACATATGGTTGAATGTTTTATAATTGTAAAAAATTATGTAACATTATAAACTTCAGAATTCTTACTTTTGATGAGTGAGTGCTTAACTCTGAACAGATATTCACATCAATCCCTCTAAGATTCAGGGGTTATCACGGAAGAGCTAGGTGGAAAGAATTTAAGATCTGGGAGGTAACAAGAAGGTCTGTGTAATGCTGTCTTCTGAGTATGACATAGCAGATGTGGTTGCCTGCAATGAGCCACATAAGACTGGGCCTATTGACAGTCAATCATGATCTGGGGGCAGGGTAAAGAACAGCCATTTCGTTCAGTTGGGTACACAACCTAGGAGCCCACATTTCCATGAGATCCAAACTCATGGTCACATAGAGGATGCCAGTTAAAGTCTGTGAGTCTTAAAACAACAGCAACAGCAGCAACAACAGCAAAGCAAAGACCGAGTGTGAGACAAGCTTCAGGAATGGAGGGCTATGTGTAAAACAGGGGCAGAAGGAGATGAGAAAAATGTGGGGGTTACAGTAGTCAGAATGTGCTTTATACATGCATGAAATTGTCAAGGAACGAATCAAATAAAGTTTTAGAATCCAACAGAATAGTTACCTTTTACTTGCTTAAAGTAAAAACTATTATTTCTTCCAGAGGACAGTATCTTCTTATGATGAAGAGTTATGATCTTGCAAAATTCACTATTTATCAAGTAGCAGAAATGAACAAAGGTAAATAAAACTAATTCAAAAATAAAAACATTAAAGAAATATTTCTCCATGATTTTGTACTATTTGTAATATATATATATATATATATATATATATACATATATATATATGTGTGTGTGTGTGTGTGTGTGTATATAGATATTGAGATGATGAACAATTCACTTGAAAGGTAGAATTTGAAACTTCAGTTTTCACATCTACATAATTAACTAATGAATTTTGTGAGAAAGCTCATTATATGACATATCAGCTTATAATTTTACTTTTTGGGGTTTGTAACTGTAGTGATGTTTTGTTTTATGGTAATAAAAGGTTTTAGTTGATATATCATTCATATGATATGTATTCATGTTGCAAAAATAATATCATACTGTGTGGCTCCCCTAACATAATTATATTCTAAATCCATACTACCCAGCAAGGGTATCAGTAATCTTTCCTTTGCTTTCAGGTATCATTGAGATGTCCCCGATACAGGAAGCACTCATTTACTCATTTTGTGAAAACCATGACAAGGCCATTCACATCTTGGAAGGGGTCATAGCCAGTAAACCAGACATCTCCACTTATGCACTCTTGGCAAAAGCCCAA
This sequence comes from Mus pahari, assembly GCF_900095145.1. NCBI lineage: Eukaryota > Metazoa > Chordata > Mammalia > Rodentia > Muridae > Mus > Mus pahari. The sequence continues at coordinate 54,480,233 of NC_034596.1, forward strand.
ATGAAGGCCAAGAGAATCAAGGTAAAAAGTCTGACAATTGACGGATTGATGTTTATTAAACTTTGTAATAGAATTCAGGCATTATACTTAAGGATGGCATCTTAGTTACAGTTCTATTGCTGTGAAAAGACACCATGACCAAGGCAACTCTTAAAAAAGAAAATATTTAATTGGGGCTGGCTTAGCGTTTCAGAGGTTCAGTCCATTTTCATCATGGTGGGAAGCATGGCAATGTCCAGGCTGACATGGTGCTGGAGAAGGAGCTGTGAATTCTATATCTTGAATAATAGAAGGTGACTGTGTACCACATACTAGGCATAGCTTGAGCCTAGGAGACCTCAAAGCCCACTCACACGATGACACACTTCCTCCAACAAGGCCAAACCTACTTCAGCAAGGCCACTCATGATAGTGCCACTCCCTATGGGTCGAGTATTCAAACATGTGAGTTATGAGGAGGCCACACCTACTCAAACCACTATAGATTGCATTTAAATATTTTTACAGAATGAAATGGTAGCATTTATTCATGAATTATTCATATACTTATAACTATATCTGTACTTACTATGCTATCTATCTATCTATCTATCTATCTATCTATCTATCTATCTATCTATCTATCAACCAACAGATTGGATTCCTCCCACCCTCCCTCCCTCCTTCCCTCCCTCCATCCCTCCATCCCTCCCTCCCTCCCTCCCTTTCTTCCTTCCTTCCTTTCTTTCTTCCAAAACAGAGCTGCTGAAAATAGTTTTTTGCATGTCCTGTTTCAGGATACAGTCTCGGGAGTGGATTGCTGGCTTGTGAACCTGCTCTCTAATGTTTTGCCAGGTTACTCTTCTATCTGCGTCTGCTGACTGGTGCCATCTCCAGGAAATGGATTTTCCAGGCATTTCTGTTTTGCAGTCTTGTGGACAGGAACCGATGCCTTCTGTGCTCTGTCCACGCCTCTGAGCTTGAGTGTCAGGATGAGCATCATTCATTTATGCCTATCAGTCATTTGTACTTTCTTGTCTGTCAGCGTTTCCTACACTAGCCTTTGTTATCTTCTTCCTACTGCTTTATGTGTTTGTTGTTTGTTTGTCTGTTTATTTATTTATTTATTTATTTATTTATTTATTTATTTATTTATGTTTTTCTCTTGCCTCAAGTTTATTTGTAACAACAGCATAGAACACTCGTCATCTGCAAATAGTGTGTGGGTAGGTGTGTCACAGCAGTCCACCTGTCTTCACACTGGCAGATAGAAGCCTTTTCTATGGGGCCTTCACAGGGGCCTGGGCACCTTTGGGAGCCTGAGCTGGAGCTGAAGCAGGGCTTTAGCTGGAGCTTTGGCATCTGCCTTGGTTTGAACCTTGGGCTTTGTTTGGCAGAGACTATGCCCTTTGGCCGTGTGGTTTCAAATCTACTTCCCAAGCTTGGAATGAGTGATAAAAGCCAGCAGGCTGAGTTTGTAGCTGGGGCCCCTTGGCATCTTGGGCTTGATGGCCTGAGGCTTCACAAGGGCCTTGATGGCCTCTGCGCATATACTCACAACCTTTGCATTGTTGGCCTGCATCTTCTTCAGGCCTTTCTTGTGCTTCTTGGCAAAGCACATGTTCCTCAGGAACTTGGGGTCAACCCCATTAAGAGATTCATATCTTTGTGACCAGGGTTTCTTGATGCCACTTCTGTGCCATTTGTGGGACTGGTTGTGTGTGGTGTGGTTCTTGGACTTGGCCATGTCTGCATGATAACCCAAGGCTCCTGCTGTGCCTGGGGCCAGAAGGTGCTTTATGTATTTTAAAAATCAGTTCTCTGTATTGACCCTAACCTGTGTGCTGTATAGTCTCATCATTTGAGATTTGTTCTACTATGCCTTTTGATGAAAAGGCATCCTTGGTGTGTCTGGGTGTGTCTGCTCACAGAGTTACTTTCAGGTGATTAGTTTTGTTTTTAAATGTTCTTTTACTTTTTTACTTTAAATTTAATTAACTTTTTTTTTTTTTTTTTTTTTACTTATTCACTTTACATCCTGGTTACTGTTCCACCCCTGGACACCCCCCCCCACACACACACACACAGTCCTTCCCCCTCCCTCCTTCTCTTCTGAGAGGACTGAGGCCGCCAACTCTGGCACTTCAAGTCTTTTTGCGAGGCTAGGCTCTTCCTCTCCCACTGAGGCCAGACAAGGCAGCCCAGCTAGAAGAACATAGCCCAGGCACAGGCAGCAGCTTTGGGACAGCCCCTGCTCTAGTTTTTCAGGACCACATGAAGACTAAGCTGCACATCTGCTACAGATGAGCAGGGAGACCTAGATCCAGCCCATTTACGTATGTTCTTTGGTTGGTGGTTAAGCTCAGAGAGTCCCAAGGATCCAGGAGAGTTGATTCTGTCGGTCTTCCTGTGGAGTTTGTATCCTCTTTGGGGCTGCAATCCTTCCCCTTTATTCTTTTATAAGAGTCTCCACACTCTATCCACTGTTTGGCTGTGGGTATCTGTGTTTGTCTGAGTCAGCTGCTGGGTAGTGCCTCCCAGAGGACAACATGCTCCTGTCTGCAAGCATAACAGAGTGTCATTAATAGTGTCAGGGATTGGCGTTTGCCCATGGTATAGGCCTTAAGTTGGGCTGGTTATTGGTTGGCCATCCCCCCAGTCTCTACTCCATTCCTGTGCCTGCATTCCTTGTAGACAGGATACATTTTGGGTTGAAAGTTTTGTGGATGAGTTGGTGTCTCTATCACTCCTCTGGGGTTCCTGTCTAGATATAGGAGGTGACCTCTTCAGGTTCTGTATCCTCAATATAGTGAGTCACAGCTAAGGTTACCCCCCATTGATTCTTTTTTTTTTTCTTTTTTCTTTTTCTTAGATATTTTCTTTATTTACATTTCAAATGCTATCCCGAAAGTTCCCTATACCCTCACCCCGCCCCTGCTCCCCTACCCACCCACTCCCACTTCTTGGCCCTGGCATTCCCCTGTGCTGGGTCATATAAAGTTTGCAAGACCAAGGGGCCTCTCTTCCCAGTGATGGCCGACTAGGCCATCTTCTGTTACATATGCAGCTAGAGACAGGAGCTCAGGGGGTACTGGTTAGTTCATATTGTTGTTCCACCTACAGGGTTGCAGTCTCTGTCTCATCCTGGAGATGCCCCTCACCTCCTCACCCCTGTCAGTTGCAGATTCCCACTCATTCTCATGGTCATCTAGCCATCTCTCCTGTCCTTCCCCATACCTGATTCTGAATCCCTCATTCCCTTCTCCATTCCCACTTCCTCCCAGTTCCCTCCCTCCATCTGACTCTTTTGACCATTTTATTCCCCCTTCTAAGTGAGATTCAAACTTTCTCACTTGGATTTTTCTTCCTGTACCTTTTCTATGATAAACTTTAAAAAGGTTTCTAAAATTTAAAAATTCAATTTAGCACACAGAAGCCATATGGGATATATATATTAGTGGACACCATGTAGTATTTCGATTCAGCTGTATACTGCATAATGTTTCAATGCTAAACATGGCATGTCTTCTAATATCTGTCATTCAATTAGAATCATGCCTCTCTGTTTTTGCCACTTTGTTATTTCTCCAATTAACAACTTTTTTTGTTATCATTAAAAATATCAAATCTTGGGCATTTTCTATGCTAATTTTCTTCACTTCCTCACTTGACACCAGATAAATGTGGCATCTATCTTCTTGTGGCAGACATATTGCATGCCCAACATACTGTACCACTCTGGGACCATAGTGTAGGTGGAACCCGTCATTTGCTCTTATTAGTAGACCCCCCACAAAGGTGATGGGATGCCATGCTGCCCACAATCATGTTACATTATATAATGTTTATGAGTAGAAGTCTGGAGAGAGATTTGTCCTGCTAGCCTTGATAGAGCAAATAGCTGTACTAGTTAGTAACTGACTATGGAGATGGTCCCAAGGCTGGGAAATGCTATGGGCTATAGGAGCTCAGGATCTCCCAAATAGAGGTCACTACTCTCTGCCATGGAGTCATAGGGAAAGAAAAGGTTTTCAACAACCCCAGAGATCTTGGGAGAAGAGCCTTCTTTATTTGAGCTATCAGATGGCAATACTACCCAGCTAGCACTTTTTGGCCTAGGGAGCATAGGACAGAAGACTTAGTTAATGTATGCACAGCCCCCTCACTGCGGAATCATGTCAAATGTATGCTGTTTCAAAGGCACTATGTTTCCTTTTTAGAAATAGGAAAATAATACAAATCTTATCATCTAGAATTATATTATCATTGTAACAAATAGGTAAACATGGGGCAGCAGCTTTAAACTAAGCAATGATGGAGACCTTGCAAGATATTTAAGGCTATCCTTTGTAAAATATAACCAAGTCAGAGGACTTCCAGGAGTTTAGGGTGTTGTTCTTTAGGGATTACAGCAGAAGCTAAACTATAGCAGGGATCTCACAGAAAAATGAGTGGGTGTGGCTTTGTCTAATGGAAGGAATGAGCACCTGTAGAATGCATGAAAGGCCTTCAAAGTTTTCAAGAGCGTTATTTCTCCAGAAACCAGTACATAAGTAGTGATAGAGAGACAGAGAGATAGAGAGACAGACAGATAGAGAGACAGACAGATAGAGAGACAGATAGAGAGACAGAGAGATAGAGAGACAGATAGATAGAGAGACAGACAGATAGAGAGACAGACAGATAGAGAGACAGAGAGATAGAGAGACAGATAGGTAGAGATAGCAAGACAAGAGATTGAGATACAGAGATAGAGACAGAGGGACAGATAGAGATAGAAGGGTAAATCTCCGAGCTGCCCCATGTTGGGCATAGAGAACTGGGGGGAGTTCTCTGCTGGGGATGGAAGACTGGACATTGAGATGGCTTGTGAACAAGTAGGAAATGCTAAAGAGGAGTCACGAAGACAGCATATTCAAGTCAATAAGTCCCGTGGCTGCTTTAACAATTCACCCTAGTTTAGAAAGTAGGATAATAACAGTGTTTGAACCTGATGTTCATGATGGATGCATATGATGATTTGCCAATCAGTAAATAACATCTGGAAAATTAAGCTTCTTTTTTATGGGTTTCAACTATTTTTATTAAATTTATGTGGGTAATGTTTGATGTGAGCTTTTTTTTTCTCTAGAACTAGCTGAACCCCATTAAGAGTAAAGCAGACAAAAGAGGATGAATGAAATAGTATCAGTTATCATCAATACTTCTATTAACTACTAACTTTCTAGTACTCCATTCAGAGAAATAAAAAAGTGATTGTTAGTAAAGAGCCTACAAGTTTAAGTCTGGTGTTTGAATTTAGAAGTTCTAGTTTCAAAAATCCATACATGTAAGTCTGCTTCAGAACTGATGGCCCCTGGGGGGATTTTGTTTGGTTCATCTTCTGAGGGATGGGTCCTCCAGTTGTATAAGGACAACATCTGACCTTACCAGATCTGTGTGCATTTGTATGACACGAGGACAGAGCTCTTATGTGCTCTGAGTTTTCTTTACCTTTAAGGTTATGATGATGAACAAAAAATCAGTAAAAAAACCACTTGCTTCATCCCTTGTCTTTGTTTTTATTCTTATAGGAGTCTGTGAGACTATTTAAGAAGGCATTGGAACTGTACACATTTTCTGACAAAGGACCAGTTGCCACTAGTGTTTCAGCAGAGTGTCTGTATAACCTGGGTCTTTGTTACATGGAGGAAGGCAATTTTCAAATGGTATCTGTGTGTTTAGCTCTGTTTTTCTTTGTAATTCTCTTGTACATTAAATCCCCACTACAATTTCCCTTCTCTCATCTCCTCTCAACACCTCTCCTCTCTTCCCAAGACCCTCTCCTCCTGCAGTTCAGAAAAGAAGCTGGTCTCCTAGGAATAGCAGCCAATTATAGCTCATCAAGTTGCAATAGGACTAGACACAACCCCGTATATCAAAGCTAGACAAGGCAACTAGTAGGAAGAAAAGTGCCCCCAAGGCAGGCAAAAGAGGCAGAGGAAGCCCTCACTCCTACTGTTGGGAATCCTTCAAGAACACCAAGCTGCATAACCATAATGTGTAAGCAGAGGACCTAGTTGAGATCCGTGTAGGGTCTGTGTTGCTTCAGTCTCTGTGGGCCCCTATAAGCCCTGCTTAGTTGATTCTGTGGGACACATCCTGAATGAGGTAGTGCAGACCCAGAAAAACAAACATGCTATATACTCACTTATAAGTAGATATTAAGTAAAGGGTGAGCATGCTACAATCCATTGACTCATCGAGAGTAAGTAATAAGGAGATGGAACACATAGTCTCCCAGGGAAGGTGAAATAACATAAATTTTGCAGGTGGTTTGGGAGAGGTGGAGATTGAAGCAGGAGGGATCATGGAGGGAGGGGTTGGTAGGAAGGATGCAGGGAAAGAATCCTGGGAGAGATGACCGGAATTGGGGGATATTTAGTAGACAACATAGAAACTTAGTGCAGTGGAAACTCGCTGGATCTACAAGAGTGGCTCTAGCAAAGTCTGCTAGTAATGAGGGATATGGAGCTGAACCTAGCCGTCTTCCGTAACCAGGGCAGACTCCTAGCAGTGTGACTGGTACATCAACCCAATCACAAGACCTTCACCCTACAGTCTGTCCTGCCTGCAAGATTTGCTAGGGTAATGGTGACACAGAACTTGTGGAAGTGGCCAACCAGTGACTGATTCAACTTGAGGCCCATGCCATAAGAGGGAGCCCACACCCGACACTGCCTTGATGGTCAGGAACCAGAGGCAGGACAACCTATAGACCCAGGATAGAACCAAACAGGACTGGGAAAAAAGTCATTGAAATGATTCCTAATGATAATCTGCTATACTCATAGATTGGTGCCTAGCTCAGTTGTCATCAGAGGGGCACCATGCAGCAACTAAAGGAAGTAGTCACAGCCAAACGCTAGGTGGAACCAGGGGACCTCTCTGCCCACCCTCACAGAAGAAAGGGAGGAAGGAATGTAGGAACCAATAGCATCTATGTGTTTAGAAGTAGAGATTATTTAGACCTCTCTAAACTGGTTGCTTGCACTGGGTTCTGTTTCTGAATACTGCCCTCAGTGATGCAAGAAGTGAACTGGCTAAAACTACTTCTAAAGCTTAGCTTGTAACAGGCAGTCTTTACTCCTGTTTCCCATGAATTGTTTTAAATTAAATATCAGAACATTTTATTTGATACTAAATTGTCAATAACATTTTAAAGATAATACATATTTATCACCAAAATAATAAGTCTAACTGTAGGAAATTATTGTAGCAAAATAGTATCACCTCATTAACTTGATTTATTAAATTGGAAGTCGTTAAATTGAGTGTTTCAATGTGCTGTAGATGAAATGGTTAATGATTAGAACATTCTTTGACTTTCCTTATTGATAACTGAAGAATTCAAATCAGATTTAAATTGGTTAAGATGACTACATACATTGGAGAACTGTGGCATCCTTTTATCCTTAAACTTAATAATTATGTATCTGCTATAATTCTTGGACAATCATAGAAAACTGAACACTGATGCTTGTGATTTTTTTGAATTGATGAAATCCAAAGAATAATGATTGAAACTAAACTTCAAAGTACTGTGCTTAACAACATGGATTATGTAGATATTTGTCTGAAAATAATGATACTTTTAATTTTAAGTCTGACTTATTTCTAAAGATTATACTTGTTTGTTCCACAAGGATCTTTGGGAGAATTAATTTTAAATATTATCCCCCCTAAAAATTCAAGTGAAGCTTTTCAATAACAGTAACATATTTGTTAATCTTCTAAATTCATGTATTCTGTCACTAAGTGTATGTGCATAAACATATTCTTCCAGGCTTTTGAATCATTTACAAAAGCCGTGAAAGCAAATCCTGATTTTGCAGAAGCCTTTTATCATCGGGGACTTTGTAAAGTAAAACTCAACAAGCAAAACTCAATTCTGGACTTTAATCGGGCACTTACCCTAAATCCCAAACATTACCAGGTATTTAAAGAAATGATATCAATAATTTGGGGGAATGTTAGTTTCGGTGAAACTATTAAATAGTTTATATGTAATTTCTAATAAAAGCAGTTGGTTCTATCTCTCTGTCTCTGTCTTTATCTTTCTCCCCATCCTTTCCTCCCTTCTTCCCTCCCTCTTTTACTCCTTTCTTCCCTCCCTCACACCCTCCCTCCTTTTCTCAGTTCCCCCTCCCTCCTCCCTCCCTCACTCCCTCTTTCCCTCTCTCCCTCTTCTCTTTCCCTTCTTCATGTTATGTAGCAAAGAATGGCCTTGAACTTCAGATATTTCTGCCTCTGCCTCTGCCTCTCAAGTGTAGAGATTACAGATACATGTTATCATATCTGATACCAATTAAGTATATTTTGATAACCCAAATTTTTTTATTCTTTGGAACAAAAATATTCATGTATTTTAACATTAATATTGCATTTGTAAAGTATTTTGAGACTTGTAATATATGTAACTATGTCAAATACATTAATTTATTTATCAATTTCAATGATATGCTGTAAAATGTATTAGTTTCTTGCTTTCATATCACATGGATTTTGCCTCCTAATACACTTCAGGGACAACACAAAATTCTCTACATGAAATTTAACTTGCTCTTGATTTTAAATTAAATTTGAGTTGACTAAATACTAGATATTTTTAGGAAAATATTAGCAACCATTCTAGGTAAATAATGGTGGTGTAGTTATGTAGGGTGAGGTATTTTTTCACAGGAGTCTCATATTTGAGGAAATGTAGTGAAGAAATATGGTGAATACAACTGGCTTTCTAATAGCTTAGGGGAAAAACAGAGAAAGCAAACAGTGGGCCCCACACTATCAATAACTGAATTCAAGTGGTAGTCATAAGCCTGACCTCGATTAAATTATTTCAGCCATGCTCCATGTTTAACTTTTTAATGAAAAAATTGGAAAAGCTATATTTTAATATTGTCTCTAGGTACCATAGATTTGTTTGAGGTTCCATATATTATGGTAGAATTGAAGAGTTTACTAAATTGTATATCTTGCTTTCTCCTCTGAACAGGCATATTTAAGCCGAGTAGCTTATTATGGTTTAAAGGGCAGATACTCCAAAGCCATTCTGAACTGTAACGAGGCCATCAAACTTTACCCTGAGAGTGTGCGTGCCTACATCTGCAGAGGAGTTCTGAAATACTACAACAGAGTAAGCTGTTCTTGCCTGGGTTACTAAGGGTGCAGAGTGGAAGCTTCTAGGGTTGTTAAGAGCCCACTCACTTTCTACTTTTCCTCAACTACATGAAGTGAGATTATAGTATTTATATAATCATGGTGTTCCCTGTTCTTTGGACATAATCTTTGGCTATATGATACATAATACTCTAGCTTTACTTATATTTAATTACTTGATGGTTGGACATTTGGGATGTTTCTATATTTTACTATTCATTTGAGTAACTCACTTATATGTGCTGGGACCAAATTAATTGTTTGAGTTTCCTAAATAGAAATTCCTGGGCAAAAGATTATGATAACTGATGCTGTATGAAATGATTTATTTCTCCCTGATTTTATCTTTGACATTTCTTTATTACTTCCCCACATGGGATACTTTTATCACCTAAAGCAAAAGTATATACACGCATTATGTATCAATTCCATGAAAGTTCATGTTCACGTGATGACGTGAGATATTAGAGAAGAATGGAAGGGATGCAGAAGTGTGAGTGGAAAATATGACCGTGTAGCAGTATGAGTAGCAGAAGGCAGTCAGGCCTTTAGTGTTCACCAAAGGAATGTGAACTCTCATGCAACCGGTATCAATTTCTTCAGGCCATATAGCAACACTAGTAACAATTGCTTAAGTTGATTTTTTAAGATTCTATTTATTTTTAACTTATTTGTATGAATGTTTGCCCACATTTATGTTTGTGTACCATCTGAGTACAGTGCCTGTGTACAGAAGAAGAGGGTGCTTGATCTCATGGAACTAGATCACAATTTACAGGCGGTTGTCAGTTGTGGGTGCTGGAAATTGAACCTGGGTCCTTTGGCATAGAAGCCCAGTACTCTCAACAGTTGAGCCAGCCCTCTAGCCCATAATTGCTTCAATTTAAGTTACTGACTTCCATAATTTTTTCTGTAGGTGAACGAACTGTCAGAATCCCTACCAAGATCTTCTTAATGAACTATGTGGAAGATTAGCTTCATAGTATTAATTTAGAAAGAACACACATTGACTCTTAAATGCTTCAGATACTAATAGGATTGCATACTTATTTTATGGTTCAGCTTGCCTGTTATGATTTATCTAGCTCACACTTTCCTTCTCCTTGCAGAGTTACAAGCTAGGTATTACAGATTTATCTACAGCTGTCAAGATGGACAAGAGCAATTACACAGCATATTATAACAGAGCCCTGTGTTACACCAAGATAGGGGAATATCAGATGGTAAGTAGCCATTTTAGTAAATAAGAGATTTAAAACAACATGCATTCAGTGGCTCCTTGAATTAGACAAGCAATTAATAAGCAATATTTTGTAAGCAACATGGTTAAGCACTTTTAAGCGTGTTTAAAGCACCTGTACTTTCTTCTTTATCTTAGCCATAGTCTTGAAAAATAATGTCTATGGAAATACACACATAAAACTCAAGAAACTACAAAGAACTATTTCAAATACTATTGACTTTTTTCTTAGTGCAAAATTACCTTATGCAGTTTCTGCACCGTCAATTCCTTTTATAATGCATGTATAACTATTTAAATGCCTGCATAAATTAGGATCCATTCTGTAAGTATCATCTGAATAAATGTTTTACTGATAACACTACTATACAGGATTTTATAGAAGTGATCACTGGCAATACTCTCTTAAAACTTGAACCCAAGCTAGAGCAGTTCACGATGGTGTTTGTTGTAGAATTCTGAGACTATAGGTAGTGAAGAGTATAGAGTAATGGGATCCATCAGCAGGGGCTGTTGACAGGAACTTGTTGATTTGCACTTGTGTTTTATAGGCCTAACCATGTCTTTAAAATATGGTGCTGCCACAACCCTATTTCTCCATCAAACTCATTTGTATTTTCTAATCTTCATGGTCATTGTCTCACCCTTCATCAGTATGATTGATTTCAATGAGAATTAGCTCTGTGATCACCCACCTGTGTGTTCTGTCCCTTGCTCTTGCTTCTTCTCCTCTGTATCTTCTGGTCTTTCCCTCCTCACTTCTGCAGGGGCGGGTGCTCTTGTAGACTCCACGTTCGCATTGTTCTAGGCAGACACACTCCTCAGTCTCTGGGAAAGGTATCCAAATCTGCTTAGAGCATCCGTGGATTTAGAAGTCACAGAGGAGACAGAGGTTGAGAAAAATGGTCCACACAGAAGAATGCAACATTCCTCAGAGCTAGCCCAGCAAGTTTGTCTTCCTCTAGAAATGTAGACAAATGCATAATTAATTTTTAACAAGGCAATTGTTAAGATTTGAGCAGCCAATTAAAGGATCATTAGAAGGGACCTACAGAGCAGGTGTCTTTGAGGATTCCTTTCACCCCCCATGCCTGCCAAACAGGCCAAACAGTGGGCTGGGCAAGGAAGGAACTCCCGTATGTTATCTCAGTTATGTGGAAAAGCCAATTCCTGGTTAATGAAGAACGTGCAAAACAACCTGAATAAATGAGACCAAAACAGGGTTGCAAATATTGGTGATTTTCAAGGTGCCTGCACCCCAGAGCATTTCATCTGCTCATTTTACAATGAAATGTCAGGAGGGAGAGGCTACAGAACTCATCCAAGTCGCACCTGGAATGAGAAACCTGCCCTGGCAGTCACACATTTGCTTGTTTCTGGGTTCACAGTCCTTAGGTAGCTTTGTGAAGCCCTCTGACTCTGGATTGGATACTATGTCATTTCAAAGTGTCACCTCCTCCACTCTTGCCTTCCTTCACCTGCCTCTCAACATTCCTTCCATCACTGAGGTAACATGTATGTGCATTCTTTATGGATAGAGTTTCCTAAAATCTAAGCATGGTGAATTGGTTTTTTGTTTTGTTTTGTTTTGGGATTTTTTTCTTTTGAAATTTTAATAACTTAAAAAGCAGTTACTGTCCTTTTCAAGTACAGGCACTTAAACAACACCAAAATCGAACTATGTATTATTGAAACACAAAGCTGAAGAAAGACAATGAAATTGAATCAACTAAAACCTCTAAAGAGATTTTTCTTTTCATGTTTGCTGTATTTTACCCCCTCTGAAAAGTCACAAAATTATATTTGGACGAAAGTAGACATTGGGATCTATTTTGGAATTTCTGAATCAATTAGCTTGTCAGATTGATTCATCCTACCAGTGGATTATGACGTTAGACAGGAAGAGGACAAGCTTCATGCTTGTTTTCTTTCTTCAGCGCCCATAGAGGAGGGCTTTATACATGTAATGGTTCTACCAGGCTGGCTTTCAGTTCTTCAGTTTCTCCCTTTCAGCCTTAGAGCAGCATGGTGGATTTTGACTCTACTATTCTATAATCATGAAAACAGTAGCCCTTACCTCTTCCTTATGGCTTATTGTATGACAAGCACTGGGCTAAATTCTTACCAATACATAAGCAAGGCATTTCAATTCTAGGCAGAAATTGAGGGAAGGTGAGCACCACTGGGATTTCCATATTTCTGCATTCCCGAACAAGGACTGGGCAGACACACATGTAGAGAATAGAAGGAAAAGAGTAGGCTTATTAAGGGAATAAAAGGCACTTCGAAGGGTAGTAGTGGGCCAAGGGTAGAGAAAGGTCAACGTTGCTACAGCGCTGGAAGCAGTAGAGTGGAGAATTTGTACTGTACATACCTGCTTTTACAAGTACTCTGGTATGTTGGCCTGTGAACACATGACAAAGGGTTTTTTAGACTGACTTCAACCTTTATTTTGTTGTTATTATTATTATAAGTTGTTTGAGTGTCTCACTTGTACGTAAGTCTGAGCACTATGTTCATGCAGTGCCCACAGTAAGAGGACGAGTTGGATTCCCTGTGGCAGGAGTTACAGATGGTTGTGAACTGTCACATGGGTACTGGGAATTGAACCAGGCTTCTCTGGAAGAGCAGCCAGTGCTTTTAACCACTGAGAAATATCTCTGGCAATCTGTCAAGCTAGCTGATTCATAAGTTCTAAAATACATTTCAATGGTATTTTTATATGTACATTTGACCTCATACTCCTGCTGTATTTGTAAGTGGAGTCTAAAATATGTATTGAAAATTTAATATTTCAGTTTGGTGGCTGAGGAGACAGACTTCAAGTCAGGAAACTTTTCTTAAACTCAGGATCTAGTAATAGCAACTGATGATGATGATATAAATTCAGAGAAGCCTGTAGCTCTCTCATTCTTAACCCAAACTTTTAGGTTAGGCATTCTGGAAAATGTCAGTAATTTTCAGAATCAAGAAATCTGAGGCATAAGGATCAGGAATTCAAGACCAATGTGGTATCAAAGCATGTTCTGACCAGATAGGTGCATGGTATGACACTATCTCAAGAAGCAATAAAACAAAAGGAAAACCAAAATAAATAAATAAACAAACAAACAAATAAATAAATAAAGCACAGCAGAAAGCACCTTCAGTGTTCCCATCTCCACCACCCTTGCTTGGCTTCTGTGAAATCTTTACTGTGTTCAGCTGCCTGACAGATTGCAAGGCCATCTTACATTCTCTGGGTCTTTGGAAAGAATGAGTCAGATAAGGTGTGGTCAACAGTGTGGTGGTTCTTCAAGTATTACTAAATATTTATATAAGCCTAGCATTATTTATATTTATGCCACTATATATATATATATATATATATATATATATATATATATATATATATATATATTCTAGTCATACATATTCTTTAGACACCTGTGCCAGGAAATAGGAGAGAAGGGCAGATGAGTAGAAAGTTAAATTTTATTTATTTGTCATTTTTGAGTCAGCCAACACTTCAGTCATACAGGAATTGACCCTTGTCTGACCAACCATATGGCTCTTTTGAACAAAATAGCCACTATAATGGTTTAGAAGAATTTGGCTCCTTAATACTTAGGGCAGAGGAGAGATCACTGGAGCTCTGTCTATTCAGTCAGTGGAAAACAATAAGAGTAAAGGATGCATTCTCACTAGATTAATTCTCTGAGCTTAGTTAGAGCTTTAAAAACAATCAGTGTGCTTATCAGCATACGTTGATTCTCCATTTCCCTCTTCAGTCTTATTGCGATCCCTTTCATTGGTTTCTGGTTTATTCATTTGATTAAAACTTACCAAGTGCCTGCATGTGAAAGCAGGATGCTTGTCGCTCAATTCAAGGTGGTGAAAAGATTAAACACTTGCCTCCTGCAGTTTAGACTTCAGTGAGGAAGGCAATAACATGCTAAAAAGAATTTAAAATTCAAACAGTGATCTCCAATTTGTATTCATGTGAGTATGTTATTTGGAGAAAGTATTCCTTGTGGGGACAGGGTTGGGGGTGTCCTTTCCTTCTAAATTATACAATGCATAGGAGTATTCATGGGTGGCAAGCAGATGGCATGTGAACCACAGGCACAGTGAGTACTTACTTAAAAGCAGCACTAGGCATACTATGTATCAAAGCTAGCATAGATAGGCTATGTCACATTCCAGAGTGGATTCTGAGATCCTGCTCTGGGTGGAAGCATATGTGGCCCAGGGAAGTGGACTAAGCAAGGCTCTAGAGAGTTGTATCTTGGCTATAAGTGCATGTTTTCTGTTTTAGGCTTTAAGAGATTATGGAATTGTGCTGCTTCTTGATGCTGGAGAAAATATAGCATTAAATACCTTCATTAACCGTGGACTCATCTATACTGAACTGGAGCAGTATGGCTTTGCACTAGAGGTGAGCCTTCCTGTGGATGTCGCCTAATGAGCTGTTTGATCTCATCCATCTTTAAAACATTAGTGTTCCTTGCTACAGAAGGGCAGTATCAATGAGTGACAGTGTCAGTAAGAATCTTTATAAGAGCTAAGTACTTTCTACTTCACTTTGATTACAGCTGATGGTTACTTTTTTTTTTTTTTTTTTTAATTAAGGCTCTTACCTCCCCAAAGAAGTACATAGAAAATTCAATTGTTTGGCAAAATTATTTGTACATAATTTACTCTGCTCTGCAATGTTCTTTTTTACTCTTGGTTTTTCCTTTTGTCAGATTAAATACATTTCAAACAGGACAGGACAAAAGCTGTGCAGAATTGGCTACTGAGAACAGCCTTTTAGGTCTTTAAGGATAGGCCTTAGAACTAGAGTTTATGAAAACATCTTGGAAAGAAACAGGTAGTTTTCAAATGATTCCATTTCAGAATAGATACGGTTTATAGATCTCACTTTTCATCATTAGTACAACTTAACAGTAATTTTTGTAATTAAAATGTAGAAACAAGACAAAGATGGACTATTCCTTTGCAGTTAAGTGACAGCGTTTTATATATTTGTAACATTCATATAACTTTATAGAATGAAGTAATTCTTTGCTACATGCCAGCTTAAACAGTGGTATAAAATTTACAATTTTAACTTAGAGATAAGGAAACGACTATCCAAAAGAGGTTAAATAAGATCTTTGAAGGGCAAGATCTGAACTCAGGTCTCACTAGATTATAAATGCCATGTTCTTTCAGACAAGGTTGAAGCACTACAGACAGTTTTAATGTTTGGGAGAGTCAAAAGAGAATTACTCTTGACTCTTTTCTTTTCTTATATACACTTCACCCATTAACAAGTCTAGCTCACTCTATCACTGAAATAAATTTTGAACTAAGCCAGTTCTCCTAATTGCTGTTTCCTCCTCAACTAGGAAGTCCTAAACTAGATTTGAACTCAGATCTCAGAATAGGATTATTGAGTACACTGTCTCCTAGTGTGCTGAAGTAGGTTACACCTTACCCTTGTACCAACATTCTCCACACAGTACCAAAACACCATGTTGAAACACAGAGGACATGAAGTTAGTCCTCTGCTCCAAGCCTGCAGTGACCCATCCCACACAATAAAACCTGAACTCCTGACCACTAAAACCAAGGCCCAACTTGATGTGACTGATCCTCACTTCAGACTTTACCTTCAGTCTTCTTTTCTACACTGAAGCCATTCCACTTTGGCCTTTTGCTATTCCCTGGTAATACATACCTCCCTTCCTGCCCAGGGCCAGGACATGCTGTCCCTATGCATATAACATACCTGTAACTCTAAGCCCTCCTTTAATCCAAATTTCTGACTGAATATGGTCTTTCAGTAAAAAAAATAAACCGAATAATTGAAATAGGATATTAAAATATTAAAAGACCTCAAAATAAATTTGGAAGTAGGATAAAGAAACACACCAGCAAAACAAGGAATAAGTTATTAGACCCCAATCCAATGATGCAACAGTTATATTAACTAGGAATGGTCAAAAAAAAAAAAACAAATAAAAGAATAGAATATCATTTGAGAAATTTGAAAAATATCTAGTAGTTCTGAGTACAAGAAACATACTTCAAATGTAATGATACGGATAACAAAAATATATAATAAAACACACAAAAAACCAAAATAGTGATCCTTCCATTATGTAAGGAAAACAAGCCACTAAAAATTAAATAAAACGTATAAATGATGCAGAGAAAGAAACAATAAAGGTTATAATAGTGAGTGATAAGAGAAGCAAGACAAAGAGAACTTATCCACGGGGGTGGGGGGAAAGATTTGTAGAAGAATCAATTGACTGAAGCACACTAGCGAGACAGCGGGTGGCTGTCTGACCTTCCCAGGAAGAGCTTGATCAGGAAGCATCCAGGCTGGGATGCTTGAGAGTCGACTGATACTTTATGATGCATTGGGAACATTTCCCGCGCCTTTCCCTTCAGATCTTCATGCTGCAGACTCAGCACTGTCAATTCTTTGAAGCAACCTGTTCCCTAGGTCCTTCTAAATCAATTCCAGCATCCTTTCCAAATTTTACATCCTAGAGTTAGAGATTCCGGATTTTTTTTTTTTTTTTTTTTAACTTTACAACAGCATCTGGATCCTTACCAGAGCATATACCCTCTTCAAGAAGTGTGGATTCCAAAGGTAGGTTCAGTCAAAAGTAATCAACATACAGTGCTTTGTTAGCACTTACTGGCCTGGTGCCTAACTGTTCAAAAGTCATATAATTCCAAAGGTTCTTTCCAGGGGGAATTTTCTCTTCTGTCTGAGAAGGGAAGTTTCTAGTGGTATACACAGCAAAAGGAAGTACTCGAGATTCTGTATAGCACAGGGCAGCACCACAGGGAAAGTCCTGGTTCCTAAGGTAGGTGTGAGTGCCATAAACTCGGGGTGTTAATAATGATCTCATTCCTTGTTCTATTCATTCTCATTGGATGTGACTAAAAGGCGAAGCTTTAGGAAGAGATCTGTTTTAATGCTTACGTATACTTTCATGGAATCAAAGTTAGAAGGAAGTTTTAAGAGAAACCCATGACAAAAATAACAAAGTCTTATAAAACTGTTTCAGGATTTTAAACAAGCCGCACTGATGAGCGAGACTAGTGTGAGCCTTTGTCAAGCTACTGCCACGTGCCACCACAGGTACGGAGGACCACTATTGTCAAAGGGGAGGCAAGAGGAGCCAGCAGACACAGCCAGTTATAGCCCCCAAATTGAAAGCAGAAGGGAATAGGGAGGGTGGGGGGAAGGGTGCCTGTGATAGGTTGGTTACAAAATGTGGGTAGGCATAGAAAGAATCCCTTGCATAGTTCTTGGGACTGTATCAGTAGCTCCCTTGTATCTTCTAAAAACATGATTTGTACCAATTCACAAGTACATATTTATATCACGGCTTTGAAGATGTACATCTGATTCAAGCGTATACACAAAATGGCAATTAAATGTATGCATAGCTTGACATATCTAGGCAGAAAATAATTTGTTCAGAAAGCTCATTTCCTGGAAAAGAGGGTGTTTTAAAAATATTTTCAAGAAAATTTTGCACCAATAAAACCTTTGTATATCTAAAACTATCGAAGACAATCCAAGAAAATGTCTACAAAATATATTAAAATGTGTAAAAATACAATACTTCAGAGTTAGCTCTTTCTGAGATTTCTGTACAACATATTATAGACAAGCACAGTTGGAAATAACAACAGTAATGCACAACCTTCAGAAAAACTGCACAGGTTCTAATATGAGCATAATGTTAATGCTTAATAATAGTTTATAGCATCACTTTTGGTAAGGGAAAGAATTACAGTTTCTTTGGAGGCTTAAATTGGGATGGTTTGTAAATTATAGAGGCAAGTCTATGCAAATACACAGTTTAAGAGACTAGAATAGAGTTTGAGTTAGTAGGGAAACTGACATACTAATTTTCCTCTTTCGGGTGTAGAGGCATAGCTAAATCTCCTCACGAGAAGTTAAGTTCTTTATTGTAAGAAGAAAGTACTATAGTAGTTATAAATTCTGCAGATGCCTTAGGGTTAAAGACCTGGTCTCGCACCTTTCATTGTGCGCAGTCACAGCTTTCTCTGTCTTGATGAACCGATCTTTGTGCAGCCCATCTTCTTAAGTACTTGCCATTCTTAAGAAGAAACGGAACATTGACTGATGGGTTTGCTTTGGTGGACATGTGTGGGCCAAAATGTCTGAGATCATTGCATTCAGTCAACATCTGAAACATGCATAACTTCTCTCAAACCCGTTTCTGTTTAACAGCCATTAGAATCGGCCAGTCTCCCTGTGTTAGAATCATGTCACGTCTTTATAAAGTGTAATGTTGAGCTAGAACAGCAACGCCCTCCTAAAGCTGATACTGCTCTGCAGTTCCAAATACCCAACTTCCATCAGCTCTCTAGGCCTTCCATTGTTCTCTAATAAAAGTGGAATTTAAATCAGGAGTAAAGACTGGATAGCTCAGAGTTTTAATCACCATGTATTAAGTTTTCACAGTTTGACTGAGCTTTAACAACAAAGGATGTTTAATGATTATATATTTTTAGAAAGACCATTTTGGTAACATACTATACACTATGGAAACATGGCTTGTAAATATGGGACTTACTTTGACATTTTTGGTAATATATATATATATATATATATATATATATATATATATATATATTTCTGGAACATTTTATAAAAGTAATAAACCTTTAAATGTTAGTACATTGACCTTTGAACTCATGAAGTTGAAGACGTTTGAAGCATCCTTTGCATATTTCCAGCTCTCACACTCGTGGTTGCCAAGAGACAACATTCCTTAGGCTGAATCTCCTACTTATTGCCCAATTTAATCAGCAAGAGTATTGCACTAAAGTGAACTTTTAGATCTTAATGAGAAAGCCACCTTTGTATTTTATATCTATTACTTGGCTATATGTCACAAACACTTGATACCAGGACACATTTATTATACTATTTTGATATTTGCGTAAGTTAATTTTTAAGTCTTTAACTCTGCAAACCACAGTTTTCAGTGTTTGGAAGTATTAGTGATTCATTTGTATCTGGTCACATGTGTGATTATTGCAAATGCAATGGGCCTCTGTGTCTGTGCTTCAGAGCAGACACTAAACTGAGCACCTCCCGAGAGTGATCACATGACGTTTTATTCATATGCTAACATTTATTTCAGGAAAATTATTAATGCTCTTTATATACACGACTGCAGATTTTTTGTTTGTTTGTTTGAAAACAACTTCTTTTATTAGATATTTTCTTCATTTACATTTCAAATGCTATCCTCTTTCCTAGTTTCCTTCCCGAAAATCCCCTATACCCTCCCCCTGTTCCCCAACCCACCCACTCCCGCTTCCTGGCCCTGGCATTCCCCTATACTGGAGCATAGATGACAGCTGATTCTTAACAACTTATAGCTCAACGAACACCCAAAAACAATGTAGATATTCTGCCAAATCTTCCCACTGGAAAAGTGCCATGCTGGGGCTTAGCAAGAGCTTTAGGCCATAGGATATTGTGGCAGATCAGTCTCCAGGAAAGTGAAAGCATCCTAGTTCATTTTCCCTTGTCTATTGGTGTAGGAGGCTGAGGAGGCCTTGCCTTAGGCTCTGCCCCCTGGTGGGGCTGGGACTGTCATGCAGGGATAATTTTCAGGTGCTTGTCAGGTGGCTTTCTAGATCCATTTTAGCTTTTAGGTTGTTTACTCAGCTGGATGGACTAAGAGCACATCAGTTAGTGTTGATAGCTACATAGTGTAACCGCCCTTCATAATACACAACTTGCACTGCAGAGAAATGAGCTTTGGTTCACTGTCTGATTTGCTATTGCATTCTTTTGTCATTGGTTGGGCCACACAGAAGGAAAGATTATATTTTATAAACCCTGTAGCAGAGTACACATTCACCAACTATTTTAAATCCTTGATGGACGAGAAGAGCAGTGGATATGATGCAAACTGAATGCCAATGAAATAGGAATGTCCCAATAATTTATAATGAATATATGATGATTACTTGGAAAATCCAGAACACACAGGTACATATTCTAAGTAAATACTTCTCTATGCATTGGCAGAAATACTGAGTATAAGAAAACCTACTAACAAACGTATTTTACAAGGAAGTACTATGCCATCTTTACTCTTGTTAAATAGGGTTAATCCCTATGTAGAATTGCTGATGTAATTCACCAAAAAGGCACCTAGAAAGGCACCATGGCTCCACATTCAAATGAACTGGCACCTTAAATTGTGGCAGTTACTGTGAAAGCCGTGCAGTTCCCCTGTAAACTATCAGAGAGACAATCCTGTGATTTCTGAGCAACCATGCACAGAAGGAATTCAGAAATTATCACATGGCTCAAGAAGGCCATTGTCAACCCTTGCCTGTCTGGAACACCAGAACAGTGTTTCCTTACTACTTTAGTGTTGGTCCTTGAGTGGCCCTCTAGATGATCACAATAAATGCCTTTGGGTAGTGTTTGACACAAAACAAACAAACAAACAAACAAACTGTGGCGACAGAAGATTTTTTTTTCTAAGATTTATTATCTGTATTTATAGGTATGTGTGTGTGCTTGTATGAGTTTATGTGCATCACACGTGTGCAGAGTGTCTGTAGAGGCCATCAGTTCTCTGGAACTACAGCTATGAATGTTTCTGAGCTACCTGATACAGGTGGCTGGGAACCCAACCTGGATCTTCTGCAACAGAAGTAGACATTCCACGGAAGCATCTCTCAAGTTCTCAACTGTTTTTGTTGCTATTGTGGACAAGCATTG
Organism: Mus pahari; assembly: GCF_900095145.1. Taxonomy (NCBI): domain Eukaryota; kingdom Metazoa; phylum Chordata; class Mammalia; order Rodentia; family Muridae; genus Mus; species Mus pahari. The sequence continues at coordinate 54,501,424 of NC_034596.1, forward strand.
AAAAAAAATACTTATTAAACAATATGTGAGGCCTCTGATTTCATTTCAGTGAAATGGGGATAGCCCTTAAAAAAGGAAATGTTAAATATATACAAATTTATTTTTACTATATGCCATGAGTCAGTCAATGGTGGGATAAATTCTATAGGAGGCACTATTAGATAAGTTTGTTTTGATGTGGTAGTCATGAGGTATTCTTATATAAACTAATGTTGTTATGGCATCTGTAGGTGATATAAGATTATGGGATTATCACTGTATAAATGGTCATCTGTAAACTGAAGCATTATTAGGTGTATTGAGACTGTAATTTAAATATCATACATTATCAGTATCAGTACATGTTTTTCTGTGTTGAAACCATGGTTAAATCAAAGTTTAGGACTGCCATTTAGACTTCTATATTTTTGGAAAATAGAATTCCAAAATAATATTTCACATTCTTCTGTGAAAATGGTATGTATGTATGCATGTATGTATGTATATATGTATGTATGTATGTATGTATGTGGTGCATGGTATGTGGTATGTGGTGTATGTGTGTGTGTGTGTGTGTGTGTGTGTATGTGCATGTGGATGTTAGATGGCCATGGGTCACTGGGATCAAACTCAGGTCATCAGGCTTGGCGGTACATGCCTTTACCCATTAAGCCAATCTTGCAGCCCTTGAAAATGGTTTTCACTTTCCTCCTTTTCCTCACCAAAATCTCTGGAGATTCTTCTTGACTTTTTAAGATAATAATTTACATAATTCTTATATAATAAAAATCTTATATAATACAAGTAAAAGATTTTTTATAAAGGTTACCACAAACCTTTTTGGAGAAATCATATACAGAAACCATTGAATAGGTTGCTAGCAAACATCAGCCCACTGGAAGGTACCTCGTTTTCTTTCTTTTTCAGAATTAAAGAGTTTGAAGGAGCTGTTGAATTCTTTACCAGGGCAGTTAAAATCAACCCACGTTATGTGGATGCTTATATTGGACGGGGAAATTCTTACATGGAGTACAGTCAGGAAGATGCTATGATACAAGCCCAGAAGGACTTTCTGAAAGCACTTCATCTTGACCCATCATGTTTAAAAGCCAGAATTAGTCTAGGCTATAATTTGCAGGTAAAATGTGACAACATTTTCTGCACTGAGAACATTGTTTGGACAGAAGAAAGAGATATTTGGTTATTTATTGGTGATGTGGTCAAATATTATTTCTCAGGTGAACATTTAGTTTTCCTTTATTCTAGTTTTGGAAGGTAGGAATGGAGAGCAGGGCTTTGATGAGCCTGAGCTCACTGAAGACTCATATAATAATGCAGCTAGTGATGGTTATCATGAGGAATGCTCAAGAATGTGTTAGTAAGAGAAAAAAGATTGCCTTGCTAGAATTAAACCTAAAATTAGCATTATGATCACAATATAAACAATGCATGGTCCATTTGAAGAATGGATTGGATGACTTTAAAAGAGCTATAGCTTATTGGCAACCTACACAATGTGCTCACACCACTTATAGGCTGAGCACCTAACACTGATGAACACTTGAATACCAGCCCTCAGAGACAGCAGTCTATAAGAAACAGTTTCTTTGGGGTTCTTAAACTCCTAGTTTGGAGAGAGAGGCATTGTTACATGCACAGTGATTATTTGATTATAGTTGTGATAAATGTAACAAAAACAAAATAAAAAACAAACCCCAAAGAGTTTTTAGTATAAAGAAGCACAGCCAAGGGGTAAGAGAATTTACTGATAAATTATGTTGAGGTATGAAAGACTAGTATTTAGGTAGAGGAAGGGACAGAGGCTAGGTGTTATTTAGTCTTGGTGATAGAGAAAACAACCCTTTAGGAAACATTGTTAGAAGAGGCAGGGGGCCCGTATAAGCATAATGTAGTGGTGAGAGAGTATTTGTGATGAGACTAGATAATTAGACACTAGCTGGAATAAAGCCTTGAAGTCCAGTTAAAATAGGAATATCACTGATCAAAGACATGACATCAAGTTTGTATCTTGTGAAAATCCTATTGGGTATATAACCAGGAAGGGCGATTGAAAGCACATCAGTATGTAGAAAAGTGAATCAGGAAAGGGAGGGACCAATAAAGAAGAGTAAGGCCATCCAAGTGCTTGCTGTTCAGGGGAAAGAATATCAGTCCTTTCTACAGATACCTATAGATTTCTTGCTGTTTGCCAGGGACTGGGGTTATCACAGTGAGCATAGCAGATATCAAGAGCAACTGATAAATTAAATCCTTTCATGAAGTGGTTTGCCATTTAATATTCTTACAGTGCAATCTCAGATTGCCTACTTCTTTGTTTATTAAGTCAACTTGTGATAGCCCTGCAGATGTCTAAACACTTTACTTACAGACTTTGCTAGTTAGAAATCAGAATCTAGTTCCCTTAGTAGATACCTTTCCTTATAGCTTTATGTGAGAGTCACTAGGTTCAGGTTAGTTAGAATGTGCCAGCCTCTGAGATCCTGGCAAGTTGAGTTTTTGAGCCTGTGAAAAAAAAGAACAGAAGCTGGACCATCATGAATTAATTAAGTCCCTGCCTGCCTGTGGGGAGGTGTTTAGTTGCCAGATGGCCTGCTCTGGGAAATAGTCGGACATCTTCTATTAATGGTTCCTGTCTCTTGATCTTATTTTTTTCTTTTTCTTTTTCTTTTTCTTTTTCTTTTTCTTTTTCTTTTTCTTTTTCTTTTTCTTTTTCTTTTTCTTTTTCTTTTTCTTTTTCTCTTTCTCTTTCTTTTTCTTTTTCTTTTTCTTTTTCTTTTTCTTTTTCTTTTTCTTTTTCTTTTTCCAGTTGGCACAAAAACTGTTATAAACAGATGCTTGGTAGATTTACGTGCATCTTCTGTGGCGTATATGTAGTGTTCCTAAAATTCCAGATGCAGGAACAATTCATTTGCACTGTTATTTCGTTTATTTATGTAGCACACACTAATTTTGCTTTGTGTGTTATGCATATATTAGATATTTGGTGTTTTAGTTAGGGTTTTTAATTGCTGTGAAGAGACACCGTGACCACTGCAACTCTTATAAGGAGTAACACTTAGTTGAGGCTGGCTACAGAGGTTTAGTCCATTATCATCGTGGCAGGGAACCATGGCAACTGGCAACATACAGGCAGACATGGTGCTGGAGACAAGCTGAGGGTTTTACATCTTGATCCACAGGCAGCAAGGAGAGACTGTGAGCCACACTTGGAACAGTTTGAGCATAGGAGACCTCAAGGCTCACCCCCAACAGTGACACACTTCCTCCAACAAGTGCACATCTACTCCAAAAAGGCCCCACCTCCTAATAATACCACTCCCTATGGGCCAAGCATTCAAACACATGATTCTATAGGGGCCGTTCCTATTCAAACCACCACATCTGGAGATATTTATCTCTATCTGTCTATCTATCTGTCTATCTATCTATCTATCTATCTATCTATCTATCTATCTGTCATCTATCTATCAATCTACAATCTACACACACACACACACACACACACACACACACACACACACACACACCCTTACTTGAGACAGTATCTCACTGTACAGACCAGCCTGGCCTCAAACCCACAGAAATCTGCCTACCTCTGCCTCCTGAGTACTGGGTTCAAAGGTGTGTGTCATCACTTCTAGCTATTTGTGGATATCAATGTAAGCTTTGTGAGTTAACAGAAGAATAGTTAACATATAATAGTTATGGCTTCAAGTCATTTAAGATTTGTATAGTAGATGACAATACAATTATATTTGTTTGAACATAATTTGATTATAAATACTTAGAGGTAATTAGTCGATTGAAGATACTCATAATATAGCTTGATTTGTCATGTTAAATACTGTTTTTTGTTTCATGATATTGCATAACTATCTTAGGCCCAAGGAAAATTCCAGAAAGCTTGGAAACACTTTACTGTTGGCATAGAAGCGAATCCAAAGAGCTATCTAGCCTATGAAGGAAGGGCTGTGCTTTGTCTTCAAATGAGTAATTATTTCGCTGCAATGCAGGATATCAATTGTGCCATAAAGGTAAATAATCTATATTGATGATACTGTTAATCAAATATATTCTTTGTGACCTATTTAAGGTGATAGGTGGAGTAATATTGTTTTGTTTCCCCAGAAACAAAATGCTTATTTTGCAATCTAAATGCATTTAAAAATTAAAAGCAAATTCTTAATGAGTACTGATCCCTCATACCAAGTATAGCTTGTATATTTCATGGAACCGTAATAGTATTTTACAATACAAAATGGAGTCAAATTGTAACGGTGCTGTCCCGTGTTTGGAGCAATTGGAGAATAACCTGTAGTAAAGTAGCTGCCTTCTCATGCTTTGAATTATTGTCTAGCTTTTCAGTCTTATTTCTGTAGTTTTGAGATATTACTAGGATGGTATAAGGTATAAGAAAGATAAAAGAATTAAAGTAATTGTTTCTACATAGAGCAGTAAAGCATGTTAACTTCAATAGAATGGCTTCTCTCATTTAACAAATAAACAGATAAATGTTCCTCATGCCCATTCCTTGGAAAAGACTTAAGAAAAAGCTCTAAAATTATTTGTTTTATGGTAGCCATTCAATAAACCATTGACAAGAAACCAATTTCATACCATGCCCCTTCTGAAAATATTTGCTCGAATTGTTTTTTTTTTCCACCTGCACTGTAAAACTACTTGTTCCCTCACATGGATTTCAGAACATGCATTTCACAGACGTGATATTGGAGGTTAATACTATTCCCAGAGGCCAAATCCTCCTATGATTATGTTGCAGATCAATTCGACAGCAGAATTCCTAACAAACCGTGGTGTGATTCATGAGTTTATGGGTCAACAACAGAGCGCAATGGCAGACTATCAAGCAGCAATTTCTCTGAACCCCAGCTACTCGCTTGCTTACTTTAACGCGGGAAACATCTACCTTCACCACCGGCAGTTTTCTCAGGCAATGCACATTTTCCTTATCACGTTCTTTAGGCACTGTATGCTTCTTTGCTATATAGAGTTTTGAAGTGCAGCCTTAATATCTCAGGCTAATCCACAATGCTATGTTCCATAAAGATGCTTATGATGTTCAATGGTTGCATGTGTATACATGTGTAGATTTATGCTCCTCTGGGTTTCTGGCTATTCAGTACTAATCTAGTAAATGCTGACTTTAATTTTCCAGTGCTTGGCCCTTCCCTTGGCCCCATCAGCCTCTAGGCCAGAATCCTGCTCTCTACTGCACTTGGCGCTTCCCTCGAGGTCCTCTTTATGCTGGGAGCATCTAACCCATCATAATTTACATTTTTTAATCATCAGTCATCTGAGTACAGGAAATAAGAGAACACATTTAGTTCTGGTTTTATGTGACCATTTACCCTGTATCCATTTCAGCTCACACTGTCTAAAAAAGGCTTGCTAGACTTTTAGATGAGATATATTTAGATTTATTGTACTTGGAATGTACCTACAGGATGAGACCTTTTGTTTTTCTTAAATCTTTGTCTTTCAAGGTAAAGTCACTGTTTTTATGTTTTCCCCCAGTTTACCCCGTCCTTTACAATTTTAAGTTTGACTGAATTTTTACCATCACTTATTAATCTACATTACAATAATTTACTAATGCTGTGTCTATTTTCTGAGTGTTGTTTTAGCAGAATCCCATATAGTTTTATTTTTAAAAACTAAGTAAGATACAAATAATATGGGATTTATGATCCTAACCACCATTAAATTATATTTCTATCACGGTAAATATATAGCATAATGGCTTCCTAGAATTTTGCACCTGTAGTTTGAATTTTCTCTGTTGTTTGAGAATAAATCAGTTGGGAATTTAATCAGGTGAAAGGATTTTATATTGTCTATGTTTTATGTGTGCGTTAAATGTATTTTACTCTGTGTTGTGTTCCCTTTTGAACATTTCAGTTTTTCTGATTTACAACAAGGTTTATAGTTTTGCTCTAGTGACTATAAAAGTACCTTTATGACTTTAAGTCATTATTTCTTTACTTTCTCTACTATGAGCAAAAATTACACTTCAACATCCTTTTCATTAACTTAGTAGCACAAATCTACATCCCTTCATCTTTGTTTGGTTTTGCTTTTGTTCTTTTGAGACAGTCTCCCTTAGCCCAGACTAGTATCTAACTCGAGGTCTTTCTGATTTGTATCTAGAGAGTGCAGTGCTGGGATTATAGGTGTGTGTGGTGATGCTGGATGCAATTTTTAAAAAGAGGGGGGGGATTCATACCTACTCTAGCCCCCTCCTCCATTTCAATACCGAGCTCCACAGAAAGATCCTTTAACTAACGCCTACAGTGGTTGTCTCAGTCTCTATCTCCTTCTCCACACGCCTGCTTTCTCATTCCAGCCTTCGCCCCCACTGCTCCTCCAGCTTCTTCTTGCCAGCATTCCAGTGACTCCTCTCACCTCCTTTCCTGGACCCCTCAGCAGCATTTGATGTAGGGCACTTACTGCTTCATAAAACATGTATCTGCCTGTTGATACCATTCGATCTTCCATGTCATACAGCTGTCTGGGTGCTCCGTGCTCAGTAATGACCCTACACAACTTGCTGACTTCTGTGGTAAATCTGGTTGGTCTCAGTATGGATTAGATGCAAGGGCCGTCGTCTAAGGTGTGATTATCTAAGACATGAATGGGGTTGCCATTCCTCAGATGCTACTGGGCACGCTGACAAGTCAATGCCTTGAATTTCAGATCATTTTGCATCTTAAGATAGGTAATGAGACTGGGCCCAGGGGCACAAACCTATAATGCTAGATACTAGAAAGACTGAGGTCGGAGGATTGCAAGTTCATAGCTACTCTCAACACCTTATTAGAAACCCATCTCAACAAACAAACCAACACACTGGCGATCTGCCACTCTCAGTGCTATAGTACTTGTTTAGCATATGTGCATCTCCATGTTCAGTTCCCAGGACTAAAAAAGGAAAATGATTCATAAGATTGAGAAAAGTAAAACTCCCATAGCAAAATTATGTTCCTAGAGATGATTAAACTCTGCAGGAGGGGGAACTTTAAACTTATTTATCTTTAATAACTCAGTGACCATCATCTATAAGATTTCTCATTTAGCTCTAACATGTATCTCAGACTTAAAATTAATATGTTTATGGGTGGGAGAAAGGATGGCTCAGTGATTAAGACTACTTAAGGGCACTTGCCGTTCTTGCTGAGGACCAAGAATGTTCCTGACATCCACATGGTGGCTCGCGATCATCTGTAACTTCAGGGGATTTGCTGCTCTTTTCTGGCCTCTGTCAGTATCAGGTATACATGTGGTACACATATGTACACGCTAGCACTCATCCATACCATACAAATAAATCTCAAAATGTTTAAAGTATGACTCTACTTTCCCAACATTGCAGATGTTTGACTTTGACAAACACTTTGCCTAAAGTATCTTCCTGTCTTGATGTGCTGAATGCTTGGGAGTTTCTTCTGAGACTAACAAGTATCAAACCTCGCTTCTCAGCTGTGCTGCTGTGTCTCGGCCTCGCTCTAAGGAAAATGGCATGCCATGCCCTCTCTCTTTTCCCCTACAGTTGTTTCTAAAGGAAGATAGTCACATAGGAGGAAAGGTCCCTCATCAGAACAAATAATCACTAAAGGATTAAAAGATATAAATCCTGACTTCCGTTTTATTGTTGTTGTTGTTGTTGTTTTATCAAGTTAGTAAAGTGCTTTAAAAACACATTTGGAAGAGACACTTGGTATGAAGGATTAACTGCACATGATTTTTAAACAATAATTCGATCTTTTCTATGATTGATTACTTCTTTAATTATAGAAACAAAGGCATCAGATCAATTGTTAGAAATCAAGAGTTTTAACTGCTTTAGCCTCTACTGGTTTCATATTCCTCTACTTCAAATAATCTCATTAAATCAATCAGATATTCTAAGTAATATACTTTGAAAGTTACAATGTAGGGGTTGGGGTTATGGCTCAGAGGTTCTGAAGAGCTTTAGTTGATTTTTCAGAGGACTAGGTTTGATTCCCAGCACATACTTGGAGGCACATAATAATCTGTAATTTCATTCTCAGGGGATTTGACATCCTCTTTTGGCCTCTAAAGGCATTGTACAGACTGGCATGCATGAAGGCAAAACACCCATAGACACAAAATAATAAAGTAATAAAGTTCTGATGTTCAGAATTAGGTCCTGTTCTAGTGTATGGCCATGCACGATATGCTCTTATTTGATAGAGGCGCACTTTGTGTGGTTAGATAGCTGTGCAGTCTACTCATTCTTCATTGATGAGTTAAAGTGAAGCATTGATTGTTTTATAAAGAGTGTAACTCTTGGAGTCATTCATTGGTGTCATTTTTAATGTCTGTAGACAGAACCTTTTCTTATGGAACGAGTTATCTTTAAGCTCTGCAAAGTCGTATGCCAATTCTGCTCCTATCTCAATGGATCCTTAAATTGCACTTGACTGTGGCATCAAATAGCTGTCATCAGTGATAAGAAGAGTTGTATAGTTTTGATGTAACTGACCCTCAAAAGTCAGAGGAAACAAAGTTCATGGAGAATTACTCAAAATTCTTCATTTACGGAAATTTCATTTCATCGAAAGAAAAATTTATCTATATAGCAATTGACTGAGCACTACTACAGTTTTGCACACTCTTCTCAGTACTCTACGTATATGCTCATTTCATCCATACATCAGCAATGGAAGTAAGAGTGTGTTACTTTCTTTGGAAGATTAAGAAACTAATACAAATAGAGCTTTATAAATCAGTCAATATAGAGGCAGGATTTGAACCCAGCATTCTGATTTCGTGGTCTGAGCTGTAGCCATTAATGTCTGTAGTAGTTCAGATAGAAGATGATCTTGAGGAAAGATCCCTGGGAAGACAGGAGGGAAATGGTTTTATGGAGGGAAGAAAATGGTCTAAGAGGGAGAGTCAAGATGTAGGGTAAAAGGTCCAAGCCCACTCTGGAGTTTGCAAACCTACAAAAACCCATCAATCCCTGAGCCTGAAATCCCACCAATCCCTGAGCTTACAACCCCACCAATTCCTGAGCTTACAACCCCACCAATCCCTGGGATTGATTTGAAATTCCACAAGTCCCCACCCTGGAACACTCCACTCTGAAAAATGTCTCCCCCAAGAAACCCTATAATAGCCCGTTTCCTGCTCAGTTTCTTCTTGATTCTAACCGAGCAGAGGCACCCACCCTCTCGTGTCTCTCCCAGTGAATCTCTCATGTGAGGTTTGCTGTACCATGTTTCCTTTCTTTCATATACCACAACCTCCCCGACTGCTGACTAACAAAATGCCTTTTTCTTCAGAGAGGCCACATTTTCATTGGTGAAACCTTTCCTCTCAGAGCTGTAACACCTCCCCTCAGAACTTGAACCCATACAGAGAGAGAACTTTAAGGACAGGAAGACGAAGAGTGTCTGTGCCACAGAAATGCTTTGGAGGAAACAACTGGAAAATGTCCACAAGGCTTGAGGACATCCACAGCCTTAGCCGGAGAAGAACTTGTAGAAAGGGTAGAGTCTGGGCTGCAAAGAGACTGAGAGGCCAGCTGGCTGTGGTAGTCATTTCCCTTTTATAGACAAACTTTAAATTAGGAGTGAGATGTTCATCCCTCACAGAGTTAGAAATGGATTTCTTAATAGGAATAGAATGGTGACAGATCAGGGTCTTGTGTGGTAGGAGGTTTTTGTTGTTGTTTTTCAAATTCTGTCTAATGCGCATCAGTACTCTTAAAACAGAATTTAAATAATGAATCAACGGAAAGAGGATGGGATGCCACAGCTATGTCTAGAGATAACAGAAGTTACTGGTTTGTTTTAAATGTTGTTACCTGCCTCTTTGCAGGCTTGTAACAGTTTATTCTTGGGCCAGGACTGGAGACCCCATTTTGTAAATTCTTTTGAAAACCAAATCACAAATGAGGTTTAAAGTAAGAGCATTGGCAGATTTCACTGAAAAACAGAATAGATTTGTAAGTGGGTGACTCCAGTTCAGTAGAATACTACGAAAGTTTCACCAAGGAGAAGGAGAAAGCTGAGGTTTTTTGTAAGGGCGAAAAGTCCACATGTAATCTGAGGCTGACAGAGCAGTTCTGTTCTCTCTCAAACTGTAGTCATCTTTGTCTTCATGTCCGCATCTTCCAGGTCAGTGTCAACTCGGAATATTTAATCTTCATTTATATCAACAAGCTGGTTTCACCCTCTCTTATATTTTTCATAATACAATGAAGTTTATGTTGCTTTTGGCGTGGTTTAAACTTTTCTTCTGAAAACCCATCAATCTCTTCATCTCTTTATCTGTTAATTCCCCAATTTGTATTTTATTTTCTGTCTGGTCTTCTCTAATTTACTTGTTGCTTTTTTTGTTGTTGTTGTTGTTCCATTCAGGCATATGAGATTTGGGTTTGTGGGAAGTGGGAATATTTCATTCTAGCAAGTAAGTATTTCACTATAAGCATGGTCTGGAATGCTGGCACAGCACATGGTGATGTGTTTTAGATCCTAAGTATCTCCTTGCCATGAGCTGATGTCTTGGTTTCCAGCCAAGGTTGGAGCCAGGGTTGCCATGGCACTGAAGGAGGTACCAATCCCTGAAGCCTCCTTTCTTTATCTTCCAGGCTTCCATGAAGTAAGCAGCCTCTTGCCTGATGCCCCTACCATGATCTACTTACTATGTGGACACAAACCAAGGCATCAGGCCAGGGACCAGGGTTTGGAACCTTATAGAGAGCCAGCCCTAAACAGATAGTTTCTCCAATTTTCTCGCTCTTAAACATTTCATCACATTTACAGAACATTGGCTAGAAACCAAACAACAGCAAAATCAGGGCAGCTCTTAGTTCTTATTTTTCTTTTAGAAAACATGTTTCTGTATTTGGAATGAAATGCCATCCCGGCCTGCTTAGAAATCTGTTGGCCTCGGCTTTAAATTAAAAGAAAAATAGTCCAAATTCCTTGAAATCTGATAATTAAAACCCATTAAATTATCATTATTCTTACATTTTATAGGCCAGCGACTACTTCTCAAACGCATTGAAGTTTAATCCAGAAAACGAGTATGCTCTCATGAATCGAGCTGTTACAAACTCAGTGTTAAAGAAATATGAAGAAGCAGAAAAAGATTTTTCATGTGCAATGGAACTCTGTCCCCACTGGGCTGCACTGTATTTTAATAGAGCAAGTTTCTATTTCTACTTAAAGAAGTATAAGCTCGCTGAAGAGGACCTTGGCATAGGTAGGCGTATTTTGTAATCCTGTCAAGAAGATTGCAAGGATTATTGTACCTTCTTTTCTGGGTCAAAAAAAAAAAAAAAAGAATTTCATCAAGCCTTTTGTTTATATAGAACCAATGGGTGTAGTACCAAGCCCTCAATGTGACCAATACAGAGTGCTTTCCATAACATCTCATCATAAAGCACTTGTAAAATCTGTTAGAATTATTAGGAAACCACATACAAACAATGGCAGTCCAAGGACTGTACAGTGGTTTCCTGCATTCTTTTTCTTTAAAACACCCAATATTTCTAATTGAACTGTATTGTTACAGTTGAAGAAAAAGCACTTAAAAAGAGAACAGCGGGGGGGATTTTACATCAATGTATCTATATTTTGTTTTCTCTTGCAGCCCTGTCTTTGAAGCCTGATGAAGCTATAATGTATAATCTCAGAGCACAAGTCCGTGGCAAAATGGGACTGATAGCGGAAGCTATGAGTGACTACAACCAAGCCCTTGATCTTGAAGAATGCTCCACAGCTATGTGAATACAGACTTGTGGTTTCTGCAGCAGGTTAAGTACGTTTTCTTCCTGAAGCTGAAATATATTTGTTGTTTAGAAATGCCACCATTGTTGTGTTTATCACACTTATTAAGTGGTTATTCTTTAGAGCCACTTAACATATCTTAATACATTAGATATTAAATAAAGTTTGTTAAATAAACCTTAATAAAATGTTTCTGTTATACATTAACTACAAAACTTTTACATGATTTCAGGCATGAATTGGATGCCAGCACCCCATGTCTTAACACCAGGGGTGTGCTGGGGAGGTGGCTAATAGATGGTTCTGCTCCCAGCTAGACCCTGTCCTGTCTCCTTGTTCATCAATATTGAAGTAAAAAGAAAGGGTTCCCTGATCCATTTAGTACCTGGATAGATGAATATCTTCTTGGATAAAGGTCTTAAAAAGGAATATTAATACCTACACTATTTTCTGACATGGTAGAATAATAAGAGAAAGCATCACCAACTTTTTCTTCAATGCCTATTTAAACATATTCAACAGTATCCAGCTTAAAAAGAATAAATTTTAGCTGATGGATAATACACCTCCTCTCTCCCCTTGAAATGCTATAATACCAGCCCAGATTCTTCCTGGTACTGGGGTTCTTCCAACACAGAACACACTTCTTTTATATGCTACTTGACTTCCAGAATAACATCCCCACAACAATTTTGAGCATCCCATTGCCTTGACACACTCCCTTCTTTCCCTCATTCAGATTTCACAAACATACAAATAAATATTTATAAAAATCTGTGTACACCTATCATTAATGCTTCATAACATTCAGTAAACAAAACTGAAATAGTTGTTGTTGGTTTTTTTTTTTTTGCAAAAAAAGTCTCACTATGTACTTATTCTCAGTTGGCCTTGAACTCATGATCATCCTGCTCCAATCTCCCATGTGTAGGATTTCAGTTATGGGTCACAATGCCAGCTTAAAATATTTTTTTTAGCATAAAATTCCACTTTATGCGGGGCGTGGTGGCTCACGCCTTTAATCCCAGCACTGGGGAGGCAGAGGCAGGCGGATTTCTGAGTTCGAGGCCAGCCTGGTCTACAAAGTGAGTTCGAGGCCAGCCAGGGCTATACAGCGAAACCCTGTCTCGAAAAACAAAACAAAACAAAACAAAATCCTTTTTTTGCTTATTCACTTTACATCCTGCTCACTGCCTTACTCTTGGTCACCCCCTTCAACAATCCTTCTCCCCTAACCCCTTCCCTTCTCTGAGTGGGTGGAGGTCCTCTGGATATTCCCCCCCCCCCTTACACACCCTGGCACTTCAAGTCTCTTGGGGCTAGGTATTTCCTCTCCCACTGAAGCCAGACAAGGCAGCCCAGCTAGAAGAATATATCCCACGCGCAGGCAGTAGCTTTTGGAATAACCCCCGTTCCAGTTGTTTGGGACCCTCATGAAGACCAATGTGCATATCTGCTACATATGCATGGGGAGGCCTAGCAGTCCATTTATGTTCTTTGATTGGTGGTTCAGACTATGAGAGCCTCAAGGGTCCTGGTTAGTTGACTCTGTTGGTTGTCCTGTGAAGTTATTATCTCCTTTAAGACTGCAATCCTTCTTCCTATTCATCCATAAGAGTCCCTAAGTTCCATGCACTGTTTGGTCATAGGTACCTATATCTGTCTGCATCAGCTGCTGAGTGATGCCTCTCAGAGGACAGTATGCTCCTGTCTGCCAGTGTAACAGAGCATCATCAATAGTGTCAGGGATTGGTACTTGCTCATAGGTTGGGTCTCAAGTTGGACTAGTTATTGGTTGGCCATTCTTTCAGTCTGTGCTCCATCTCCCACGCCTGCATTCTTTGTGAAAGATCAAGGATAAATTTTGGGTTGAAAGTTTTGTAGGTAGGTTGGTGTCTCTATCACTCCACTGGGGTTCCTGTCTGGCTACAGGAGGTGACCACTTCAGGTTCCATATCCCCAACATAATGAGTCACAGCTAAGGTCATTGACTCTTGGGTGTCTCCCTTGTCCCAGGTCTCTGTCTCATCCTGGAGATGCCCCCTACCTCCTCACCCCCTCTCACACCTGATCCTGAACCCCAATTCCCCTCCTGATCTCCTCCCTCCCTCCCTCCTTCCCTCCCTCCCAGTTCTTTCCCTCCATCTGCCTCTTATGACTACTTTTCCCTTTCTAAGTGAGATTCAAGCTTCCTTGCTTGGACCTTCCTTTTTGTTTAGCTTCTTTGGGTCTGTGGAGTGTAGTATGGTAGCTGTATTTTATGGCTAATATCCACTTATAAGTGAATACATACCATGGATGTTCTTTTGGAACTGGTTTATCTCACCCTGGATATTTTCAAGTTCCATCCATTTTTCTTGAAAAATTCATGATGTCTTGATTTTTAATAGCTGAGTAGTATTCAATTGTGTAGATGTATCACATTTTCTTTGTCTACTCTATAGCTGAGGGACATCTAGGTTGTTTTCAGTTTCTGCTTAAATAAAGCTGCTATGAACATAGCCGAGTTAGTGTTTTTGTGGGATGTTGGATTATCTTTTAGGTACATGCCCAGTATTTCTGGGTCTTAAGGGAGAACTATTACCAGTTTTCTGGAGAAATTCCAATTTGACTTCCAAAATAACTGTACAAGTTTGCATTCCCACCAGCAATGAAGAAATGTTCACCTTGTTTCACATCCTTGCCAGCATGCACTGTTTCATGAGTTTTTTACTTTAGCCATTCTGATGGGTGTAAGATTGAACCTCATGGTTGTTTTGATTTACATTTCCCTGATGACTAAGGACTATTACCATTTCTTTAAGTGCTTCTTGGCCATTTAAGATTCCTCTGTTGAGAATCCTCTGTTAAATTCTGTATCCCAGTTTTTATTTGAGTTAATTGAGTTGTTGGTGTCTAACTTCTTGAATTCTTTGTAAATTTTGGATATTAGCCCTCTGTCAGATGTAGGGTTGGTCAAGATCCTTTCCCAATCTTTGGACAGCAGATTTCTCCTATTGATAGTGTCCTTTGCCTTACAGAAGCTTTGCAGTTTCATAAGGTCTCATTTATCAGTTGTTAATCTTAGAGCCTGAGCCATTGGTGTTCTGTTCAGGAACTTGTCTCTTGTACCAATGAGTTTAGGGGTATTTTTCACTTTCTCTTCTATGATATTTAGTGTATCTGGTTTTACATTGAGGTCCTTGATGCACTTGAACTTGAGTTTTGTGCAGGGTGATAAGTACAGGTCTATTTTCCTTCTTCTACATGTAGACATTCCATTCATTCAGCATCATTTGTTGAAGATGATTTCATTTTTCCATTGTATAGTTTTGGTTTCTTTATCAAAAATCAAGTGTCCATAGGTATATGTGATTATTTCTGGGTCTTCAATTCTATTCCATTGATAAAAAAAAGTCTGTTTCTGTACCAATAACGTGAAGTTTTTTTTTTTAAATCTATATTATCCTGTAGAACAGCTTGTTGTGGGATGTTTCTGAAGGATCTTTTGGTGAACCAGTGTCCTTTCATTTTGCTGCACTCCAAATGTTCAAGGCTTCCTGATCTCTAACTTACTCAGATTTGCTTACTCAGTTCATATTCTTTCTTGGTGTTTTATTCTATTATATCTCCAGCAAAGCACTTTAGAGGACTGCTTTCATGCTGACAAGGAACTGTTTTCCCCTTAAATTCCTTTACTTTTAACTTGATAGCTAACATGCTGTGATAGAAAGTTGATGGTAGTTTGTAAGTACAGTGAGGACATGTTCCATCATTCAGGGATAATTTTCCTGGCAGGATACACAGATCCATGTGAGTATCAAGTCATCCAAGTGAGTTATTTCAGCTGATTAATAAAACACATTAAGTTCATCTTTTGGAATCTTCTGGCCCTGCTAGTCTCCCAGTCCCTTTGTCCCTGCATGACTGACCCCATGTATCCACAGACACCCCTTTCCTTCTGTGGCACATATATGTCTCTGACTATCCTGGGTTTCTTTGCTGAAGTGCAAATGTTAGATGCTAGAGATTCTCTTAGTGCCCGTGTATGCTCTGCCTATGTGGAGGAGCTGCATGTCTCTGTCACATGAACTTTTGAAGATGACAGAAGGATAGATTCATCTCATCTCTTCTTCTTGGTACTTTTCAGTGTCCCAAGACACTGGGCCTATATAAACTCTTGATAGAAGATGACTCTGGGAGATTATGACATCAGTTGCAATTACTAGTGACCTTGTACCAGATAAAAGGGTTGAAATCAAGTGGAACCAGACTGTTGGACTGTTCGTCTCTTCCTGCTTCCTACCTGCAGATGCAATATGGCCTGTATGTATCTTCCACCTTCCCTTCCCAGCTATGGTGAGCTGGTCCCTCAAAGTGTAGGCTGAGATAAATCCTTTTTTCCTAAGTCTAATTTTTTGTTACAGCAATGAGAAAAGTAACACACATGGAAAACTGGTAATGAGCAGTGAGCTGAGGCTATTGCTATGATAAACCTGACCCTGTAATTCTTAGGCTTTGGAAACAGTTTGCAGAAGAAATGTAGAAAAGATGAAGGTTAGAGAAGGCTTAAAGTGTTGTAAGCTGAGCTTTTGAACCATTCTTGTAGTAGTTTGAAATCAGATTACCAAGAGCAATTCAGACATTGGAATCATGGGATTCCAGAGAATTCTATGTGAAACAGGGCTATAGGCAATTTGTATTCTATCCCATGAAAGAACTTACTTCCTAAGAACTTGACTGAGGCAGAAGGAATTCAAAAGCAATGACCAAACTTGTTTGGCAGAGGAAATTTCAAGGCAGGACAGGATTCAGGCTGTGGCATGGTGACTGACTGCTCAGTGCTATTGCTCAGATCTATGTTAAGTCCAGGGCTTGGGGGCAAAGTAAACAAATCCAATTGAAATTTAAAAAATATGTGTTTAGCAAAATAAAATCTGCAGACTAGGTCTATAGAGAGAAAGCAACAGCAATTGTTAAAGATTGATACCTTTAAATACACAATTTGTGCTGTGTGCTTACACAGTAGCAAAGGTACTCTGAAGGCGAGACTCCACCCAACCAAGACTCAACTGTCTGAAAAGCCTTGAAAGCACAATGAGGTCACTGAAGCAGTGAGCCAAGGGATCCAAGTTGCTAGCAGATCTTGGCAGTACCAGCCACATGGTGGTTTTGTTGTTGTTGTTTTTATAGATATTTTCTTCATTTACACTTTAAATGCTATCCCCTTTCCTTGTTACCCCTCCAACCCCCCCATTCCCTCCCCCTTCCCCCTGCTCACCAACCCACCCACTCCAGCTTCCTGGCCCTGGCATTCCTCTATACTGGGGCATAGAACCTTCACAAGACCAAGGGCCTCTCCTCCCACTGGTGACCGACTAGGCCATCCTCTGCTAGAGCCATGAGTCCCACCATGTGTTTTCTTTGATTGGTGGTTTAGTCCCAGGGATCTCCGAGGGTACTGGTTAGTTCATATTGTTGTTCCTTCTATAGGGCTGTAAACCCCTTCAGCTCCTTGGTACTTTCTCTACTCCTTCATTGGGGATCCTATGCTCTGTCCAATCGATGACTGTGAGCATCCACTTCTGTATTTTCCAGGCACTGGTAGAGCCTCTCATGAGACAGCTATATGAGGCTCCTGTCAGCAAAATCTTGTTGGCATCTGCAATAGTCTGGGTTTGGTGGTTGTTTATGTGGTAGATCCCCAGGTGTGGCAGTCTCTGGATGGTCATTCTTTCAGTCTATGCTCCACACTTTGTCTCTGTAACTCCTTCCATGNGTATTTTGTATCCCCTTCTACGAAGGATTGAAGTATCCACATTTTGGTCTTCCTTCTTCTTGAGTTTCATGTGTTTTGTAAAGTCCACTTATCAGTGAGTGCTTGAAGCAATCCTACTAAAATCAGGGACTAGACAAGGCTGCCCACTTTCTCCCTACCTATTCAATATAGTACTTGAAGTCCTAGCCAGAGCAATTAGACAACAAAAGGAGATCAAAGGGGTACAAATTAGAAAGGAAGAAGTCAAAATATCACTATTTGCAGTTGATATGATAGTATACATAAGTGACCCCAAAAATTCCACCANAGAACTCCTAAACCTGATAAACAACTTCAGCACAGTAGCTGGATATAAAATGAACTCAATCAAATCAGTGGCTTTTCTCTACACAAAGGATAAACAGGCTGAGGGAGAAATTAGGAAAAAAAAAACAAACACCCTTCACCAACAGTCACAAATAATATAAAATACCTTGGTGTGACTCTAACTAACCAAGTGAAAGATCTGTATGACAGGAACTTCAAGTCTCTGAAGAAAGAAATCAGAGGAGATCTCAGAAGATGGAAAGATCTCCCATGCTCATGGATTGGCAGAATTAATATAATAAAAATGGTCACCTTGCCGAAAGCAGTGTACAGATTCAATGCAATCTCCATCAAAATTCCAACTCAATTCTTCACCAAGTTAGAAAGGGAAATTTTCAAATTCATCTGGAATAACAAAAAACCCAGGATAGCAAAAACTATTCTCAACAATAAAAGAACCTCTGGTGGAATCAACATGCCTGACCTCAAGCTGTGCTACAGAGCAATTGTGATTAAAAACTGCATGGTACTGGTACAGCGACAGACAGTTAGATCAATGGAATAGAAATGAAGACCCAGAAATGAACCCACACACTTATGGTCACTTGGTCTTTGACATAGGAGCTAAAACCGTCCAGTGAGAAAAGGACAGCATTTTCAACAAATGGTGCTGGCTCAACTAGAGGTCAGCATGTAGAAGAATGCACATCGATCCATTCTTTTTTTTTCTTTCTTTTTAAGATTTATTGATTATTATACATAAGAACACTGTAGCCGTCTTCAGACGCACCAGAGGAGGATGTCAGATCTCATTACAGGCGGTTGTGAGCCACCAGCACATTGATCCATTCTTATCTCACTGTACAAAGCTCAAGTCCAAGTAGATCAAGGACCTCCACATAAAACCAGAGACACTGAGACTTATAGAGGAGAAAGTGGGGAAGAGCCTCGCAGATATGGGCACAGGGGAAAAATTTCCTGAACAGAACACCAATGGTGTGTGCTCTAAGATCAAGACTTGACAAAAGGGACCTTATAAAATTGTAAAGCTTCTGTAAAGCAAAAGACACTGTCAAAGCGCGTGGTGTTTTTTGCTGTAAGGTTATAAAATAATATAAAAGTCACACAGGCTTGCATCAAGCTTCCCAGAAGGCTGCTAAAACTGGCAGTGCATGGCTGTACTTGATTCTCTGTATGAATTTCCTGATAATCCACTTGAGAAACCCACAGCCAACATCATCTAAATGGAGAAAAGCTTGAAGCACTCCCACTGAAGTAAAAAATGAGACAGTGATGTCCACTTTTCCAATTTGTTTTCAATATTGTGCTCAAAATACTAGCTGAAACAACGGTAAGAAAAAGAGACTAAAAATACAGATAAGGAAAGAAAAAGTCAAATGAGTTCTATTTGAAATGATATGATACAGAAAACTTACAGAAATGATAAAATTCAACTATGTGGGTAGATACAGAATCAACATACAAGTAAAGAGCATTTCAATACACTAGGCACAAACATACAGAGAAGGAGAACATGAACCTACTACCCTTTATAATAGCCTCAAATAAAAGAAAATACCTAGGAATCAACCTAACAAAAGTGAAGGACCTCTACAACAAAAACTCTCAATTCCAAAGAAACACTAGAAAATGGAAAGACATCTCTTACTCATGAAATAACATTGAGAAAACTCACTGTGGGATTGGAAGCTTGTGCTGCCACTATGGAAATCAATGTGAAGAATTCTCCAAAACTAAAAATAAATCTACTGAATGATCCAGCTATAGAACTCCTTGGTATATGCCCAAAGCATTCAACATCCTATTCCACAGATAACTGCCCAGGCATGGCCACTTCTGTACTAGTTACAATAGGCAGGAAATGAAAATACCCTGAAGGAACAGATAATGAAAATTATATATATATATATATATATATATATATATATATATATATATATATATACCTAATATATTTGGTATAATAAAAATGTAATCATAAACTTTGCAAGTAAATGATGGAAGTAGTAATAATTATGTTGAGTGTGGTAACTAAGATCCCAGAAAGACAAATGTTGCATTCTCTCTCTTATTGGAGGCTACTAGCTCCAAACATTCGGATGTGAGTGCATATCTCTATATAACTGCAAAATCCATGAAAGTAAAATAAACCATTGCCAGAGTAGGGGGATTGACGAGAAATAGAAAGTGAAATAATAGGACAAAAATGGACTAATCAGAGAAACAAGAAAAGGAGGGCTCTTTTGGGAAGATGAGGGATATAAATGCAGAAGGATGAAGGAGTAGGGTAAAGGGGAATAGCAGGTGCCCGTGATCTGACGGAGACATTGGGGAAAGAGACAATCCTTAGGTAGGGTGAAGGGAGTTGAATACAGAAGGAGAGAGGAGAATAAAATAACAGTAATTGTGTCTGAAAAAATAAACATTATTAACTAGCTAAAAGAAGTCCTATAATGTGATTCTGTGTATAAATGTACCTATGTAGTTTAAATGAACTTTTCTCATCTAGGCTGACAATTCTCTCTCAAAGAGACAAATACCACCTAACAAACCCCCATTTTGAGTCATGAAGGTCCAAGAGACTCCGAAAACATACAGCCTTTTGTTATTGTCCTTGGTTGTCCCTGGAGACGGTGGAAGGTAAGTCCTTATTGCTGAAGATAGCATGCACTTCAGAAACAGAGCCCAAAGGCCATGAATCTGGAACAGAGCTGAACGCCTCCTACCTGGACGTTAGCTTTCGTGGTATCAGATGGCACTATGAATGCTTTCAAAGGAGAGAAGCCATCAACAGTCCTACCCATGTATGACATCCACAAAACACACCAACAGCTAGCATGGTACACTAACCCTAAGGGTGCAGAAGTGGCATTAATAACTTGGTGGTTAAGTCTCTAATTAGACTGAAAACCTCCTTAAGAGAGAAAGAATGCCTGATACAGAAAACCTAGCCAACTATTTGGGGATAATGAAATCATGGATCTTGGAGAAAACCCTACAACCACTAGTTTACTAATCTGGAATAATTCCCTAGCAATAATCTAAATATTGTCCTTATACCCACAAACAAGTGCTGTCCTTACCCCTTATCAAAGAAACTTCTCTTCGTAGCAGATGGAGATCACTATAGAAAACCACAACTGATCAAATGCAGTTGTGAAAATTACGAAGAAATAACATGGGTCAGAAACATTGTTAGCACCAGAGGATTAGAGAATTTGCTGTGAAGTTTTCTCTCCTAGTAATACTAGAAGATACACCCATAGAGTCTCAACAGCATGAGTGCCGAAATACATACATATACATATACATATACATATACATATACATATACATATACATATACATATACATATACATATACATATACATATACATATACATATACATATATATGCAATATACATACATATACATGTACATATAAAATGCATATATGCATATAACAACAATTAAGGAAAAAGTTTATGAAATTGAAAGAAAGCAAGTAGGGTGTATTGGAAAGTTTAGAGGGACTAAAGAGAAGGGAAAAATGATGCACTGTATTATAATCTCAAAATAAAATAAAACAGAAATTTTTAAAATCCAGTCTTTTTTTTTCCTTTGGTTTCTTTCAAGACAGGGTTTCTCTGTATAGCCCTGGCTGTCCTGAAACTCACTTTGTAGACCATGCTGGCCTTGAACCCAGAATTCTGCCTGCCTCTGCCTCCCAAGTGTTGGGATTAAAGGCATGGGCCACTACCGCCTGGCTAAAAATCCAGTCTTTCCTCATGGATAATTATAGTGGACTCCAATTTAGAACCAACAGTGCAAAGACTTGTCATTCATACAGATCATGCCACAAGGTATGTTCCATTCCAATTACAGCCTGGTCATCTCTGAGGAACTACTAGGGGGTTTGTGTGTGTGTTTATAAAATGTTTCTTGAAATACATCTAAAGTGATGAGGAACATTTCATTTAAGTAGGTAAAGAAAATGTGGATAAGTTTGCTGTCTAAAACTGTGGGCCCAATAAGGTCTTTTAACCTTAGTAGAAATACAGATTAATATATTCACAGTGGGAGGGGCACTATCTTGCATTGACTCATGTGATGTTTTACCTTACTTTGGAACTTTAATTTTTCTGAAAATATAAAGATCACTAAAGCCACTGATTAAAAAATAAAACTGCTGAAAATGTCTCAAAATATCTATCAGCCTTATGACACAAATTTTAGTTGATAGCAGAATTTTGGGAGACTGATAGTTTATGCTGAAGATACTTCATGGTTCTATAGCTATTATTTAGAATTAGGAGTAATGCCTTAGTTAGGGTTTTACTGCTGTGAACAGACACTATGACCAAGGTAACTCTTATTAAAAACAACATTTAATTGAGGCTGGCTTACAGGTTCAGAGGGCCATTCAGTACACTATCATCAAGGTGGGAGCATGGCAGCATCCAGACAGGCATGGTGCAGGCAGAATTGAGAGTTTTGCTTCTTAATTTGAAGGCTTCTAGGAGAAGACTGGCTTCTAGGCAGCTAGGATGAAGGTCTTAATGCCCATGTCCATAGTGACACACTTCCTCCAACAAGGCTACACCTACACCAACAAAGCCACACCTCCAAATAGTCCAGCTCCTTGGGTCAAGCATATTTAAATCACTACATTCCATTCCCTGGCTCCCATAGACCTGTTCAAACATATGAGTCTATGGGGGGCATACCTAAACATAGCATAATACAAAATACATTTGGTCCAACTTCAAAAGACCCCATAGCCTATAGCAATCTCAACAATGCTAAAAGTTCAAAGTTCAAAGTCACTTCTGAGATTCAACCAATCACTTAAGTGCAATCCCCAAAGCAAGTCAGAAAACCAGCTGGGCAAACTCCAACCTCTGCATCTCCCTGTCTGGTGTCAAAGCAGTCTTCAGATCTCCAACTCCTTTTCTATCTTTGTTGACTGCAACAAACTTCTTCCTTCTGAGTTGATTCCACTCCCTGTTAGCAGCTTTCCTCAGCAGATAGCCCATGTCTCTGGCATGATCTTGGGGTCTCCAAGGCAACTTCAATGCTACAGCTTCTTGTTCCAATATCTGGGCTCTACAAAGGGCTTAGGTCACATCTCCAGCTCTGCCCTCTGTAGCATTCTAGTCTCTGGTTGACCACACTCCACAGCTGTGGCTGTTTTTAGTGATAATCCCAAGGTACTGGCATCTCCAATACACTGGTGTTTTCTATTGCACATAGGGTTCACAAATAGCCTCTCATAGGCTCTCTTTATGGTGCTGGGCCTCAACCTCTTTGCATTTCCCATCAGTTCTGAGCCATCGACTACAACGAGGTTGTACCTTCATCAATGGCCTTCCCTGGCCTCTCACAGTGCCAAGCCTCAGCTGCTCTTCATGACCTCTTCATGCCTTCAAAACCAGTTCCACCTGGGTGACTCTTACACATTACCAAATCCAGCTGCAGCACGAGGTACAACCTTGGCTATCTCTGGAAGACAGTTTCTTTGTGCTCTCAGAAAACACTTCCCAGATTTTCCCTCATTGATGCTGATCTCTTCTTAATCATCACTAGTTTCTTAGCTCCAGCTAACCAGCATCAATTGTCCCAGAAGTAACTTGTGGGGAGCCACAGCCCCTGGGGCCGCACCCCAACATGGCGCCTACAGGAAGTGAGTTCTTATAATAAACAAGTCCTTATTTGGCTGCTGCTGTTATCCCTGCTGATCATTGGCTGAGCTCACTCACCTGGCAAAGCTACGTTGCCTGGTGTGATTGGTTGGCGTGAATGCATATATATTGGGCTTTTCCTGGGGTTCAGGGGAGATGAAGAGGGAAATGAAGATTGTTCAAGGTTCCTGAATAAACTGCTGTAAGAAGAACTGGTGGTTGTGTCTTCCTTGCTGTGGTCAAGAGAGGACACAACAAATGGTGGCCCGTACGGGGACATGACTCCCCCACCGAAGAGTTCAGAACTTTCAACAGTCAGTGTTTGCCGGCAGGGTAAGTTCCTGTAAGTAGGACTTACAACCCCAGGAGTTTGGGTAAAATCCCTCATCAAGGACTCAGAACTTTCTGCAGTCGGGGCAGTGCACTGGTAAGTTCCCAGGTAAGGTAGGAATCCGTGACAAGAACAGGTAAATTTGCTCCCTCTGTAGGTAAAGACAGAGCGGGATCATTCACAAAGTAGCGAACTGAAAGTAAAAGTGGTAGGAGTGTAAATTGCTTTCATTATGGAGGCTTCTTCATGGTACCCGATTCTTTTGGCTCTTAATAAGCTGCTGAGACCCATCTGGAGGCTAGTTAAGAGTTGCCTGCACAATCAGCGATGTAGTGAGGCAGTGGAATTGTATCCTCATCTTGCAGATCTGAAGGACTCTGAGTCTACAGACTCTGATGAGGACCTACAAGCTCTTATAGAACAGGTTGAGAAGGTGAAGTTAAGGAAAGGAAAGGGAAGGAAAGGGAAGGAAAGGAAAGGAAAGGAAAGGGGAAAGGAAAGGGGAAAGGAAAGGGGAAAGAGGAAAAAGGGGAAAGAGGAAAGGGGAAAGAGGAAAAAGGGGAAAGAGGAAAGGGGAAAGAGGAAAGGGGAAAGAGGAAAGGGGAAAGAGGAAAGGGGAAAGAGGAAAGGGGAAAGAGGAAAGGGGAAAGAGGAAAGAGGAAAGAGGAAAGGGGAAAGGAAAGGGGAAAGGGGAAAGGGGAAAGGGGAA